>NC_039360.1:94922161-95237370 GCF_003573695.1 Papaver somniferum
TGTCAATCAATTAAAAGCAACAACCAAAAGGTCAGATAACTTGGATGGTACCAAAGACCAATATCCAAGACCAATACCCAAACATTAACATTTGTTGGTTCAACAAGTCAACCAAATGGTTAGCCATATGATTACTTTCATATCAACCATATTCTTCTTCACCATAACTAGTTCAAATGACTCAAACGAACTAGTTAGAGAGTTGTTCAATTGCTTAGATCTTATGTAACTACACAAGACACAATCGAAGCAAAATCGGTTTGATTCACTCGAAGCGGTTCATGAACTTTATAGCCACGGTTTGCAAAAGCATTCCTTATTTTATTTAAACATGAGTTCAAGAAAAACCGACTTTAGATATAACCTTCTCAAGTTCGCGGTCTGGGTTCGCGGACTTAAGCTCATGGAAGGAGTACACAAACTCCATCAGAAATTCTCGGGTCGAGAACTTCCGCCAGTTCGCGGACTTGGCTCACACCACTTCCATTTCCCTTGATCGACAAAGTTCGCAAACTTTGGTTCAAGGAATAAGGACCTATACATATATGTGTTTCCAGTAAAATGCTTATATCCTACTAACGGTTATGTAATCTAAACTCTCATTTCAATCATTGAAACATTCTCAGAGGATGGATATAGCCGTTATTCACAGACCATTTTTCGTCAGAGCAATTTTCAAAGTGATTGAAACATAACATGACTTTCGTCACTAGGTAAAGATGAGTTCGGCTAAAGCGAAAGCTTACCAACACATATTTCGAGAAATAGATAGGTGAGATAAACTCGATAGCAAATGTGTATATGAAAGTCTATATATCAAAACGACTTTTGTCTCAAGAGTAGGAGATGGAATAGATATACTTTTGAGTGATAGATAAGTTCAAGTCTCCACATACCTTTTAGTCGATGAAGATCCACCAGTTCCTTGAGTAGTCCTTCGTCTTGCATGATGATTGCCATGGAGTTCTTGAGCTCAACTACACTTTCTATCCTAGTCCGAGACCTTTATCTATATAGGCTAGAAATCAAGACTTATAGTTTTGATCACTAACATTGAAAAACATGCTTGTGATAGCAACGCATGCGAGTTCGACCGAGCAATGCTCTAACAATCTTCCCCTTTGTCAATTTTAGCGGCAAAACTATTAATACATATGGAATACAAAAAATAAATAAATTAACTTTTGTAGCTTGATGCGTGTCGTAACCACAACAAATTAATTAATATTTTCCACCTAATTAACAAGTAATATAGTGTATTCAAGTTCGTTCCCACGAGGAGCAAGAGATTTTTAGTTGTAAAATTGTCACAAAAGGGGGGAAATTATTGGTTTAGATAAAAGCAAAATAAAGTAAACAAAGCAATTAAAAAGATAAAGGAAATCAATAAGAGAGACAAGACCAAGGAATCCTTCTTCGTTGCAAAACGATGATTCAAGTTATGTTTTTCATCCACATGTTATTAGTCACAGATTATCACCAACCGTAGGATAGCAGGTTCGCTTAGCTAACCCCAAAATCCCTTGTATCACTGAGTAACAGGTCCGCTTAGTTATCAGATTCTATTCAAAAGAACCACCTTGAGGTTCGCTTACAAGATGTAATTCCCCGAACGCATTAAGATTTATGAATTTAGGTTTAGTACTAGTAGTTAGACTCGGTTCGCTTGGTCCACTTTCTAGCGTTGTTTTCACACACAATTGCTCCACGGAATCCCTCCGCAAGGTCTTGTGTTTTCTACTTGTGTAAAGTGTCGAGAACGATTACGTATTCCCTAACTTATACTAGATTTAGGTTGAGTTAACAAATCAATTCAGCGTGCACTCTAAATAATCTATCAAACAACCATGAATGCATAAACATTCCAATTAGTAAAAACGATAATCATGTGAAAAACTTCAAGGTAGATTTTAAAACAAAAACTCAAATCATGTCAAGAACTAGAAATTCATCCTCAATCAATAATAAAATTATCTACTCATGTTTTTGAAATTCACACATATAATTAAAAGGAGAATTTTGAAGTTCACACAAATAACTAAAAGAAGAATTTTGAAAAGCAAGCAAAAACACAAGTGTTGTGTGTAAAAGTGTGCAAAAGGTCTAGAAGTGTATAGAAAAGTAGAGAACTTCTCTATTTATAGGTTCAATTTCCTAGCAATCCTCTTAGGAATAGACTCTTTTTCCCATGATAATTCCACATTCCAAATCCTTGTCTTTGTAAAATTCTTCCACCTTCTCCTTCCAAATTCAAATCCAATTCCTCAAACCCATGAGTCTAGAGAATTATTCACAAATTTCTGTATTTTTGGTCGCCTGAAAAGTCCTCGGGATCACCGGAATCCGTCCTGAAAAGTTGCCACCGGCTACCTGAGATGGTTCTCTGTTGACGGAATATTATGTCACGATGTTGTTACTTAACTGTCAAAGTTACAGTCTCTAACAGTCAAATGGTCAAAGAAGAGGGACATCAGTCAGCTTGAGTTAGCTTCTCAGTCAGCTTTACTGAGCTTACTGGATCTTACTCAGCTGAGTCAAGGTGTTGGATCAGTTATCGAACTCAGCTGAATCGATTAACGCCGGGCAGAGTTCTGTTTGTTTTTCGACCGATTCCAGGCCTGTTTCAGGCTTATTTCTGCTTCATACCTGTTAAGAACCTAACATACATCTAACATTCACAACACAATCTCTTCTTCCATGTATATCATAGCGGTTGAATAATGAGCTTCATTCCTCCTTCGATTCTCTTCTCTATTGAACTCATATCAACCATCACCACCAGATTTGAATTCTTCATACACAAACCCTTCTTAGCAGCACCACCACATTCATCTTTCCTTCATCAGAACAATCAAACCCATTTCTCTACCATCTCTATCACCCTGAGTTCATCTTCTAATTCTTCATCTCTGAGATATCGGCTTCTTCAACAACAAACCCTTAATCATCCACCGAAACCCAATAACTCTACGAATCAGATTCCATCAGATCGAGCTTAATAATTTCACAGTACTCTTTCCTGAATCGAACAAAATCCCATCTGTTTTTATACGACACAACCACCATCTTCACTTCTTCATAAACCCTCTTCGATCTCTCTTCTCAATTTCAGCCATCAATGGTGCAGTAGTTCACCTTTTCTTCTCTCACAATTTCAGCTCTCGGACCAACAGCAGCAGCCGCTGTTTCTTTTGTTTCTCAATTTCAGGTGAGAAATGATTTGGGAATTGTAGTTCTCGATTTAGGGATTAGTTTACAAGGTAGGGCAAGATATTCAAACCCATCGTAAGAACCACCCCACGGGTGCCCTGAGCCAACAGTGGCCTGTCTTAATACTCCCTAGATCAGAGTTGCCCCTTAACCTCGGGTCTGCTCCAAATGTGCAATGACCTTTTCGCCATTTTTAACTCAATTTTTGATGATTTCTTCTTCTTTTCTTCGTATGACTCCAAGGTAGCTATAAAACTCAAAACACTCGTAAAATACATAATTCACACGAAAGTAACAAAGAAAGCATAACCAATATATATTAAATACGATGTATTCTACACCCTATCATAGCTCCTATTTCACATGTATAATCTTCAACATTACTCGAAATCTTCGTCACTTCCAAGTACTCCAATGATCCCAAAGGTTGTAAGTTTAGCATCATCGTTGTTGAAAATTCGTAGCTATAACAACAAGAAAACAATAATTCTCAATCACTGTTATACAGTGTCATAGTATCATTACACAACGTCAAAGTTCAATTGTATCACAACTTCAACAACAATACTATGGTGATATGTATCACTCCCCTTTAGTCAATACCCCATCTCACATGGAAACCACTCCCCCTTACATAATGATCCGAAAACCATATGTATTTGTAATGCGAACTACATATTAATTCTCCCCCTTTTTGTCAATAAAATTGGCAAAGCTACAAGAACGGGATCCTAATAAAATTTCCGAAAGAGACATTTCATGACCAAAAGAAAGCAAAAATATCAACTTGTTCTTTAGATGCAATCATAAAGCCGAAGCTAAATGCATTCATCAAGGAGTTTATAAAGATACAAGATAACCCCTATAATATTCCACAGCCGCACTCCCCACAAAGATTTGGTAATTAAGCGCAAGTTCAAAAAGAACTCTCCCCCATAAAATGTCATTCCCAAGGGAACAACAAGAGCGACCTTAATTTCGAAAGAGAAAAGAAGGATTTCTTTGGACAAAGCAAATCACATACAAGTATGAATTTGAATCCAAAATATTAAATTAACCACAAGAAGTTCATGACTAATTTAACCAAAGATGCTCAACACAAGTAAACATATGGAGACTTAAAAGCGCTCAATTAGATTAATCACAAGTAAACCCATAATTAATCTAATCGAAATACACAATCAAACTTATCACAAAAGTAATCAATTTAATTGTTCATACTCACATAAGAGAGTCCATGGAGCAATGACTAAGTTAATCATGAAAACAATCAACCCAGTCATGAATGCTCAAACATAAAAAGACTTATGGAGTCATAACTAAATAACCAAACAAGATGATTAATTTAGTTCAAAATGCTCGACATAAAGTACCTTATGAAACAACAACATAGCTAATCAAAAATAATCAACTTGGTTGTTTAATGCTCAACATAAGACACTTTTATGGAGCCTCACAGTAATACATAAAATATGGATCAGGAAAGATCAATTACTGCGGAATACACAAGGATTCATTCTATTTTCCATCACTATTTGCATAACGACATTTAATAGACATAATCCTTGCAAACAAAATATTTTAACCTATCTTCCATCAAAGATTGACAATATAGGCTTAACTTTTTTATTTGTCAAAAGTCCATTCATTCTTTAACCAATACATGAATATCGATCATAAACGACTTTACTTTTGACAAAGTATGGGACAATCAAGTTGACGGGCGCAAACACACATATCCCATAACAGTATTGCAATATATAAAACCATAAAGATTAATACTGCAAAAATCATCTTCCAAACAAGTTTAGAATTTAAACCAATAAATCTAAAAACATGAAGATGAAAACGTTGGACATAGCTATGTGTAATCACAATAATGGCTATTCCAACCTCTAGTTATTCTTCTACTAAAAACAAGAAAATAGAAGATTTACTAGGAAATAAGACCTTTGAAGAATTCTTTATCGTCCCCGAACTCCTTGTCGTCAACAAACATTGGCACATAAGGTTCATTAAGGTAGGAGTATATATCTGTTAGAGCATAGCTCGGTCGACCTCGCATGCATTGCTATATCAAGCATGTTTGTCAATGTTAGTGATCAAAACTATGAGTCTTGATTTCTAGTCTATTATAGCTAAGTCTCGGACTAGGATAGAAAAGTGTAGTTGAGCTCAAGGACTTCATGGAGATTCATCATACAACGCCGAAGATCTACTCAAGGAACCGTGGAACTTCATCAACAAAAAGGTATGTGGAGACTTGAACTTATTTATCACTCAAAAGTTTATCTATTCTATCTCCTACTTCTTATGAGACAAAAAGTCGTATGCTATATAGACTGGATCATACACATTTGACATTTCGAGCTGAGTATTCACTACTTATCTTTTTCTCGAAATCGTGTGTTGGTAAAGCGTTTCGCTTTGATCAAATTTATCTTCACCTAGTGACGAAAGTCATGAAAAGTTTTAATTACTTTGAGAATCGCTCTAACGTGAAACGGTCTGTGAATAACGACTATATAACGTCCTCTGAAAATGTCTCAGTGATTGAAATGAGAGTTTATATTATATAACCATGTATTCCTTAATCCGAAGTTTTAAAAATTTGTTGATTGAGAGAAACAGGAGGAATTGGCTTTGCCAAGTCCGCGAACTCAGTTCTCAGTCCGCGAACTGACGGAAGTTCTCTTGCCGAGAATTTCTGCTGGGATTTTCCAAAAACTCGTTTACGTGTTTAGTACGCGAACCTAGTCCGCGAACTAGCGGAAGTCTGTTTGCCGAGATTTTCTGCTGAGTTTGGAAAACTCTGCCGGTTGCCTTAAGTCCGCGAACTTGTTTGTGAGCTTAAGTGGTTATGATCTAAAGATGTGCTCTGAACATGAAACTTAAATTACTAAGGAATGATTTATGCAAACCGTGGATATAAAGTTCATGAGCCGATTCATCGAATCGAATCATCTTTGTTTCAACTGTGTCTTGCGTAGTTACATAAGATCTCATAGCAATTCAACAACTCTCCAACTAGTTCTTTTGAGTCAACTGAACTAGTTATGGTGAAGAAGAACTAGGTTAATATGAATTGCTCATATGGTTAACCTTTTGGGTTACTATGTTGAACCAACATACACGTACACATTTGGGCATGGTTTTCACAAACCCAGTAAACGTCTACCCAAGTGTGTGTGACAAGCTAAGTTTTCGATCTAACGGTTGAGAAATATTAGCTTGAATCTAAATCAGGTTTTCATCTAACGGTGAATATGGATTTCTTTGTAACTAAGGCAAAACCCTGATTTTAAGGATATATAAAGAAGACATCTAGAATTGTGCAAAACTAATCCCCACACGTTTGTGTGATACTAGTGCGCTCGCTAGAGTCGATTCTCCTTTAACCTTTGGTTTTCTTCTCTAAAACCAGGTTAACGACTTAAAGACTTCATTGGGATTGTGAAGCCAGACCGATACTACTTTTATCGTAGTTGTGTGATCTGATCTTGCATCTTCTATCGTACGAGTACAATATATTGATTGGCTTGAGATCGTGAGAGTTCTCTGATAGGCAAGATAAAGAAGTCACAAACATCTTCGTCTCACTGTTTGTGATTCCTCGACAAACCGCTCGTGTAGTCAAGAAGGATTATTAAAAGGTGATTGATTAATCTAGGTTGTTCTTCGGAAATATAAGACCGGATTATCAATTGGTTCTTGTTCACCTTGATTTTATATCTTAAGACGAGACAAAAACCTAGGGTTTTTCTGTGGGAGACAGATTTATCCTTTGATAGACTTTTCTCTATGAGACAGATTTGTTTATTATCAAGTCTGCGATTTTGGGTTGCAGCAACTCTGAGTTGTGGGTGAGATCAGCTAAGGGAATCAAGTGCGCCGTATCCTGGTGGGATCATAGGCGTAGGATACAACTGTACCTTGAATTAGTGGGAGACTGATTGGGGTTCAACTATAGTCCAGTCTGAAGTTATCTTGGAGTAGGCTAGTGTCTGTAGAAACTTAATACAGTGTGTATTCAATCTGGACTAGGTTCCGGGGTTTTTCTACATTTGCGGTTTCCTCGTTAACAAAATTTCTGGTGTCTGTTTTATTTCATTTTTCGCATTATATTGTTTATCTTTATAATTGAAATAATACAGGTTGTGCGTTAAAGTTTAATCGATTAGAGATCTGACCTTGTGGTTGTTGATTTCATTGATTAACACTTGGACATTGGTCTTTGCTACCGTCCAAGTTATTCCTTGTATTTGATAAAGACTCGCTATTGTTTTTAGCTTGAGTAAAAATCAAATCAAGAGAGAGATATTAACTCCTTTAGATACTTTTATCTAGATTGAGTATGACTGTCTAGTTGATTCTCTAGCTAAGTATTTCGGAGTTAGTCTATACAGATTGCTAAGCGAAATATTGGGTGGTGTTGTTAGACCCCCTCCTTTTCAATTGGTATCAGAGCAGGCAAACACTGTAAACCTAATAAGTTTGTGTTTGTTCGTTCCTTATAAATTGCCATGTGGGAAATTTCTTTGGAAAACTTGCTCCTGGCATCTGTAACGCACGCCAGATTTCCTTAAAGATTGTTCAGAGATTATTATGGAGAAAACCTTTGGATTCTCATGATAATTCTTCTTCATCTAAAAGGGAAGTTTTATATGTTAAGAATCAATCAGAAGGAAAAAAATAAAAAGAAGGAAATACTGAGAAAACGCTCAATACGTTCAAGGATATGGAAACTCACTAGATTCATTCTTGATCTTTTTGAGGAATATTATCGAGATGGGTCAATTGATAAAGATACGTTCGAAGCGTTCGAAGGCGTTTTTAAATTCTTAGAAAAACTTAAATCTGTTAAGTCTAAGAATCATTCCGAAAAGGGTTCTGTATGTGTTAAATCTGTTAGTACTGAACAACCCAGAAATCGGAGGTATCCTTCTTCAGGCCGGAAAAACGAAGGAAAGAAAGCTCTAACTGTCCTGACTATCATCATTACTTTGATTATAACACAGGTACTGTTCACACATATCAACCGAAAATGTCGCATGAGAATATCTCTGCACATTCTGCCTCTTGGTAACAAGACTGGCACTTCCCCTTTGTATATATCTTGTAGAGGGGAAAGAAATAGATTGTGTTGTGTACAAATGTGCTTTCTACTGCATTCGTTGTTTATGTTGTCACGGGTTGCATAACCTTTAGTGTTCTAATGGCTAAGAAAATCCCATAAGTCTTATGTGGATCACGGTTCGTGTTCGGCCCAAGCCCATGGATGAGGGATATATGTGTGTATGTGGTCCGCGAACTTTCTTCTCCCTCTTCTTCCCGTCCGCGTACGTGATCTTCTAGGGTTTTGTGTTTTGCCTCCATTAAAGCTTCTTTGGAGAAATTGAGAGAAAGGGTATTCAATCCAAGTAAGTATTTCTCTCTTGATCATTGCTTAGTTCTAGTTCCATGGTGAATACTAGAAACACAAAAAGGAGTTCTAAAAGCTCAAAATCCTCTAGCTTGAATCCTCCTCATGATCAAGACTCTCTTAGAATTAGGTTTGTGAATGACTCTTGTTCTAGAATATTTGATAAGATTGCTTCAAAAGGTTTTATTCTAGAAAAGAAGTTGGATTTTTCTAGTGCGCATGAAGAGGATTTGGTATGTTTTTCAAAATTCAAGCTTGGAAATATCTTTGATGGTCTTGGTCAAGGATTTGATTCTCTTACAAGGGTTTTCTATGCCAATATTCATGATGCTGATTATGATAAGATGGAATTCAAATCCATGATTGGTAGGAAAAAGTTTCTTGTTGATAGAGAACTAATTTCAAGGATTACCGAAATACCGTTGGGTGACGTAGGGATACCTAGACCAAGTGATGAACGTCCTTTGTATGATGATATCTCTATAGGACTTTGTGGAAAGAAGGTTGTTTGGAGTCAAGGAAAGTTCCCTACTAATGATCTTAGTGTTTCTTTAGTAGCATTTGGAAAACTCGGAATCTCTAACCTTTGTCCTCCACGATTGATAATTCATGGTGGAGTTATGAGTTTGCGGAATTGGTCTACTTCCTTGTATCCGCCGGATTTGCCGGGATCGTTGACTCAATTTTATTTCTCTTGGAGTTCCTAAACTTGTCCGTCCATGTACCTTCCGGCATATAAGGGAAAATGTTCGAAAGCGACAAAGAGGTACTCCTCTTGATGTTGAAGACCCTACCACCTTGAGGCTTATTCAGAAAATTCACAAGGGTGTGTGTAAGGTTCATGCAAGAGTGAAGTGCTTAAAGAAGCAAGTGTCGTTGATTGGAACCAAGTGTCCCGATCTCAAGGAAGAGTTGGATTCAATTCAAGCATCCTGGAAATTGTCCGATGATGAAGATGATGAGTAATGCTTTTAATTTTATGCCTAGTAAGTCTTCTTTTTAGATTAGTTGGAAGAATAACTAGTGCTTTGAATAGCGAAGATTGTGACTACACATAGCTATTTTTGTTTTCATCTTCTTACGATTATTTTTTAAGTTTATTTGTTTTAAATTCTAAAAATATTTGGAGGATGATATTATTGCAGTATTAATCTGTTTTGAAGTATTGCAATATTTTTATGGGATATGTATAGTTTACGTCAGTGAACTTGAAGGTCCCATATTGTGTCAAAAGTAAAGTCATTCATAAATTGATATTCGTATTAATTAAAGGACGAATGGACTTTTTACAATTACAAAAGTTATGCCTATGCAGTCATTTATTTGATGGAAAATATGATGAAATCTTTTGTTTGACAAGGATAAAGTCTATTATGTCGTTAAGCAAATAGTGATGGAAAATAGAATAGATCCTTGTATGTTATCCACGGTATTGATCTTCATTGATCCATTTTGTTATGTTTTACCGTGAAGGCTCCATTGTGTATCTTGTGTTGAGCACCTTACAACTATGTCGATTAATATTGGCCTTGTTGGTTGTTCCATGAGATGCTATATGTTGAGCATTCTTGAACTAAATTAATCATCTTGATTGGTTATTTAGTTATTTGCTCCTAAAGTCTTCTTTTGTCGAGCAAAATATTTTGACAATTAAATTGATTGCTTCGGTGATTAGTTTGGTTGTGTATTCCAATTAGATTAATTATGGGTTCTCTTGTAATTAATCTAGTTGAGTTTTTCATATATTCCACAAGTTCTTGTGTTGAGTATATGAACGGCTATATTAATCATGTTCTATTGGTTGATGTAGTCGTATATTCCGTAAGGTTTTCCTTATGTTGAGTATTTGAACGATTAAGGTAGTAATCTCTGTGTGGTTATCTTAGTCGTAGCTCCGTATGTTTTCTTATGTTGAGCACAATCAATTAAATTGATCACTTTTGTGGTTTGATTTAGTTGCGTATTCCGATTAAATTAATCATGGATTTACTTGTGATTAATTTGGTTGAGTTTTGGATATAAAAAATCATTTCCATGGTTTTTGGTGTCCAATTAAAAAATCCTTCTTTTCTTTCGAAATTAAGGTCGCTCTTGTTGTTCTTTCGGGAATGACATCAAATTGGGGAGAGTTATTTTGAACTTGTGCTTAATGGTAATATCTTGCGGGGTATGCGGTTGTGGACTTTTATAGGGGTTATCTTGTATCTTAAAACTCCTTGATGAATGCATTTAAGATTGCGTCTAAATTAAGTTGGTATGTATTTTTTCTTTTAGTCTATGAAATGTCTCTTGTGGAAATTTCATTATGATCCCATTCTTTTACCTTTGCCAATTTTATTGACAAAAAGGGGGAGAAATAATGTAGTTCACACTACAAATACATATGGTTTTCGGATCATTGTGTAAGGGGTAGTGGTTTCCATGATCTAGATGGAGTATTGACTAAGGGGGAGTGATACATATCACCATAGTATTGTCGTTAAAGTCGTGATGCAATTGGACTTTGATGTTACATAATGATTCTATGACACTGTATAATAATGATCGAGAATCTCGATTTCTCTCATTGTTACAGCTACGGATCTTCAACAACGGTGGTGTTAAACTTACAACCTTTGGGATCATTGGAGTACTTGGAAGGACGAAGATTTAAAGGAACGTTGAAGATTATACTATGGAATAAGATCCACTAAAGCTTATCTTTTTTGTATTCCATATGTATTAATAGTTTTGTCACTAAAATTGACAAAGGGGGAGATTGTTAGAGCATATCTCGGTCGACCTCGCATGTGTTGCTATATCAAGCATGTTTGTCAATGTTAGTGATCAAAACTATGAGTCTTTATTTCTAGTCTATTATAGCTAAGTCTCGGGCTATGATAGAAAAGTGTAGTTGAGCTCAAGGACTTCATGGAGATTCATCATACAACGACGAAGATCTATTCAAGGAACCGTGGAACTTCATCAACAAAAAGGTATGTGGAGACTTGAACTTATCTATCACTCAAAAGTCTATCTATTCTATCTCTTACTTCTTATGAGACAAAAAGTCGTATGCTATATAGACTGGATCATACACATTTGACATTTCGAGCTGAGTATTCACTACTTATCTTTTTCTCGAAATCGTGTGTTGGTAAAGCGTTTCGCTTTGATCAAGTTTATCTTCACCTAGTGACGAAAGTCATGAAAAGTTTCAATTACTTTGAGAATTGCTCTGACGTGAAACGGTCTGTGAATAACGGCTATATAACGTCCTCTGAGAATGTCTCAATGATAGGAATGAGAGTTTATATTATATAACCATGTATTCCTTAGTCCGAAGTTTTCAAACTTTGTTGATTGAGAGAAACCGGAGGAATTGGCTTTGCCAAGTCCGCGAAATCAGTCCGCGAACTGACGGAAGTTCTCTTGCCGAGAATTTCTGCTGGGATTTTCCAAAAACTCGTTTACGTGTTTAGTCCACTAACTCAGTCCGTGAACCTAGTCCGCGAACTGGCGGAAGTCTCTTTGCCGAGATTTTCTGCTGAGTTTGGAAAACTCTGTCGGTTGCCTTAAGTCCGGGAACTTGTTTATGAGCTTAAGTGGTTATGATCTAAAGATGTGATCTGAACATGAAACTTAAATTACTAAGGAATGCTTTATGCAAACCGTGGCTATAAAGTTCATGAGACGATTCATCGAATCGAATCATCTTTGTTTCAATTGTGTCTTGTGTAGTTACATAAAATCTCATAGCAATTGAACAACTCTCTAACTAGTTCATTTGAGTCAATTGAACTAGTTATGGGGAAGAAGAACTAGGTTAATATGAAATGCTCATATGGTTAACCTTTTGGGTTACTATGTTGAACCAACATACACGTACACGTTTGGGTATGGTTTTCTCAAACCCAGTAAACGTCTACCCAAGTGTGTGTGACAAGCTAAGTTTTCAATCTAAAAGTTGAGAAATATTAGCTTGAATCTAAATCAGGTTTTCATCTAGCGGTGATATGGATTGCTTTGTAACTAAGGCAAAACCCTGATTTGAAGGCTATATAAAGGAAACATCTAGCATTGTGCAAAACTAATCCCCACACGTCTGTGTGATACTAGTGCGCTCGCTAGAGTCGATTATCCTTTAACCTTTGGTTTTCTTCTCTAAAACTAGGTTAACGACTTAAAGACTTCATTGGCATTGTGAAGCCAGACCGATACTACTTTTATCGTAGTTGTGTGATCTGATCTTGCATCTTCTATCGTACGAGTACAATCTATTGATTGGCTTGAGATCGTGAGAGTTCTCCGATAGGCAAGATAAAGAAGTCACAAACATCTTCGTCTCACTGTTTGTGATTCCTCGACAAACCTCTTGTGTAGTCAAGAAGGATTGTTGAGAGGTGATTGATTAATCTAGGTTGTTCTTCGGGAATATAAGACCGGATTATCAATTGGTACATGTTCACCTTGATTTTATATCTTAAGACGGAACAAAAACCTAGGGTTTTTATGTGGGGGACAGATTTATCCTTTGATAGACTTTTCTGTGTGAGACATATTTGTTTATTATCAAGTCTGCGATTTTGGGTTGTAGCAACTCTTAGTTGTGGGTGAGATCAACTATGGGAATCAAGTGCGCAGTATCCTGCTGGGATCATAGGCGTAGGAGTGCAACTGTACCTTGAATTAGTGGGAGACTGATTGGGGTTCAACTATAGTCCAGTCCGAAGTTAGCTTGGAGTAGGCTAGTGTCTGTAGTGGCTTAATACAGTGTGTATTCAATCTGGACTAGGTCCTGGGGGTTTTCTGCATTTGCGGTTTCCTCGTTAACAAAATTTCTGGTGTCTGTGTTATTTCATTTTCCGCATTATATTGTTTATCTTTATAATTGAAATAATACAGGTTGTGCGTTAAAGTTTAATCGATTAGAGATCCGACCTTGTGGTTGTTAATTTCATTGATTAACACTTGGACATTGGTCTTTGGTACCGTCCAAGTTATTCCTTGTATTTGATAAAGACTCGCTATTGTTTTTAGCTTGAGTAAAAATCAAATCAAGAGAGAGATATTAACTCCTTTAGATACTTTTATCTAGATTGAGTATGACTGTCTAGTTGATTCTGTAGCAAAGTATTTCGGAGTTAGACCATACAGATTGCTGAGTGAAATATTGGGTGGTGTTGTTAGACCCCCGCTTTTTCAATATCAATAAACCTTCTCGGCTGATGTTGTCGAACCAGGTCCTTCTGAATCTCATGAGTCTTATACACAAAAGCCTTTATTTGTTGAATCTCCTTTCGCATCTCCTTCAACTCTTCAAGAACACCAGAAAACTTCTGAGAGTTTGAAGGAACGACTCTTGGCTTCCTCACATTCCTTTCTTTTCTTTTCAAGGTAGGAGATAACGAAGATTTTTCTTTTTCCTTCATGATTGATGGCTTAACAATCACATTAACATATTTTCCATCAGAAGACATCATGCTTGGAGTATCCATTACATATGGGTTTGTGAGAGGAAATCACAAATTGAACTCAACAAGTAATATTGAGATAAAAAGAGGTTTTGAGGAAGGAAAAAGGAATGTAGGGTTTCGAAACCTTTAAACAGGTTCGTACACGTCCAATTCACAACCCTATAAAGAGCCGAATTGTCGATAATAACCCTCCTTTGTTGATAGACAGGGAAGAACAAAAACTAATAAAAAGAAGGAAAACTTTTCCTAAAGCCTGAGAGGTACAAAATCATTGTCCCTTTTGATCAGGCACATGAGACAAGATTTCCAAATCAACACAATCAAGTTGTGTTGTGGTGAACAACCATTTGTCCACCATTTTCCTCTTGAGAGGAATCCTCAGACTTTTGTCTATCATATCGACTCGACCATACTTTCTTCTATAATGGTCTTGGTTTATCCTTGGAAACTAACTTCTTAGACGAAGATAAGATCCTACATACCCCAGCGGTCTTCTGAGCAAGTTTAAGCTTCCTTGCTAAATGATTTGCTCTTCGTTGAAGTTTGTTGACGTGCCTCAATTGGTGTTTGTACTTGTAACACTTTGATATTTCATGACCCTTTAGATAACAATACGAACACGTCAAACTAGGATATAAATCAGGCTTCTGAGATGTGCATGCAGCTAGACACATGGTGGAACCTGAAACATTACAAACAGAGTTTCCAAGAAATTGGTCAATTTTTTCTTCCAGATTAGTTGGATTGTCTTCTGAAAGAATATTGAGATTGATGTATGTATTGCTACAGTTATTAAAATCAATATTTTCACCAAGAAGTGCAACACTTGATTTCTCGTCTTCATTAGAATCATAGCTGTCAGACATTTCATCAAGAGTTGCAGCAAGACCTTTGTTCCCAGTGTATTTTGCACGATTTGGACACTCGTTTGCAAAATAACCAAATCATTTACACTTAAAGCACTGAGGCATATCCTCATCATCAGTCTCATCTGTTTCCCTGTTTTTAGGAGGATTACGATTATGAGGTTTAACTGATGTTTTAGGCTTATCTCTGGAGAACCGTTTACTTCTCTTCAACAGAAGATCTCTAAACTGTCTTGTGATCATCGAGACTGACTTGTCAAGATCTTCATCTGATGAGTCTGTCTCAGATTCATCATCTTCAGAGATATACACTTTTTTACTCTTATCAAGTAATTTAGTGTCCTTTTGTGCTTTGAACACATCATCCTTGGTTTTGGATGAATGTTCGTGATCAAAGATCTTAAGCTTCCCAACCAACGTATTTATGGAGAGATTATCAAGGTTATTTCCCTCAATGATGGCATGCTTCTTAGAATCGTATCTAGATGGCAGCGATCTGAGAATTTTCATCACAATGTCCTTTCAAGAATAGTCTTACCCAATGCAAAAGATGCATTAACAATTTCAGACACTTTGTGATTAAACTCATCAAATGTTTCTTCATCTGCCATACAAAGGTTTTCCCAATCGGAATTAAGGTTTTGAATCCTAGCTTCCTTTTCACTGGAGTTACCTTCGAATACGGTTTCCAAGATATCCCAAGCTTCTTGCGACTTAGTGCAATTAGTCACATAGTGCTGAAGATTTTGGGGTAATGGCATGTATGGTCGCATTTAAACCGTCGGAGTTTTGCTTTGCAACAAGTATCTCAGCAGGGCTGTATTCACCAATAGGTTTGGGAACGTTTACATCTCCAACTGCCACAACGGGAGGATCATAGCCAACATATACCCATGATTGAAACTCACGCGCTTGAAGAAAAGCTCGCATAGAAATTTTCCACCATAAGTAATTAGACCATCGAAGACTGGTGGTACGTTAATAGATATAGCACCTCTGTACATAGAGTCAGATCGCTACAAACACATACTTGTAAGATCTTAAACGTGTTTGCCTGCTCTGATACCAATTGAAAAAGAGGGGGTCTAACAACCACACCCAATATTTCTCTTAGCAATCTGTATGGACAAACTCCAATATACTTTCTAGAGAATGAACTAGACAGTCATACTCAATCTATATAAAAGTATATCAAAGAGTTTATATCTCAATCTCTAGATTTGATCTTTACTCAAGCAAATAGATATCTGCGAGTCTTTATTAAAGAGAGATAACTTGGATGGTACCAAAGACCAATATCCAAGTGTCAATAAATTTAAATCAACAACCAAAAAGTTAGATATTCTAATTGATTGAACTAACGCACAACCTGTATTATTTCAATTATAAAGATAAAACAATATAATGCGGAAACTGCAATAACACAGACACCGAAAATTTTGTTAACGGGGAAACCACAAATGCAGAAAAACCACGGGACCAAGTCCAGATTGAACGCACACTGTATTAAGCCGCTACAGACACTAGCCTACTCCAAATTAACTTCAATCTGGACTGTAGTTGAACCCCAACCAATCTCACACTGATCCAAGGTACAATTATGCTCCTACGCCTCTGATCCCAGCAGGATACTGCGCACTTGATTCCCTTAACTGATCTCACCCACAACTAAGAGTTGCTACGACCCAAAGTCGAAGACTTTAATAAACAAATCTGTATCACACAGAAAAGTCTACGGTAATAGATAAATCTGTCTCCCACGAATATACCTATGAGTTTTGTTCCGTCTTTTGATAAATCAAGGTGAACATGAACCAATCAATAATACCAGACTTATATTCCCGAATAACAACTTAGTATTATCAATCACCTCACAATAATCTTAATCGACGTAGCGAAAAAAGATATTGTGGAATCACAAACGATGAGACGAAGATGTTTGTGACTTCTTTTCTATCTTGCCTATCGGAGATATAAAATCTCGAGTCAATTATTACAATCATACTCGTAACGATAGAATATACAAGATCAGATCACACAACTACAAGAAAAGTAGTATCGGTCTGGCTTCACAATCCCAATGAAGTCTTTAAGTCATTAACCTGGTTTAGAAGAAGAAACCAAAGGTTAAAGGAGAATCGACTCTAGCTTAGCACAACTAGTATCACACAAAATGTGTGGGGATTAGGTTTCCCAGTTGCTAGAGTTCTCCCTTATATACACTTTCAAATCAGGGTTTGCAATCAATGTTAGCTTAGTAACAAAGCATTCAATATTCACCGTTAGATGAAAACCTGATTAGTTTCAAGCTAATATTTCTCAACCGTTAGATCGAAAACTTAGCTTGTCACACACAAATGAAATGTCCAATTTTGGGTTTATGAACCGTACCCAAACATTAACATTTGTTGGTTCAACAAGTCAACCAAATGGTTAGCCATATGATTACTTTCATATCAACCATATTCTTCTTCACCATAACTAGTTCAAATGACTCAAATGAACTAGTTAGAGAGTTGTTCAATTGCTTAGATCTTATGTAACTACACAACACACAATCGAAGCAAAATCAGTTTGATTCACTCGAATCGGTTCATGAACTTTATAGCCACGGTTTGCAAAAGCATTCCTTAGTTTATTTAAACATGATTTCAAGCACAACCGAATTTAGATATAACCTTCTCAATTTCGCGGTCTGGCACTTCGCGGACTTAAGCTCATGGAAGGAGTTCACAAACTCCAGCAGAAATTCTCGGGTCGAGAACTTCCGCCAGTTCGCGGACTTAGTTCGCGGGACTTGGCTCACGCCACTTCCATTTCTCTTGATCAACAAAGTTCACAAACTTTGGTTCAAGGAATAAGGACTTATACATATATGTGTTTCCACAATAATGCTTATATCCTACCAATGGTTATGTAATCTAAACTCTCATTTCAATAATTGAAACATTCTCAGAGGACGGATATAGCCTTTATTCATAGACCATTTTTCATCAAAGCAATTTTCAAAGTGATTGAAACATAACATGACTTTCGTCACTAGGTAAAGATGAATTCGGCTAAAGCGAAAGCTTGCCAACACATATTTCGAGAAATAGATAGGCGAGATAAACTCGCCTCGAAATAACAAATGTGTATAATGAAAGTCTATATATCAAAACGACTTTTGTCTCAAGAGTAGGAGATAGAATAGATAGACTTTTGAGTGACAGATAAGTTCAAGTCTCCACATAACTTTCAGTCGATAAATATCCACCAGTTCTTTGAGTAGTCCTTCGTCATGATTTCCATGGAGCTCTTGAGATCAACTACACTTTCTATCCTAGTCCGATACCTTTATCTATATTGTTATCTGTAGATGGGGCAAAACGATTTGCTGATTTTTACGGAATTAAGGAGACGACCGTACGGAGGAGACTCCTTGCACCGAGCGAAATGTTCAACCGCACACAGATGCACTGCAAGAAGGGAGTGCTTTGAATTCGAGAGATCAATATGTAGTACTCCGGCCTAAACCATGACAATGGCTGTTCCAGAGTAAATTAGGTCACAAGAGAGGATGGGTTGATCTGTAGGAGGGAAGCTGAGAAATGTGTGGAATCAATGGTAATCAAAGATTGTAGGTGTGTGTTATTTATTCTGAATAAGATAAGTTCTGAATGACTGAATCTCTGTTGAGTTGTTAATCTCGTGTTGTCTGTTTGACGTGAGATTCTTGTATATTCAATCATGATTCAGAGACTTATTTATATTGCTGGAATTGTAGACACCATGATCCCATGAAGTGTGACAGTTGATGGAATCAAATAGTGGGGAAATGGAAATCGTGTTTGAAACCAGTTGCTCCTCGTGCGGAGACTTGGTCGATTTTCCATCCACTACTTTGTTAACTCCTTCAACTGATTGCACGACTTGCTCACATTCCATCGTGTGTATGAACACATGTGCCGTAGACCGCCAGACCAAAACCCTAGTTAATATCCCCCATGTGACACGATTGACGTCTCGTGGTTAATTAGTCAGTTGTTGACTTCATGACTTTATGGGACGATGAGTCCATGTATTTGCTGAGTTGAACATGATCTTGCAAAATGTCCCGAGACTCATGAATTGAACGTTCCTGTTGAGACATAGGTATGATTCTTAAGTAAACATTGATAGTTAAGGTGAACAAGTATTGCTCATTCGATGAATTGTTGAATATTGATAGTTGAACCAATATTCCTTGGTTTGAGCAAATGTTGCTCATCTGAGCAAATGTTGCTCATCTGAGCAAATGTTGCTCATTTGATGAATTATTGGTAGCGTGACCAAGATAAAATATTAATTTAAAATATCGGTAATTGAACCGAGTATAATAATAAAAATACTGATCATGAGATCGTCATAAAGTTATTGGTGTTTGAATCTGGAATTATGATCCTTGGACTCAGAAATCCTAATTCGATCAATTGATGACCAATTGATGGTTTATTTGAAAATTAACCATGGAATGAAGGAGGGACCGGCTACATGGGATCATGTATCGGCCATGTAGCGCCCATATGCTTGAGTGATCAAATACCAACGTATCTTGAAGAGTTGGTGATTTGTTGATGAAAGAATGATTAAATGCTGGTTTAATCATTTATTAGAAAAATGCTCGTCTGAGCCTTAGGTGATAAAACCTAATTAATTATGAAGAGATGAGGGACCGACCAAGGTGTCATCAAACCGGCCCTGGATGGTTACGGGATCGAATGGCGATCGCTCTATGAAAATTCCAAAATTTTTTGGAAGAGTTTTGGACCTAATACGTGCAATTGCGCAAATTAGGTCAAGTCATGAAAATATGTGGGACCAGATCCGTGCGAGACAAAGAGCCAACCTTGGTCGGTCAAGGTAACATGCTCACGTCGTCAAAACGTCTGTATCTCAGTCCTCAGAATTTTGGTATTTTCTGGCGTGCGTTTGAGTAACTATTTGAGAAAATATGACAAAATCAGGGTTTTGCTGAAACTGAGGAAACTTCATGAGATGAAGGAAAATAATTATAAAATGAAGGAATGATTAAGCGAGGGACCGATGAGTCCAAGGCATGGCCGGCCGGTCAGTGACCACGGTCCCATGGTGCCTTTCCTAATTTTATATAATTTTTCATGATTTTATGAAAATATCATGAAATCAAGGAGTTTGTTGAAATTAAGGAGTTTCCATGAAGTGAAGGAGTTTCCATAGGATCAAGGAAACAAACAATATTAAAATAATAAACAAGGGTTTGTGGGACCGGCTTTGAGCATGGTCGGCCGGCTGGGGCCCGGTCCCGTGCGTTTCCCTAATTTTATGTAATTTTTGTGTATTATTTCCATGATTTGAAGGAATTTTCATAATTTGAGAGAAATATCATGAAATCAAGGAATTTCATGGGATCAGGGAAACTTAAAATAATAATAATAATAAAGGACGTGTAGGACTGGATAGGGCATGGCCGGCCGGCTGGGTCCGGTCCCACGAGTTTCCCTAATTTTATATTATATTTTTCATGGTTTATGAAAATACCATGAGATTAAGGAGTTTTCATGAGATTAGGGAAATATTAATAAAATAATAAGGAACCATGAGGTGTGGGGCCGACCGGGATCAAGGCATGGCCGGTTGGCCAATAAACACGGCCCCACGACATTTTTCCCAATTTTATATTATTTCCTTGGTGCTAAGGAAACACCATGAAACTGAGGAGTTTCCTGAAAACGAAGGATATTTGTTCAAATGAAAGGATTTTCATAAGATCAAGGAAAATAACAAAATATGATAAAAATATAAAACTGGCGTGGGACTGGCCAGGGCACGCCGTCCGGCGAGTGGGCCCAGTCCCCAACACCTTGGTCAATATTTTATTATTTATTATTTTCTTTCCTATTTTGCATAGGTTCATCGTTTCGTCGTATTTTGAAATACTCGTTCGTGCGTTCAGGTGATTGATAGTACATCATCGTCGAGTACCCTTGCACCTTTTGAGTCGGGGCTTACTCGAAGGTAACTCAGACGCCGGTATGTTGAACATTTATTACTAACCCATGGAATTCTGCTGGGAAGAACCATAGATTGAAGTAACGAAATATTACGAAAATATTTGAATATTTTCAAAAATTCAGTGGATGAATCCAAGAATTTAGGAATAATTAATTGATGGCTCTATACTAGTACGATCGTCTAGGATCATTAATTATTATGAGCGTCATGAGCTAGTTGAAGCGTCATATCCTTTATATAGTCAGGGAAAACTGTTGTTTGTATCATGAAGACGTTATTGCTCTATACTAGCAGGCAAGCTGTCTAGGAGTCGTCCAATCTCGTGATTCTATATAGAAGTAATTACTGAAGTGTTCAGTATTCATGAGATATGTCGTTGCCTAGCCGAGAGACTACATATATCCATGTACTCTGTGAGACAGTATTCTCAGTCAGAGATTCGTTGAGAGACCCGTGTCTCGATACTCGCGTCTGATTGCTGGATCAGAAGTTCGTATAATTATGGGTTTACGATTTTAGCCTTTGTCGAAAATCCACCATCTACATTAAGTCCCCTTCTTAGTGAGGAACAACCATGTTCCTCAGTCAGCATTAAATGGTGATTTTCCGGTTATAACAATATAAGTAATTAAACTTAGTCATAAGTTAAAACGTTACCGGATTTTGATAGTACGAGTGAACCAAGACTTGAATGAAGATCCCGGTGGCATGATAGAGCATCGTCCGATGAGCATAAATTGGTGTTGAACCGCTGATTTGGACGACGGGACCTTGGTCGTTTAGGATTCGTGGGCCAGGCCCAATAAGGAAATCCTTGTGAAATTAGGTTTTGGAAATAAAATTTGATATAAAAGGGAATTAATCTCTTTTTTTTTGAAGTTCATAAGAGTTCCTTGAAGTCATCATGATTGGGTTATATATACATGTGCTTATATATGCGTGTGATTTTTGTTGAAAAACCCCTTTTTCTTTGAAAACGTATGTTTGTTTGATCGTTAGTTTGAGAAACTAATAAAAATCCCTGATTTAGGAGAGAGATTTTTTTTTATACATAGACCTAGGTCCAGGGATAAAACTTTGTTTATGAGCTTTCATGAGAACCAAGGTTTTATCATAAAAGGAGTGAACTTTCAGTAAACCGAAATAAACCCTCGTTTTAAAGAATGACGATAACACGAAGGAAAAAACTTTTTTTTTTATATATAGACTTGTGTCCAGTGATAAAATTTTGTTTATGAGATTTCATGGAAATCAAAAATTTATCTTATAAGGTGTGAGCTTTCACAAAAATTGAAATAAACCTTCGTTTTAAAGACGGACGATGCTACGAAGGAAAAGATTTTTTTTTTATATAAGATCGTGATCTTTCTACGAAAAATATCTTTATATACAAAACCGTGACATGTTCACGGATTTTTTTTTTTGCGTGAGTTATCACTCACAAAAATAAAATCGTGAGTTATTGTTCATGTTTTTGTAAACATATATTTTCAAAAACCCAAGTTTGATTTTGAGTAATATTCAAAGTAAACAATTATTTATGATGAAATAATGTTTTAGTTTTCATAATTCCATGGTGAATGTTCACACAGTAGAATTGTTCATGATTTTATGGAAATCTGAGTTTCGTTCGTTTTTTGTAGGTTTCGAAGAGACGAACGATTTTTGAGGTGTTTAACTCTCGCATTACTATCACTATTGTTAGTGGAATCGTGAAAAGGTAAGAGTTAAGAATTACCATTTTGTAAATGCTAGTATTTACATTTGCATGATTCATCATCTTGTTGAATTTCATATCTGGATGATGTACTGAAGTAGAATGCAGTGTGAAGTTACAGCTACTCCGCAAAGATGTCCAACTCCCAGGCTAATGACGCTTCGAGAGATGAGATGTGCGTTGATGATGATATCTCCAGAGATGAAACATGTATGGATGAGACTTCCGTTGGCGAAGAAGAGGATGAAGCCCTTGGAATTAAGAATGTTCCGAATGTGGATGATGCATTTTTTGAGGTGCAGAAGGAAGCTGAAAAACATCTCAAATCTCCAGCGTATCGTCTTCTAATAAATCCCAGAAATGTTACTCAGAAAAAATTGGTGACTCCTAAGACAGTGATCCGGTTTTGCCTTGAACAAGGGATCTTCTTTGCATCAATCATAGAGTTTAAGCTTTCTCGACGACCTTTGGAAAAATTCTCTGGATGGGCAAAACATATGCTGGGTTTCCCTCATGTCAGGGCTATGCTCGATCAGGCACAAGTGACGAGAGCTATTCAGGCTTCTGGAGACTTATTCATTTTTCATGATGCAAGAGGTATTTTGGATCTACTTGCTCGTTGGTGTATTTCCACTCACACCTTCATATGTAGATGGGGAGAGTTTACCATTGCCTTAGAGGATGTGGCTGCTTTGATGCATCTCCCAATCACGGGCAATCTCCCTGGGGATCTTTCAGATGAGGAGACTGCAATTTCTAACATCTTGACAGCTACGATGGAGGAAGTGAATAAGGCGTCTAGCAGTAAAGGATGCTATGCTCACTGGTTAACACGCTGGTGGCCAAAAGACGAGGTTTCTGATAGTCCCATCGACGGTATGTTACCCATTGCTGCTTTCTTATGTTTATGGTTGTCCAGAGACATATCTGAAGACAGTGGAAACTTGTTGAAGCCCTTCGCGATCCCCTTTGCTATCAAGATGTCTCAAGGTGAGCAACTTCCGATAGGTAGCTTATTCTTGGGTTTTTTGTATTCTAACTTGGACTCCTTGATAATAGACTCCAGTGTGTCGAATGGCTTTATGAAGATTGAGTGCTATGCCAACACGATGTTTCTTCAAGCTTTGATGTGGGAACACTTCAAGAACTATGCACCTATTCTACGTAATATTTTGCAAGGACCAAATGCTGATGCTCGTCACATCTTCTTTGAGAAAGATAATGCCAGGATCATGCGCTGGTCTACAAAGCAGCTCCGGTCTAAAGCACGCCTCATTGATGTGTTAGATGATGAATCTGAGTTCAACTTCCGCCCGTGGGTGTCAGTTCATGCTTATTTTTCTCAGCCGACAACTTTCAATACTGGGGAGAGTGTGGTTCTGACGTCTGGTGCGAATATGAATGATGGCGAGAGATCTTTCATGTTGAGTTGCACCCCCGGTCATTTGCTATCGGCCATGTATGGAGAGTTTTCAGTGGAGGAATATAATATTGATAGGGCGGCTCGACATATGGGTATGGATCAGTGTGTTCCAACTATACGGAGAAGGAAGCCATCAATTGAGCAGCTTAGGACTCATTTGGACCATACTCATGTGGAAGGAAGTAATTACTGGTTTCCTTGCTCCGAGAGATTTGCGTATGTAACTCCAGGTTATGTAGACTTTTGGGATCAACAACTTGAGCGGTTGCATGAATTCGTGATGGTTGGTCAGCCTCCAGTGAAGGATCCCCTTTCTACTGAGATGATTTCTGGTCGACCAAGATTGAAGTATCTATCTGGTGGTAAACGAAAATCGTCTCCAGGATGTTCTCAGGTATGTTTCTTCATATAATCTTCATGAAATTATGAAAAATGTATTCTAATTATGTTACTGAGTTTTACCACAGGACGGTCGTAATGTAAGACCTCGAATCCGTGTAGATTTCTCAGAAACTGAAGCGATTGTTCACGACGGAGAAGGAAGGAACAAAAGTTATAAGCTGTTACCTAATACCGTAAAGTCCCCAGTTGGTTATTTGGTGAGTTCTCATATTTCCCTTGTTGTGAATTTTTCTCGCCCGCATTATTAGGATCATGAAGCCAATATTGTTATTCTGTTGCAGAATTTTACTCCATCAAGTATCGACGGTCTTAGGTTTTCTGCTACTGAGCAAACAATTCCTGATTTGAGCGATGAAGAAGAAGCCGTAAGTATTTCTTCGCATATTCAGTTATGATGCTTTATAGATAAAATGTTGAGGATGTATCCTGGAGGATGTCGTCATGGAGACGGAGAGTGCTGATAGACGGTCATCCTCTGAGAATATATACGAAAGCACTTCCAAATATTCGGAGCCGAATAGAAGTAATGAGCCTTTTGTCGTTAACACGAACAATCTCAATTCCTTGAATACTTCGGAGACCCCCCAAGTAAGTACATTTCCTGTATCCTCTTCATATAAGTATGAAAGTGCTGATTTGTGAATTAATGAATGAGAATCCATGTGTATACACGAAAAACTTAGTCGAAATTCGTCGTCAGAAAATTCAGAACTCAGTTGTTTTAGAAAAAACGCCGTAAAACCTTCATCTGGAGTCGGATTTTCATGATCTGCATATGCATATTCAAGCCCGGAAAATTTCCAAGCTTTAGGGAAGAAGCTTTTTAAGTTTTGAGCATGTTCAGGGCCTGAAAAAGGCGAAACAGTAAACTTCCAGGAGACTTTCAGAACTTTTTCAGATGGTATGTTGCTCAATGGTTTGACCACATCTCCTTGCTTGTTCATCGGATTGTCATGAAATTTTGACACGCTGTATAGGACATCCATACAAAGAAAATGGTATATAACCCATCCTCAGATTTCTTGTAGATTGCTCCCAGTTCGTCTTTTAGTACAGAGCAGAGTACAGTTTTTTCAGACGAGGTTACCGTAAAACGTATTTTCATGACTTTCATGCTATTTGCTCGTGTATTGGGTGTATAATGATGAACTTTGATGATGTTGCATTGATTGTATACTATATTTTATAACCTCACTTGGTTTCATTCTTAAATTACTCTAACCTAATGTAATCTTCGTATTAGGTGTCAAATACCGAAGTTGAGGATATTGAAACCAATGAGGATAAATCGAACTTCCCTGGAGTTATTGATGAAGAGACAACCATCCCTGCACTTCAAGGCCATGAGAAGGTTGTCACTGAAGTTATGGAAACCCAGATTGTTGCTGCTTCAGTGATAGAAGAAACCGAAACACCAGTAGTGAATACTGAAGAAACTGTTGCCCCGATTGTAGAAGCTGCTCCAGTAATTGAGAACCGTATAGTGGTGCATGAATATCCAAGTGCAGGAGTTGCTTTTGATCCTCCATTTGATGCTTCACTCCTGTATCATGAACTAGTTGGTGGATTCAGTGTTCCCATTGGATATGCAGGCTTGTACGAGAAAATATGGAAGAAGTTTGTTCATCTAATTGTTGACAGGGATCCTGGACGTGCTTATGCTTTAACAATGCAAGTAGGTATTATATTTCATGTCGTAAGTGATATATGCACTAGGGCCAGAAATACTGTGACTCCAGATATACTCTTTGATTGGGATTTTAACTTGGAGAATTCAGAAAGACTTGGCTTCAATGTGACGTGGCTTCATAAGCAAATGAACGCTATCAAGGACTCATGTGAGAACACCATACCCTTTCCCAATGATGATGTGATGGAGAAAGAAGACAAGATTGCCAGAATGGCTGAAGAGTTGAACAAGGAGAAGGCGGCTTTGCAGGTCTTGAAGGATGCAGAGGAGCAAAAATCCTTTTTTGCTGATTTTCTTTTATTTCCCTTTCATAATCTCTTGAACTTCTGAACTTCTGAGAGATGTGAGGTTTTTATTTGGGTTTTGATATTAGCTGGTTTTGGATTGGTAGATGGTTAAGGATTTTCTTTTGGATTTGATAGAGATTTTCTTTTAAGAAATATGAACTGAATTTTGATAAATTGCTGAATTCAAATACTGATTGCAAGTATTGCAAACGTTTTGTAGGAATTGAAATACAATGAAAGAAAATCCTAAATGCCAAATTCAGACGCCATGAATGCTCAAACGCCCAGTACCTCAAATGCCTAATAATTTCAGACGAACGCCTTAAGCCAATTCTCATGAATTACTGGCAGGGTTCTGCCGTCTGTGTTGATTAATTTGTAGTATCCTTCGGTTATGGATTTAGCAACCATAAATAGTCCTTCCCAATTGGAGTTTCTTGCAGAGTGAAGACCGCGTTGAACTGCTTTGAGAACCAGGTCTCCTTCATGAAATTTGTTAGGTTTGGTCGACCGCACCTTGAATATCTTCCGTTGATTCGGGATTCCTCATGTGATGAGATTCCGTGGTTGTGGCACATATGGACACTCGTGCAGAAAGGAGTATCCTTCATAATGTCTGCCATGCTTAGCCACATCCTCTGCAATGAATCTTTTGATTGGATGATCAACTTGAAGAGATTCTGGACCCAACCATTGGGTGAAATATTGTTGTGGCGAGATTATCCACTCATAGCATTTTGCAATTGCTAAATTGTTTGTGGAGTGAAGCCCTTGGACCAAATAAGCATATTTGAAAACTGACAATATGGGCACATGAGAAGGAATAAGACTTGCCTGAGTGCGAAATCTCTTGACGAAAGCGTTTAGATGTTCCTCAGGCTTTTGTGTAAGTTCTGTCAAGGCTTTGACCTCCTCCAGATACTCGAATGGTGAGATATCTTCTTTTTCTTCCTCCGAGTCAGAGGTTTCTTCAGCAGAGAGATGTGTAATTGAAGGTGTCAGTGTCACCTTCCCATCATGAATCCATGTGCGTCCAAGAATCATATTATATCCTGGATCTTCTCGGATTATGTAAAACTTGGTCTCAATGCAGACCAAATTTTCTTTGACTTTGAGGATGACGTGGCCATACACATCTCTGGAAACTCCTTCGTGATCTCTGATTTCCATGGGGGCATGAGTAGCTTCCTGTCGAGTAATGCCAGAGGCTCTGAGAGTTTTCAAAGGGATGATGTTGACGGCAGTGCCTACATCAACAAATGCTCTCTTGAACTCGTTTCCTTTGATGTGCACTGTGGTGAGCAATCCCCAGTCGTACATTTCTTTGTCCGTTGCTAGAGGCTCAGTGAGTGTCTCTTGAATCAACAGACGCTTGCCTGACACGATGTGGTTTAATGCAACAAACATGTCTTTCCTTTGAGCTTTTGATAAGTATAGCAATTCGCAGACATGCTCAATTAAGGATTGAACTGCTTCTTTGACGGGAGGTTCAGAGATAGTAAAGGTTCTGACTGGAAGAGGGTTTCTGTGTACTCCTTCAGTCCCCAAGTTGAGTTCTCCCGATTCGACCTTTTCTTTAAATATGCGCTTCAAAGTTTTACAATCACTTGTGGGATGGATGAAAAATCTATGAAAGCGACAATACCGAGGATTTTCCATGGCCTCTTCAGTTGGTTCCTTCTTGACATACGACAACTTGATTGCACCATATTGAATCCAGACATCCAGCAATTCGATAACTTCTTCAATGGAGCAAGGAAAATCAGGTGCTTCTGGATATTTCGTGTGTTGAGGAGGATCTTGCACGTTATCCTTCTTTTGCGCCTTTAAAGGGGTCGAGAAAATATGCTTACGATGTGGTTCAGCTTTCCGTTTGCTCCCTTCCGCGACAACATTTGTGGAAGGTTGAAGGTTGTATTGTTTGTTGATCAAACGTCCGCTGCTGCCTCTAGCCTCTCGTGGTTCTTCAGCTTTTGCAGTCTTAGTCCTTTCTAATAGAGCAGGTGCAGTGGTTGCCGACCTCTTGGATGCTTCATGGAGTTCTGAGAAAGTATGAAACCTGAGATTCTCCAATAAAGCTCTGTAGAGTGAAATCATTCTGTTGATGCATAAGTCCACCAGTTGTTGCTCCGTGACATTTGGATCATGGCAATCCTTGAACTCTGAACCTTTTCACATAATCGTTAGGATGTTCTTTGTTCTTTTGAAACATCCTTCCGAGATCAGAGAGGGTAATTTGCTCTGAAATGAAGAAATACTTCCTATAGAAAGCATTAACCATTTCTCCCCAACTGTTGATAGTTCCTGGTGCGATGTTGTTGTACCAGGTGTATGCTCTGCCTTTCAAGGATTTTGAAAATTCTTTGAGGCGAACAACATGTTTATGCTCATGTTCACCCAAAGCTTCCAGGAACCGAGAAACATGTTCCCGAGCATTGCTGGTTCCGTCGTACAAAGTAAAGGTTGGAGAGATATAACCTTTTAGAAGAGGAATCCTTTTCGTAGCAGCATGGTATGGAGGCTGGTGACGATGGACATGTGGGGTCTTGTCTTTTCCACGGTTCTCCAGAAGGCGTTCCAAATCTTCCCGAGTGATGAAGTTTGACGACTCCTTCGTTGAATCGTCCGCAGCTTTGCGGACTTCATCATCATCTACTGTGTGAATCGGAATTACCTCAGGATCAGCGTCTGAGGATTTTTCCTTCTCTTTTCCTTTTCCTTGGGTCTTCCCTGACATTTTATCAGTGAGAGCCTTTAGTTGATTAAATAGCTCCTTCTGTGTTGTAGCCATATCGGTTTGATTCTTTGCAAGAGTATCTTGCACTTTGATGAGATCAGCAATGGTAGGTGGTGGATTTCCTCTGACTTCCTCAGGGTGTCGGCCGAACAAAGGATGACCCTCCGCGTTGACGTGAGGAGGAGTAACATTACCACCATCAGTGTTAGAGGCCAGAATCGTTCCTGGTATATCCTCGTTGTCGTTCTTGTTGTTGTTGCTAGTGCTAGCGCCGTTTGCGTTGGAACCTGTGACTAACCCAGACCTAAGACCAGCCATCTTGTGGAGTTGTGAGATTGCAACCGAGAGAATGATCTCCCACTGTGGTCCCCAATCTGTAGATGGGGCAAAACGATTTGCTGGTTTTTACGGAATTAAGGAGACGACCGTACGGAGGAGACTTCTTGAACCGAGCGAAATGTTCAACCTCACACAGATGCACTGCAAGAAGGGAGTGCTTTGAATTCGAGAGATCAATCTGTAGTACTACGGCCTAAACCAAGACAATGGTCGTTCCAGAGTAAATTCGGTCACAAGAGAGGATGGGTCGATCTGTAGGAGGGAAGCTGAGAAATGTGTGGAATCAATGGTAATCAAAGATTGTAGGTGTGTTATGTATTATGAATAAGATAAGTTCTGAATGATTGAATCTATGTTGAGAGTGATTACTCAGATGTTGAGTTGTTAATGTCGTGTTGTCTGTTTGACGTGAGATTCTTGTATATTCAATCATGATTCAGAGACTTATTTATATTGCTGTAATTGTAGACACCATGATCCCATGAAGTGTGACAGTTGATGAAATCAAAGAGTGGGGAAATGGAAATCGTGTTTGAAACCAATTGCTCATTGTGCGGAGAATTGGTTGATTTTCCATCCACTACTTTGTTAACTCCTTCAACTGATTGCATGACTTGCTCACATTCCATCGTGTGTATGAACACACGTGCCATAGACCGCCAGACCAAAACCCTAGTTAATATACCCCATGTGACACGATTGACGTCTCGTGGTTAATTAGTCAGTTGTTGAATTCATGACTTTATGGGATGATGAGTCCATGTATTTGTTGAGTTGAACATGATCTTGCAAAATGTCCTCAGACTCATGAAATTGAACGTGCCTGTTGAGAGAGAGGTATGATTCTTAAGTAAACGTTGATAGTTAAGGTGAACAAGTATTGCTCATTCGATGAATTGTTGAATATTGACAGTTTAACCAATATTCCTTGGTTTGAGCAAATATTGTTCATCTGATGAATTATTGGTAGCGTGACCAAGATAAAATATTAATTTAAAATACTGGTAATTGAACCGAGCATAATTAATAAAAATACTGATCATGAGATCGTCCTAAAGTTACTAGTGTTTAAATCTGGAATTATGATCCTTGGACTCGGAAACCCTAATTCGATCAATTGATGACCAATTGGTAGTTTATTTGAAAATTAACCATGGAATAAAGGAGGAACCGGCTACATGGGATCATGTATCGGCCATGTAGCGCCAATATGCTCGAGTCAGCAAAGACCAAGGTCTCTTCAAGAGTTGGTGATTTGCTGATGAAAGAATGATTAAATGCTGGTTTAATCATTTATTAGAAAAATGCTCGTCTGAGCCTTAGGTGATAAAACCTAATTAATTATGAAGAGATGAGGGACCCACCAAGGGGTCATGAAACCGACCCTAGATGGTCACGGGATCGAATGACAATCGCTCTATGAAAATTCCAAAATTATTTGGAAGAGTTTTGGACCTAATACGTGCAATTGCGCAAATTAGGTCAATTCATGAAAATATGTGGGACCGGATTCGTGCGAGACAAAGAGCCAACCTTGGTAGGTCAAGGTAACATGCTCACATCATCAAAACGTCTGTATCTCAGTCCTGAGAATTTTGGTATTTTCTGGCGTGCGTTTGAGCAACCATTTAAGAAAATATGACAAAATCAGGGTTTTGCTGAAACTGAGGAAACTTCATGAGATGAAGGAAAATAATTATAAAATGAAGGAATGATGAAGCGTGGGACCGCTGAGGCCAAGGCATGGCCGGCCGGTCAGTGACCACGGTCCCATAGTGCCTTTCCTAATTTTATATAATTTTTGATGATTTTATGAAAATATCATGAAATCAAGGAGTTTGTTGAAATTAAGGAGTTTCCTTGAAGTGAAGGAGTTTCCATGGGATCAAGGAAACAAATAATATTAAAATAATAAAATAAGGGTGTGTGGGACAGGCTTTGAGCATGGTCGTCCGGCTGGGGCCCGGTCCCGTGCGTTTCCCTAATTTTATGTAATTTTTGTGTATTATTTCCATGATTTGAAGGAATTTTCATAATTTGAGAGAAATACTATGAAATCAAGGAATTTCATGGGATCAAGGAAACTTAAAATAATAATAATAATAATAATAATAATAAAATAAAGGGACGTGTAGGACCGGCTAGGGCATGGCCGGCCGGCTGGGGCCCTGTCCCACGAGTTTTCCTAATTTTATATTATATTTTTCATGGTTTTATGAAAATACCATGAGATTAAGGAGTTTTCATGAGATTAGGGAAATATTAATAAAATAATAAGGAACCATGAGGTGTGGGGCCGGCCGGGATCAAGGCATGGCTGGTTGGCCTATAAACACATCCCGGCGACATTTTTCCCAATTTTATATTATTTCCTTGGTGCGAAGGAAACACCATGAAACTGAGGAGTTTCCTCAAAACGAAGGATATTTGTTCAAATGAAAGGATTTTCATAAGATCAAGGAAAATAACAAAATATGATAAAGTATAAAACTGGCGTGAGACTGGCCACGACACGGCCGACCGACCAGTGGGCCCAGTCCCCCAGCACCTTGGTCAATATTTTATTATTTATTATTTTCTTTCCTATTTTGCATAGGTTCATCGTTTCGTCGTATTTTGAAATACTCGTTCGTGCGTTCAGGTGATTGTTAGTGCATCATCGTTGAGTACACTTGCACCTTTTGGGTCGGGGCTTACTCGAAGGTAACTCAGACGCCCGTATGTTGAATATTTATTACTAACCCATGGAATTCTGCTGGGAAGAACCATAGATTCAAGTAACGAAATATTACGAAAATATTTGAATATTTTCAAAAATTCAGTGGATGAATCCAAGAATTTAGGAATAATTAATTGATGGCTCTATACTAGTACGATCGTCGAGGAGCATTAGTTATTCTGAGTGACATGAGCTAGTTGAAGCGTCATATCCTTTATATAGTCAGGGGAAACTGTTGTTTGTATCATGAAGACGTTATTGCTCTATACTAGCAGGCAAGCTGTCTAGGAGCCGTCCAATCTCGTGATTCTATATAGAAGTAATTACTGAAGTGTTTAGTATTCATGAGATATGTCGTTGCTTAGCCAAGAGACTACATATCTGCATGTACTCTGAGAGACAGTATTCTCAGTCAGAGATTCGATGAGAGACCCGTGTCTCGATACTCGCGTCTGATTGCTGGATCAGAAGTTCGTATAATTATGGGTTTACGATTTTAGCCTTTGTCGAAAATCCAGTATCTACATCTATCTCAAACATGTTTGTCAATGTTAGTGATCAAAACTATAAGTCTTGATTTCTAGTCTACTATAGCTAAGGTCTCGGACTAGGATAAAAAGTATAGTTGAGCTCAAGAACTCCATGGCAATCATCATAGAAGACGAAGGACTACTCAAGGAACCGGTGGATCTTGATCGACTAAAAGGTATGTGGAGACTTGAACTTATCTATCACTCAAAAGTCTATTTATCTCCTATCTTGAGACAAAAGTCGTTTTGCTATATAGACTTAGATTATACATATTTGCTATTTCGAGCCGAGTTTATCTCGCCTATCTATTTCTCGAAATATGTGTTGGTAAGATTTCGCTTTAACCAAGTTCATATTTACCTAGTGACGAAAGTCATGACAAGTTTCAATCACTTTGGAAATTGCTTACTTTGACGAAAAATAGTTTGTGAATAACAACTATAGAATATCAACGTCCTCTAAGAATGTTCCAATGATTGAAATGAGAGTTTAGATTACATAACCATTGGAGGATATAAGCATTGTGCTGGAAACACATATATGTATAAGTCTTTATTCCTTGAACCGAAGTTTGCGAACTTTGATGATTAAGAGAACCGGCATGGTGGCGTGAGCCAAGTCCGTGAACTGGCGGAAGTTCTCGACCCGAGAATTTCTGCTGGAGTTTGTGAACTCCGTCTGGGAACTTAAGTCCGCGAACCCAGTCCGCAAACTTGAGTAGGTTAAATCTAAAAACGATGTTTGTGAACTTATTCTTATATAAACTAAGGAATCAAATGCAAACCGTGGCTATATAGTTCATGAACCGATTCGAGTGAATCAAATCGTTTTTTCTTCGATTGTGTCTTGTGTACTTGCATAAGATTTCCTTGAAATTGAATAACTCTCTAACTAGTTCATTTGAGTCACTTTAACTAGTTATAATGAAGAAAAATATGGTTGATATGAAAGTGATCATATGGCTAACTATTTGGTTGACTATTGCTGAACCAACAAATGTACAAGTTTGGGTACGGTTACACAAGCCTAGAAACGTGCATTTCATTTGTGTGTAACAAGCTAATTTTCGATCTAACGGTTGAACGATATTAGCTTGAATCTAAATCAGGTTTTCATCTAATGGTGAATATTGAATGCTTTGTTACCGAGCTAACATTGATTGGAAACCCTGATTTGAAAGACTATATAAGGGAGAACTCTAGCAACTAGGAAACCTAATCCCCACACCTTATGTGTGATACTAGTTGTGCTAAGCTAGAGTCGATTCCCATTTAACCTTTGGTTTCTTCTTCTAAACCAGTTTAACGACTTAAAGACTTCATTGGGATTGTGAAGCCAGACCGATACTACATTCTCGTAGTTGTGTGATCTGATCTTGCTGTTTCTATCGTACGAGTAAAATTGTAATAATTGGCTTGAGATTGATATCTCCGATAGGCAAGATATGAAAGAAATCACAAACACTTCGTCTCATCGTTTGTGATTCCACAATATCTTTTTTCGCTGCGTCGATTAGGATTATTGTGAAGTGATTGATAATACTAGGCTGTTCTTTGGGAATATAAGTCCGGTTTATCAATTGGTTCCCGTTCACCTTGATTTATCAAAAGACGGAACAAAACTCGTAGGTATATTCGTGGGAGACGGATTTATCTATTACCATAGACTTTTTTGTGTGATACAGATTTGTTTATTAAAGTCTTCGACTTTGGGTCGTAGCAACTCTTAGTTGTGAGTGAGATCAGCTAAGGGAATCAAGTACGTAGTATCCTGCTGGTATCAGAGACGTAGGAGCATAATTGTACCTTGGATCAGTGTGAGATTGATTGGGGTTCAATTACAGTCCATACCGAAGTTAATTTGGAGTAGGCTAGTGTCTGTAACGGCTTAATACAGTGTGTGTTCAATCTGGACTAGGTCCCGGGATTTTTCTGCATTTTCGGTTTCCTCGTTAACAAAATTTTGGTGTCTGTGTTATTTCTTTTCCGCATTATATTTTGTTATATAATTGAAATATCAAAGGTTGTGCGTTGTTCAATCTATTATAATATTCGACCTTCTGGTTGTTGATTTAAATTGATTGACACTTGGATATTGGTCTTTGGTACCATCTAAGTTATCTCTGTAGTATTTGATAAAGACTCGCAGATTTCTATTTGCTTGAGTATATATCAAATCGAGAGATTGAGATATAAACTCTTTGATATACTTTTATCTAGATTGAGTCTAACTGTCTAGTTGATTCTCTAGAAAGTATATTGGAGTTATTCCATACAGATTGCTATGCGAAATATTGGATGTGGTTGTTGTACCCCCACTTTTTCAATTGGTATCAGAGAAGGCAAACACATTTAAGACCTTACAAGTCTGTGTTTGTAGCGATCTGACTCTATGGACAAGAGTACTATCTCTGATAATGCAACATCAGTTCGATGACTCTCGGGTGAGCTTCAAAGTCCTGAAACTTCTGGGAAAAACTCTATCTCATGTTCCTTGACTGAATCTGCATTCGACTGGGAAAAATCTCTTGACGAGAAGTTGGATGAACTGTTAGATGACAGTGATTCAGAAGAAACACAAAGTATCGATGAGGAAGTCTCTCAATATATCAAGCTGTTTGACCATGCTTTGAAAGAAAAGAATTCAACAACTTGCTTGAGTAAGTACATGACTCCTCTTTGTCAAGAAAACAGGAAATTGAGAAAACTCTTTAAAGGATATAATGAAGGATATAATCTCCTAAAATCTATCGTTAAAGATCGTGAGGAAGATGTACGCACAAAAAGTTCAAAATGTGATAATCTTCTCCGAAATATCTTTGTGTTGAAAGAAAGACTTGCAGAAGCTGAAGCAAGATATGACTCTCAACAAAAATGTTTTGATGACAAAGAACTCAGTTTTCTTTCCAAAGAAAAATCCTTGGAAACTGACCTTGCAACTGCTCTTGATAAAGTGAAATCACTGGAAGAGAGTCTTAGAAGATTCAATTCTAGCTCTACAAAATTGTCTTCTATGATTGGAGCATGTAAAGAACATCGTGATACACGTGGTCTAGGCTATAAAGGAATAAACGCTCCAAAAACTAGTAAGATCAATTTTGTTAAAGTTGTTGATAATTCTTCATGTGAAAAAACTTTCGCAGCTTTTAATGTGGCTAAAAACAAGGATTCTAACTCTTCCAAATCTACTCACACGAGAACGGTTAAGAATAATTCCTTTAACTGCTAGTACTGTGGAAATAAAGGACATTCTGAGCGAAGATGTCGTTTTCGGTTAAGGAATGAAAAACTTCACAACATGCTTGCATGGATGTCTAAAGAAGTCATCAAACCTGTTGTTAATGGTGGTTTTTAGCTCCGGGTTAAAATCGTAAAACCTTGCATCAGATGTGACGTCACTCTGCAAGAAAATGGTGCTGCGAGTACTAACCTCTCCACCGACACATTTATTGAACCGCTCAATACACTTTTATCAATAACACTCTGTAAATTTCGGCACCTCGCCAATACGAGACTCACTGAGTACTTTCCTGTGCTATGTTCCCCAGTAGAACCCTTAATCGGTATGGCATGACGGATTTATGTTCACTCACAACGGAGTAGCATGAACCTCCAAGTACCAAAGTTAAGGCCATTGCACGAAATGCTCAGACAGAAAGCACACTGCATCATGTAGATAAAGATATTGTATGGCAGCATACAAAATCCAGCTAATTATTGTGATAACTCGCAAAGAACTAATAAACCCAACTAATTTGCAAATTAGGGTTTCGCGCCCCTTGAGTATACTAGACCCCGTTGGTCGAAACCATGCTTAAACAAGTTAGGAAACCGAATCCGCCACAGTGCGCTAAAAGTGCGCTCGCGCCCTAGCATGCCGGCCCTCTTTCCGTCGACCAATCAGGTCGCTTCAAATCCGCCACCGCGCATTGAAGTATGACCACACCCTAGCATGCTGGCCCCACTTCCCGTCAACCAATCGGGTTGCTCCAAAACTTGCCACGGCCTCAAAAAGGTCGCCATACTAAGTTGGCTTCCCAAAACACGCCAGCTTCCCCAAAACACGCTAGCTTCCCCAAAAACGCCAGCATGCCGCACGTGCATGCCGTACATGCCAGGCGCGCATGCCAGACGCACATGCCAGACGCGCATGCCAGACGTGCATTCCAAAAAGCATGCGCAAGCCATGCCAGTCACGCTACCACGCCTCTGGCCACAAACAGAAGGTAGCCATAATCAATGGCTACCCTTCCTCCTGAGGTGCGTATCTCATCCGTACAAGTTCGCCACCAAGCCTATGGCAACTTTTGGCCGCAATGCCAAATTCCATGGTTTATGTCAAACCCTAATTTGGCCACGCCAAAGGCATGTGATGTGATCTCAATAATGTTGTAGTAAAAAGGTTCGTTGAGGCTTGTGAAAGCAATGGATTTTTAGACTTATAAAACTTAAAAGTAAAGAAAACTTATTACAAAATTGACTTCAAGATATTTGAAAACAACCAAGACACTGATTTCACTATTACACATGAATAAATTATGGTAAACAATCCAAAACTCTAATTATCTTTTAAGACTCTTATTTCTTAATTCACAAATAATCTGGAAAATCCTCAAAAATTAATTGTATCCCTAAGCATAGATTATCTAAACAAAGCATAACCTATCTAATTGAATCACAACTAATGAAGAAATTTTTTGCAAACAATTAAAAACTCTGCAAAACCAGTGATTGAGTGAATTATAAATTATAAATTAGAGGAAATAAATGATTACCAATTATTCATGCGTTAATAGCTTCCTCATTGCCTTGGTTGTGGGAGAAATTAGCCTCTCATCATGTTGGAAACACGCTCAAAAGTTGATTTCATTTATGCTCAAAGATGGGTTTACAAATGATAAAAGTGTGAAAATAATTAAAGTTACAGAGAACGATATATGTTGACTGTCGCTGTCACTGTAACAAATAAGTCTGTCCTGCGACAGTTGCTGAAACTGTAGCTTTTAAGACTGCTCTGTAACAGTCGCAATCACTGTAGCATAAACGACACAAGGGTGTGCGTCTTATGTTCTTCGTGTTCATCAGCAGCAGCAGAAAAATGGCAGCTCTGTAACTTGATTTTTTTCGACTTTCTGGTGCTCTAAAACTCTCCCAAACTATCCTTCGCCCTTACTGATATCCCATCACCTATTTATAACCCAGAAACAATAAAATCTCACGTAATAACTTCACATAATCCTCCATTACTCGGCGATGAAGAAAAATATTCTCGGGAATATTTTCTTCCCTGATTTGCTTTCTCATGCGCCTGTTGTACACGGAATTGCTCCAGCACGTTTCTACCTAATACCAGTAGCAGTTATACATGCAAGATCCTCACGAAATCTCCTCAACATGGCACATAAAATCCCAAGTATCTTTCACATACGTGGCTTGCCCTGTTTTCTTCTTGCAAGTTATCCAGCCAAATTCGATCGAAAAAAACACCCATACCAGCTTTGTTATGACATATCACGTCTACCCACTAAGTTTCAGGGATTGAATCTCATTAAATCACGTCCGAAATTCGATCGAAAATTCTGCCAGCAACTGTGGCTATTTTCCCGCCAATTTCAATTTTCAAAAGATGAAGAAGAAGTGCCTTGAATCCATTTTTCGGGTGCCTTTAACACCGGGTGCTCTGGGGTGCCCTTATCCAAAATGAGGGTGCCTTTAGTACTTTTCTCCGGGGGTCCAAATAGCACTTTTTGAGCAACCTTTTCCACACAAGTGTATTTCTCCAAAAACACCTACAAACACACAAAGCATCAAAATTAGTACAAAAATCGAGCACTAACAATAGAGACATCGAGTACAATTTAGACACAAAAATGTGTCTATCAAATACCCCCAAACTTATTATTTGCTAGTCCTCGAGCAAAACTAATAAAAATAAAACCGAGTTAATCTCGGGAGGGTTTACCAGAGGTGTACCCACAAAACCATGACTTCTACTTGGTCACAAGTATCCAAAGAGCTATGAGGACATACATATTCTCAACCTATCTCCAAGTAACTAGAATGCTAGAGAAATTAAAGGTGCCAGCTCTAAAGCTGACTAAAGAAAAGGGGAGACACATCCGCAACACTGCTAGATAAAGAGATATCCGCTACACAGCTAGATAAACATTGTAAGATGCGTCCGCTGATTTACGGCTAGATAAGATTAGGAGAGAGATAAAGATCAGAGGTACATCTGCTACACAGCTGGACTAATTACGTGTGATGAGTTAAACCAGTGCTAGAAAGATCTTGTGCCAGATTGAAAGCGGACTAACAAGGCAACCAAAATGCATCTTTTTTCGACTCTCTCATAGTGCTCAGTAGAAAAAAACGTCTTCTTCGGTCTTCAACTGTTGATGATAAACTCTCGAACCTCATAGAACCTTGACAATTAATTCTTCTCTTCGATTTCTTGCTTGACTTAAAAATTTCTACTTCCCTATGGCCTTATTGAACAAAGAACTAATTGTAGAACAAAACGAACGAAATGATGATTTTTTTTTTTTTGGAAACAAAAATTACTAGACAACAATTTACATGGCCATGAGAGAAGGACTTTCAAAACTTGGATCTTCGCAACTTGTGATGTCTTGGTATCATGAATTTTAACAACTTATATCATTTGTTCTTATAACTTCAACTTTGATTTTTGAATTATTCTTTTCTATTGTTGCTTCTAAACCTAAAACGTCTTCAACTTTCTTCATAGATTTTGATGTCGCTCCGCTTGTTGATGATGATAAGTTTCTACTGATAGAGATTCGCAATCCAGTAACTAAGACTACATTGTGAGGTTGCTTTGTCTTTCTGGAATTTCCTGACCTACTTGCCTTTCCATCATGTATGGTTAGTTCCATCACGGTTACCCTCTAAAAGGAACAAGTTCTCTCCTGAATTTCAATGTCTTTTTCTCTAATGTCTCAAAAGGTTGTTATCCCTAGCATTCCAATTTCTATCTTTTCGGTGAGAAATAGTATGTAAACTTAGCTAACCGGATACCATGTGACGCTAGAAGTTTCAAAAGTGCAACTAAAAAGTTCTTCCCCACCCCCAAACTTAAATCTAACATTGTCCTCAATGTTTCTAATGAAAGAGCAATACCAAAAGTAAAATAACACGAGGAGAAGTTGGAAAGATAGTACCTGGGTGAAGAAAATCAAAAACTAATATACAACATACAACTTCCTTGATGGTCAATCAAGGGTAAACAGGGTCCTTCAGAGGGACCTCCTCAACATCACCTGTAGGAAAGAGCTCTAAAAAGGGTTTCAATCTCTGACCGTTAACCTTCGAAGAACTACTACCATCCGGTGTCTCAATTTCAACAGCTCCATGAGGAAAGACAGTGCGAACAATAAAAGGACCCGTCCACCGAGAACGTAACTTCCCAGGGAAAAGATGTAAACGGGTATCATACAGAAGAACTTTTTGACCTGGAGAAAAGGACTTCCGTAAAATATTTCTATCATGCACAAGTTTCATTTTGTTCTTATACTCCTTCGCACTATCGTAAGCATCTATACGAATCTCGTCCAACTCATTGAGCTGGAGTTTCCTATGGGCTCCTGCCTTGTCAAGTGAAAAATTTAGTTGCTTAACAGCCCAATAAGCTCTATGTTCTAACTCAACAGGTAAATGACATGCCTTGCCATACACAAGCCGATAAGGAGACATTCCAATGGGGGTCTTAAACGCAGTGCGGTAAGCCCATAAGGCATCAGTAAGCCTAGACGACCAGTCTTTCCGATTAGGATTAACTGTTTTCTCTAATATACGTTTTATCTCCCTATTGGAAACCTCTACCTGACCACTAGTCTGCGGATGATACGGGGTAGCTACCTTATGTGTAATACCATATTTCTTCATCAGAAGCCTAAAAGGTCCATTACAAAAGTGCGACCCTCCATCACTAATTATAGATCGCGGTGTACCAAAACGTGTAAGTATATTATTTTTCAAGAACTCAATCACAACCCTATAGTCATTGGTTTTACACGCAACTGCCTCGATCCACTTAGAGATATAGTCTACGGCGACAAGGATGTATAGGTTACCAAAAGAATTAGGAAACAGACCCATAAATTCAATACCCCACACATCAAAGACCTCAACAACTAAAATAGGGTTCAAGGGAATCATGTTCCTACCGGAAATGGTTCCTAATTTCTGGAAACGCTCACAAGTAACACAGTAACTATGGGAGTCTATAAACAACGAAGGTCAACAGAATCCACACTGCAATATCTTAGCAACAGTCTTCTTAGCACTAAAGTGACCCCCACAAGCATGATCATGACAAAAGGAAATAATACTGGACTGGTCACTCTCAGGTATACATCTCCTAATAATCTGGTCTGGACAATACTTAAAAAAATAAGGATCATCCCAAAAGAAGTGCTTAACCTCGGCTAAAAACCTAGAACGATCTTGTTTACCCCAATGTTGGGGCATTCGACCAGTAACAAGATAATTCACTATATTCGCATACCAAGGTGCTTGGGTAACAAAGAAAAGTTGTTCATCAGGAAAACTATCCCTTATATGAGGGGAATCAACAACTAGCCTAGAAAAGTGGTCTGCTACTACATTTTCGGCACCCTTTTTGTCTCTAATGTCTGGAGAGAACTGTTGCAACAAAAGGATCCACCTAACCAATCTAGGTTTCGTATCCCTCTTAGACAAAAGATATTTCAAAGCAGCATGATCAGTATATATGACGATCTTAGAACCTAAGAGATAGGGTCTAAACTTGTCTAAGGCAAACACAATGGCTAACAGTTCATTCTCGGTAGTGGTATAGTTCGACTGGGCATCATTCAGAGTTTTGCTAGCATAGTAAATCACATAAATTAATTTGTTTTCTCGCTGACCTAGCACAACATCAATAGCACAATCTGAAGCATCACACATGATCTCAAAGGGTAAGTTCCAGTTGGGTGCCTGGACTATGGGGGAGGTAGTGAGTAAAGTCTTAAGCTTCTCAAAAGCCTCTAAAAAAGCATCATCAAAGACAAACTTAACATCTTTTGCAAGCAAGTTGCAAAGAGGTCTAGAAATCAAGCTAAAATCCTTAATGAATCGACGATAAAAACCTGCATGCCCTAAGAATGACCTAATATCTCTTACGGTTTTTGGGACCTGTAAAGTCTTGATAAGGTCAACTTTGGCTTTATCTACCTATATACCCTTAGAAGATACGATATGCCCTAAGACAATTCCTGATCGAACCATGAAATGACATTTCTCCCAATTAAGCACTAGATTCTTTTCCTTACACGTAGTCAACACTAATGACAAATGATGCAAGAACTCATCGAAAGACGAACCAAACACTGAAAAATCATCTATAATGATCTCTAAAAACTTTTCTACCATATCGGAAAATATGCTCATCATGCAACGCTGAAAAGTCGCAGGGGCGTTACATAGCCCGAAAGGCATGCGTCTATACGCAAAGGTACCAAAGGGATAAGTAAAAGTAGTTTTTTCTTGGTCTTATGGGGCAATAACGATCTGATTGTAGCCTGAGTAACCATCTAGAAAACAGTAATGACTATGTCCAGCTAATCTCTCTAGCATTTGGTCGATAAAGGGAAGAGGAAAGTGGTCCTTCCTAGTGACCTTGTTCAATTTCCTATAGTAAATACAAACACGCCAACCCGTGGTCACTCGGGTCGGGATTAACTCATTGTTATCATTCTGGACTACAGTAATACCGGATTTCTTGGGAACAACCTGAACGGGGCTGACCCACTTACTGTCTGAAATGGAGTAGATAATGCCTGCATCTAACATCTTAAGAACCTCGGTTCGAACTACTTCTTTCATATTAGGGTTTAGTCTTCGTTGCATCTCCCTAGAAGGTTTGGTATCTTCCTCTAAATAGATATGATGCATACAAACAGTAGGACTTATACCCTTAATGTCTGTTATGGTCCACCCTAAAGCTTCCTTTTTGTTTTGAAGGACGGTCACTAGCCTACTTTCCTGATCACTATCCAAGTCGGAAGCAACAATCACAGGTAAAGTCTCATACGGGCCTAAAAACACATACTTCAGGGTATCTGGCAATGGTTTTAGGTCCAACTTAGGAGGCTCTTCTAACGAAGGAACGAGGGTAGACTTAGAAACTGGTAGTTGTTCGAACTTAGGTTTCCATCCGTTACTAATGTCTAACAAAGGGGTTGAATCTAACAAAGCGTTCACCTCATTAATCACATTATCATCATTGAAATCAATCCCAAAGTGAGCTAGGCATTTCTTTAACGGATCTTCTAACAAAGTGTTTGGTAATGACTCCTCAACTAATGTTCCTATCATGTTTACCTCTTCTATGCTCGAGTCATCTAGTTCAGAGGTTAACTTACTAATATGAAAGACGTTCAGCTCAATAGTCATATTACCAAAAGACAAGTTCATAATACCAGTTCGACAATTAATGATCGCATTGGATGTTGCTAAAAATGGGCGACCTAAAATCACTGGTATCTGATTCTCTGGGTCAGGGACAGGTTGGGTATCTAGGATAACAAAATCCACCGGATAAATAAACTTGTCGACCTCAATAAGAACATCCTCGATCACACCACGAGGAATTTTAACGGACCTATCAGCTAACTGAAGTGTCATCTGGGTAGGTTTCATATCACCAAGTCCTAGATTGAGGTACACATGGTATGGAAGTAAATTCACACTGGCTCCTAAGTCAAGCAAAGCTTTCTCAACACGGTATTTACCTATTATGCAAGAAATGGTAGGGGACCCTGGGTCTTTATACTTAGGAGTAGTGGTTTTTTGAATAATGGAACTCACATGACTAGCTAGAAAGGCTTTATTTTGGACACTAAGCTTATGCTTTCGTGTACACAAGTCCTTAAGAAACTTAGCATAAGTGGGAATCTGCTAAATCGCATCCAAAAATGGTAGGTTGATAGTAACCTGCTTAAAAACCTCCAATATATCATTAAAGTTCGACTCGCTCTTAGTTGGAACTAGCAGCTGGGGAAACGGGGCTCTGGGAACAAAGCCGGGCTCAGCAGGACCCTCATTGGTCTCTTTAGAGACTCTATCAGTCTCCTCATTTTCTGGCTAAGAAGAGTGAACTACAACATGTTCACTATCAGGCATGGCAACCTTATTGTCAACTTTCTTTCCACTCCTAAGGGTTGTAATAGAGTTCACATGATTGTACGATTTCTCTGCTTTAGGATTGGGTTGATTTTGACTAGGAAACTTACCTTTTTCCCTCAAAGATTCATTTATCTGACTAACCTGGTTTTTTAACTCAGAAATAGCTTGGAAGTTAGCATAACCTATATTTTTAATTTCTTCATCCCTTGAGCAACCATTAGGTTGATCTTATCAGAGTTTCTAATAAGCGAGGCTAGAGTGTCTTTTAAACTTGTGATCTTTTTATCCGAAGGGTTCTGAAACTGGGGTTGACCCGAAGAGTTCTTAGCATAACCAAAACCTGGGGGAGGCTGAGAATTACTAGACTGACCTTGATTCTGTCCCTTAGACCAAGAAAAATTAGGATGGTTTCTCCAACCAGGGTTGTAGGTTTCTGAGTATGGGTCAAACTTCTGACGGTTCTCAAACCTAGCATTGTTATAGACAGCATGGTCTTGTTCTTCACTAACATGACCTTCCCAAAACGAGTTATTGGGCTCTGCTCCACAACTACAGACTTGAGCGGCTCTAATCCTATCATCAGGTTCAACAAGAGACCTATAATTAGGCTGATTCAATTCCAAAGCTTCTAACCTTCTAGACAAAGCAGCAAACTTAGCATCTGACTCGAAGCTTGTATCTACCACATTGGTGCTACTTCTATTCTCCAAGAGTCTTTTAGGGGGTTCAACACAAGACTCCCACTGTTGGGATTTTTCAGCAATAGCTCCCAAGAAGGTAAAAACATCATCAGCATTTTTACTGGTGAACTCACCAGCGCACATAGACTCGACCATGGATTTGGTCGAATAGTCTAAACCATTATAAATAATCTCAACAAGTTTCATCTTATCAAATCCATGGTGAGGACACTGGGATAGGAGATCATTGAATCTCTCTAAAAACCTATAAAGAGACTCTCCCTCTTGTTGCACACTAGCACTAATTTTTTGCCTAACAGCTGCAGTTTTATGCTTAGGGTAGAATTTCATATAGAAAGCAGCAACAAGTTCCTGCCATGTTTCAATGGACTCAAGTGGTAGGTTGTTCAACCAGGTCTTGGATTTATCTCTCAAGGAAAAGGGAAACATCTTAAGTTTCAAAACTTCATCAGTGAGGTCTTTTATTCTAACTGTCCCACAGATTTACTCAAAGTCCCTAATATGAATATAAGGGTTCTCATTATCTTTTCCTAAGAACATAGGGATCATCTGAAGAATACTAGGTTTTATCTCGAAATTAGCCGTACTGGCTGGTAATTTAATGCACGAAGCTCGGTTGGTCCTAGTTGGGAACATGTAATCTTTCAAAGTTGCCATCGCTGGCACAGCTGAAGTACTAGGGGTGCCTTCCTCACGAAGAGACAGATTTTCAAAACTGAAGTTTCCAAAAATGGGGCTCTCAAAAGAAGAGTCTTCGAGCTCCCCGCCTTCACAAGAAGAACTACTAGGTTTATCACTAATGAAACGACCTAGAGTGTTTCTTTTCCAAGCCCTCTCTCTGATAACCTCGGACATACACTAGAAAAATAAAATAAAAAGAAAAGTCCTAAAAGGAAGGGAAGTTCTATGCAAACACAAACAAGGCTGACTCCACCACAACAAACCTACTGATTTCTATCAAACAAAAAGCATGATGGCTCCACTTAGATTGTTTCTAGACCAGCTTCTAATCCTTCGAATGGGAATTCGTTACAATTTGAGCAAACCCATCTGGAATCAATCCGAGTAAAAGTAAGTTGAATAGAGGCGAGGGAAGCTGCGTAGAGATTTGATACCCAAGGCCTCACCGCATTCCAAGGCGGCGCAGTCACACATTCAACTCACAGAAACCATCATGAACTTCGAAGTATGCTCAAAAGAGTAACCAATATTTTTGAACGACTTTCCTATTAAGCTCGTTACCCTATAGGTCTCGTTCTATTCCAAATTTTAGGTTTAGGTTCGCGTTTGGTTTTGTTTTCCTAAGGAGGGCAAGAAGAGAACGGTGATGAAATCCGAACCCTTATCTTGTATGGCCAGTCCTTGCCCTTTACTAGGAAATTAAAGCAGCCGTTTTCAAGTCCTCAGCATATATGCAAACAAAGGAATACAGTAACTCGCTGACAGGGGATTCACGAGTGTTTCGACAAACTTACCTCCCGTTCCAGATGGGGGATGAACCGCTGAAGTCGACTCGGGCCACAACTCCAATGTCGTGTACGAACCCGAGGGGCCGAGGTGATATCGTAATCACCGTCCTTAACTGCAAACAGTTTAATGTTTAATACTACCCTTCCGTAGGGTTTAAAAATAAAAGAATGTCCAAATGTCCAATTCCAAAGTCCAAAAGAAAAGGAAAGTCTAAAAAAAAATGTCTCTCTTTTTTTTTCCTCTCTTTTTTTAATAAAAACAAAAAAAAAAAATTCTTCTTTCGCTCATTTCGCTTTGTCTTTTACTCCAAGTCTTTAAGTATTCACCAAAGCTTTAGAAAAATTTTCTTTCGCTCCCAATTCCAAAATCTGTAAGGAAAAGACAAAAACCCAAAAACGTAAAGAAGAACAAATAAAAACCTAAAAAAATCTAAAAACTCTAGCCTAAAGACAAGCCCGCGTCGGCGGCGCCAAAAATTGATGTGATCTCAATAATGTTGTAGTAAAAAGGTTCGTTGAGGCTTGTGAAAGCAATGGATTTTTAGACTTATAAAACTTAAAAGTAAAGAAAACTTATTACAAAATTGACTTCAAGATATTTGAAAACAACCAAGATACTGATTTCACTATTACACATGAATAAATTATGGTAAACAATCCAAAACTCTAATTATATTTTAAGACTCTTATTTCTTAATTCACAAATAATCTGGAAAATTATCAAAAATTAACTGTATCCCTAAGCATAGATTATTTAAACAAAGCATAACCTATCTAATTGAATCACAACTAATGAAGAAATTTTTTGCAAACAATTAAAAACTCTGCAAAAGAAGTGATTGAGTGAATTATAAATTATAAGTTAGAGGAAATAAATGATTACCAATTATTCATGCGTAAATAGCTTCCTCATTTCCTTGGTTGTGGGAGAAATTAGCCTCTCATCATGTTGGAAACACGCTCAAAAGTTGATTTCATTTATGCTCAAAGATGGGTTTACAAATGATAAAAGTGTGAAAATAATTAAAGTTACTGAGAACGATATATGTTGATTGTCGCTGTCATTATAACAAATAAGACTGTCCTGCGACTGTCGCTGAAACTGTAGCTTTTAAGACTGTTCTGTAACAGTCGCAATCACTGTAGCATAAACGACACAAGGGTGTGCGTCTTATGTTCTTCGTGTTCTTCAGCAGCAGCAGAAAAATGGAAGCTATGTAACTTGATTTTTTTCGACTTTCTGGTGCTCTAAAACTCTCCCAAACTATCCTTCGCCCTTACTGATATCCCATCACCTATTTATAACCCAGAAACAACAAAATCTCACGTAATCACTTCACATAATCCTCCATTACTCGGCGGTGAAGAAAAATATTCTCGGGAATATTTTCTTCCCTGATTTGCTTTCTCATGTGCCTGTTGTACACGAAATTGCTCCAGCACATTTCTACCTAATACCAATAGCAGTTATACATGAAATATCCTCACGAAATCTCCCCAACATGGCACAAAAAGTCCCAAATATCTTTCCCATACGTGGCTTGCCCTGTTTTCTTCTTGCGAGTTATCCAGCCAAATTTGATCGAAACAAACACCCATACCAGCTTTGTTATGACATATCACGTCTACCCACTAAGTTTCAGGGATTGAATCTCACTAAATCACGTCTGAAATTCGATCGAAAATTCTTCCAGCAACTGTGACTATTTTCCCGCCAATTTCAATTTTCAAAAGATGAAGAAGAAGTGCCTTGAATCCATTTTTCGGGTGCCTTTAACATCGGGTGCTTTGGGGGTGCCCTTATCCAAAATGAGGGTGCCTTTAGTACTTTTCTCCGAGGGTCCAAATAGCACTTTTTGAGCAACTTTTTCCACACAAGTGTATTTCTCCAAAAACACCTACAAACACACAAAGCATCAAAATTAGTACAAAAATTGAGCACTAACAATAGATACATTGAGTACAATTTAAACACAAAAATGTGTCTATCAGCATGTGCAAGCCATGCCAGCACCACGGCCACGCCACTGGCCGCCAAACGGAAGGTAGCCGCGATCAACGACTACCCTTTCTTCTGAGATGCAATATCTCGGCCGCCGAAGGTCGTCACTGAACCGGCAAGCCTCTCTATCTTAACTTGCCGCACGTGGCAACATGCTACACGTCTTCCAATGAAAACACTCGAGACATCAAAACATGTCACAAACTGGGGGATGCTCATCAGGGTATTGGTCTGGCGGTTTACAGCGTGCGGCGTGCAATACGCCTGTTACAAGAAAGTGTCATAAGAGTGAGGCGGTTAGTAATGGCAAGACATAAGTGGTGAAACGCATCTTCATTATGGAAACATCAATTCCAGACATTACTCGTTACCACTTTTCCACCACTCAACCGCTTCCACTTCTTACGAGGCCAGGGTACGTTTTATTACGACTTGTATAAATAGGTTTCACTTATTTCCACCAAAAAACAAGTTTTGGTCAGGAGAATACAACACTCAGAAATCACATGTTAGCTTTCCACATTGCTAGCGTTTCACTTTCTGATACAAGTCGTAAAACAACCACTCTTCCAGAATCAACTATTCTGCTCTCAACACTCTCTTCGCTTCCCTCCCCAAAACCAACCCTTCTCCTTCACTTTGTGATCGAAGCAAGTCTGGAACGACCATTTCTTGGTTTAGGTCGGATTTGTACAGATTGATCTCTCGAATCTAAAGTACTCCCGTGCAGTACATTGTTTAGGGTTTAGACTCGTTTCTCACCCAAACACACGAAATTACCGAAATCAGCAGAAACCGTTTTCACCCACAAACAATTGGCGACCACAGTGGGAAATTAATCTCTCGATTACGATAACAATTTTCAATTCCCAATTTCACTTTTCGATTCAATTTTCAGAAGATGGTCGGTCTTGGAGTTGAGTCCACAATCTCAAACTCCACTCAGGCTCCGGGGACTGGCAACGCTCCTCCTCCCAACACGACACATAATGACGCAACCAATGGAGAAATTACGAAGTTGTCCGAATTGGCACGAGTCCAGGAGATCCACGGAAGAAACATGAACCTGATGAAGGATGCAATCAACAACATACTCAACTTTCTTATCAACCTGACATCGGATCGGAATGATCCGCCCACCTCGAAACTCAAACACTGGGGACTGACGTCTCGGATGATCACTCTCAGGTTAACAGCCTCACCACCAATCAGAAACCGGTAGACCAGGAAGCAGCTGCGTTGGTGGAAAACTTATGTGAACTTTTACACCTTTCAAAAGACCAGCAAGCAGAAACATTTGTTGCTATCAATCAAATAGCCCCAGACGCATGTTTAGTTCCCTCACGATCAAAGACTCCAAGATCAGAGATGTCCGTCAACAATATTACATTTACCGAGGATGATATGATGGCAGAAGAAGGGCATAACCGTCCCCTACACGTCACTGCTCGAATCAAAGATTCGGAGTTCAAAAGGGCCCTCGTCGACACGGGGGCTTCCTCCAACGTCGTTACTCTCAGAACTCTCAGGATAGCCAAGGTGCGGCCAAGCAAAATCATACATCAGTCTACCATGATGACGGATTTCGAAGGCAACCTAACCAGCACGTATGGATACATCAACCTGAATCTGTCGGTAGGGCCAATCCAGTCAAAGGTAAAGTTCGAGGTAATTGAAAAGGGTCCAGACTACCACATGATACTGGGTAGACCGTGGCTCCACGATAACAGGATCATTCCTTCAACATATCACCAGTGTCTGAAGACCATGTTGAATGAAAAATTTCTTCGTATCCCCGCGTAGTTATCTCCTTATGATCCAATCTACGGTATGGAGATATTCGAACCAAGGGAAAATTCTCGGTACTCGTCAGGCAGATTCCACTGCACTCTGCTCCCGACATGGACATCAATCGAAGAAAAGAACAGACTCACATCGCTGCACCAAGAGACCCGACCTCATGTTCTCCCTCCAAAAGAAAAACACGCCAATCTCCCCTCATAAAGTGAAAGCATAACTCACGCTCATACCAAGCGGGAGCGGGCTTTTATCACAAGTCGTGATGAAAAAGGGGAAACCGTATATCGACACCGCTGTTATCAATTAGCATGGGAGACTACCACCCAGTCTCTCCGCCCAATGGAATGCAATCACAGCAGTGAGCCACATGAGGAGGTAACAGACGCACCACAACAACTGCAGGACGGAACCACTTTTTGAGCAACTTTTTCCACACAAGTGTATTTCTCCAAAAACACATACAAACACACAAAGCATCAAAATTAGTACAAAAATTGAGCACTAACAATAGATACATTGAGTACAATTTAAACACAAAAATGTGTCTATCAGCATGTGCAAGCCATGCCAGCACCACGGGCACGCCACTGGCCGCCAAACGGAAGGTAGCCGCGATCAACGGCTACCCTTCCTCTTGAGATGCAAAATCTCGGTCGTCGAAGGTCGTCTCTGAACCGGCAAGCCTCTCTATCTTAACTTGCCGTACATAGCAACATGCTACACGTTTTCCAATGAAAACACTCGAGACATCAAAACATGTCACAAACTGGGGGATGCTCATCAGGGTATTGGTCTGGCGGTTTACAGCATGCGCCGTGCAATACGCTCGTTACAAGAAAGTGTCATAAGTGTGAGGCGGTTGGTAATGGCAATAAGTAAATGGTGAAACGCTTCTTCATTACGGAAACATCAATTCCAGGCGTTACCCGTTACCACTTTTCCACCACTCAACCGCTTCCACTTCTTACGAGGCCAGGGTACGTTTTATTACGACTTGTATAAATAGGTTTCACCTATTTCCACCAAAAAACAAGTTTTGGTCATGAGAATACAACACTAAGAAATCACCTGTTAGCTTTCCACATTGCTGGCGTTTCACTTTCTGATACAAGTCGTAAAACAACCACTCTTCCAGAATCAACTATTCTGGTCTCAACACTCTCTTCGCTTCCCTCCCCAAAACCAACCCTTCTCCTTCACTTTGTGACCGAAGCAAGTCTAGAACGACCATTTCTTGGTTTAGGACGGATCTGTACATATTGATCTCTCGAATCTAAAGTACTCCCGTGCAGTACATTTTTTAAGGTTTAGACTCCTTTCTCATCCACACACACGAAATTACCGAAATCAGCAGAAATTGTTTTCACCCACAAACACCTGTCTCTCACATTGTTGGAGTAAAGGGAATTTTCGACAATCAAGAAAACTACTATGATAAGTTTTTTCTTAATCGTGCCTTTGAAACAAAAAATGGTAGAAGGAAGAACGGCCGAAGAGTAACTGACTTCTTAAATAACTCTGAAAAGAGGAAAAGACATAGGAGAAAGAAAGAAAGGTAAAGTTTCTTGTCACTCCCTGAAGAAGGCCGCAAATCCAAGAGTTCAGATCCAGATTGCTTACATATCAATAATCGAGTCTCTGAACTTAAGATAAGCATAAACAGACTCAAACGGGGCATCAAAAAAACATGGAAAGCGATTGACTCAGGTACTCCTAGTTTATCTCTTAATAAAACTCCTTCAACTATGTCATGTGATTTGTCTCTAAATCCTTCTGAAGGAAAAAAAGATGAAGTCTAAATTGATGAGCAAAATGCTCATCTTAATACACCATGATTGCTCACTACAACATCTCTCTTTTAATTTAAGAAGGATGCTCATTGTTCTCAAGAAGTGTGTCTTGAGAAGTGCTGTCAAGGTTGTATGTATTCTCTTCCTTTATTGTTGTTGATCTTTAAAATCCGTTGATCTTCACTCCAGTTTTTCCCTTGTGGATAATCATGATCCTTTGTTCTTGAGTAAATTTCCTGTTTGCGTGTATTTCCTCCAAATACTTGGTTCTCAACTATTAGTCTTGACACTCAAACTTCATTCTTCTTCCTTTTTGTCACATCTTAAGGTCGTGACCACCAGTGCACGAACTTCTGGCCCATACAAACGTGTACAAGTTCTCCTAGGGTTTTCCATATAACTTATTTATATACTTGGGTCTCATCCCGTGTTACACTGTTCTGAAAGGTCAAAGGTTTTTGTGTGCACAATGAATGGAGGAAACGAATATGATGAAGTCAAGAAAGGGAAGACTATCGAGTTTCATGAGAATCTTGTATTCATAACATGCCTTCATGCCATTGATCATGAAAACAAACTACCAGTTCATATATCATCACAACTGGTAGGAAATCTTCTTCAAGATTTTGAAGTCGGACGTGAACAACTCGGAATCGCAACAAGGAATCTTGAGGTTTTGAAAAACGAACTGAAGAAAGCAACTGATGAGCTCGTCCATGTTCAATCTCTGGTTGCTAATCGGATCTAGTGTTTTTCAGATCATGTTCTCTATAGGAGTTTATGTAAGCCTAGTAAATATTTTTTCCTTATTTTTGTTAAAAGAATAACTAGAGTTTGGAATAGCCATTATTGTGATTACACATAGCTATGTCCAACATTTTCATCTTCATGTTTTTAGATTTATTGGTTTAAATTCTAAACTTGTTTAGAAGATGATTTTTGCAGTATTAATCTTTATGGTTTTATATATTGCAAATTTATGGGATATGTGTGTTTACGTACGTGAACTATGATTGTCCCATACCTTGTCAAAAGTAAAGTCTTTCGTATGTCGATATGCATGTATTGATAAAAGATTGAATAGACTTTTGACAAATACAAAAGTTAATCCTATTATGTCAATTATTGATGTAAAATAGGTTAAAATATTTTGTTTGCAAGGATTATGTCTATTGAATATCGTTATGCGAATAGTGATGGAAAATAGAATGAATCCTTGTGTATTCCGCAGTATTGATCTTCCCTGATCCATATTTTACGTATTACTGTGAGGCTCCGTAAAGTGTCTTATGTTGATCATATAACGGCCAAGTTGATTATTTTTATGATTAGCTATGTTGTTGTTCCGTGAGGTACTTTATGTCGAGCATATTCAACTAAATTAATCATCTTGTTTGGTTGTTTAGTTGTTGCTCCGTAAGTTTTCTTATGTCGAGCATGACCAATTAAATTGATTACTTTTGTGATTAGTTTGGTTGTGTATTTCGATTAGATTAATTATGGTTCTCTTGTGATTATCAAATTGTAGGTTTTTAAGTCTCCATAAGTTCACTTATGTTGAGCATTTGTCGATTAAATTAATCACGGGTTCTCTTGTGGTTAGTTTAGTTGAATATTTTTGGATTCAAATTCATACTTATATGTGATTTGTTATGTCCAAAGAAATCCTTCTTTTCTTTCGAAATTAAGGTCGCTCTTGTTGTTCTTTCGGGAATGACATTTTATGGGGGAGAGTTCTTAATTGAACTTGTGCTTAATTGCAAAATACTTGTGGGGAGTGTGGATGTGTAATATTATAGGGGTTATCTTGTATCTTTACAAACTCCTTGATGAATGCATTTAGCTTCGGCTTTATGATTGCATCTAAATAAGATGATATTTTTTTATTTCTTTTGGTCAAGAAATGTCTCTTTCGGAAATTTCATTAGGATCCCGTTCTTGTACCTTTGCCAATTTTATTGATAAAAAGGGGGAGAATTAATATGTAGTTCACACTACAAATACATGTGGTTTTCGGATCATTATGTAAGGGGGAGTGGTTTCCATGTGAGATGGAGTATTGACTAAGGGGGAGTGATACATATCACCATAGTATTGTTGTTGAAGTTGTGATACAATTGGACTTTGATGCTGTTTAATGATACTATGACACTATATAACAATGATTGAGAACTCTTGTTTTCTCGTTGTTATAGCTATGGATTTTCAACAACGATGATGCTGAACTTACAACCTTTGGGATCATTGGAGTACTTGGAAGTGACGAAGATTTCAAGTAATGTTGAAGATTAGGCGTATGGAATAGGAGCTACAAAAGTTTATTTATTTATTTTTTGTATTCCATATTTATTGATAGTTTTGTTACTAAAATTGACAAAGGGGGAGATTGTTAGAGCATTGCTCGGTCGAACTCGCATGCGTTGCTATCTCAAGCATGTTTGTCAATGTTAGTGATCAAAACTATAAGTCTTGATTTCTAGTCTACTATAGCTAAGGTCTCGGACTAGGATAGAAAGTGTAGTTGAGCTGAAGAACTCCATGACAATCATCATACAAGACGAAGGACTACTCAAGTAACCGGTGGATCTTCATCGACTAAAAGGTATGTGGAGACTTGAAATTATTAATCACTCAAAAGTATATTTATCTCCTATCATGAGACAAAAGTCGTTTTGCTATATAGACTTAGATTATACACATTTGCTATTTCGAGCCGAGTTTATCTCGCCTATCTATTTCTCGAAATATGTGTTGGTAAGCTTTCACTTTAACCAAGTTCATCTTTACCTAGTGACGAAAGTCATGAAAAGTATCAATCACTTTGGAAATTGCTTACTTTGGCGAAAAATAGTTTGTGAATAACAACTATAGAATATCAACGTCCTCTAAGAATGTTCCAATGATTGAAATGAGAGTTTAGATTACATAACCATTAGAGGATATAAGCATTGTTGTGGAAACACATATATGTATAAGTCCTCATTCCTTGAACCTAAGTTTGCGAATTTTGTTGATCAAGAGAACCGGCATGGTGGCGTGAGCCAAGTCCGCGAACTGGCGGAAGTTCTCGACCCGAGAATTTCTGCTGGAGTTTGTGAACTCCGTCCAGGAACTTAAGTCCGCAAACCCAGCCGTGAACTTGAGTAGGTTATATCTAAAAACGATGTTTGTGAACTTATTCTTATATAAACTAAGGAATGCAAATGCAAATGCAAATGCAAACCGTGTCTATATAGTTCATGAACCGATTCGAGTGAATCAAATCGTTTTTGCTTCGATTGTGTCTTGTGTAGTTGCATAAGATTTCCTTGCAATTGAACAACTCTCTAACTAGTTCATTTGAGTCACTTGAACTAGTTATGGTGAAGAAGAATATGGTTGATATGAAAGTGATCATATGGCTAACCATTTGGTTGACTATTGTTGAACCAACAAATGTACAAGTTTGGGTACGGTTACACAAGCCTAGAAACGTGCATTTCATTTGTGTGTAACAAGCTAGTTTTCGATCTAACGGTTGAAAGATATTAGCTTGAATCTAAATCAGGTTTTCATCTAATGGTGAATATTGAATGCTTTGTTACCAGGCTAACATTGATTACAAACCCTGATTTGAAAGACTATATAAGGGAGAACTCTAGCAAATGGGAAACCTAATCCCCACACCTTCTGTGTGATATTAGTTGTGCTAAGCTAGAGTCGATTCTCCTTTAACCTTTGGTTTCTTCTTCTAAACCAGGTTAACGACTTAAAAACTTCATTAGGATTGTGAAGCCATACCGATACTAGTTTCTCGTAGTTGTATGATCTAATCTTGTTATTTCTATCGTATGAGTGCAATTGTAATAATTGACTTGAAATTGATATCTCTGATAGGCAAGATATAAAAAAAATCACAAACACTTCGTCTCATCGTTTGTGATTCCACAATATCTTTTTTAGCTGCGTCGATTAGGATTATTGTGAGGTGATTGATAATACTAGGTTGTTGTTCGGGAATATAAGTCCGGTTTATCAATTGGTTCCTGTTCACCTTGATTTATCAAAAGACGGAACAAAACTCGTAGGTATATCCGTGGGAGAAGAATTTATCTATTACCGTAGACTTTTCTGTGTGATGCAGATTTGTTTATTAAAGTCTTCGACTTTGGGTCGTAGCAACTCTTAGTTGGGGGTGAGATCAACTAAGGGAATCAAGTACGTAGTATCCTGCTGGGATCAGAGACATAGGAGCATAACTGTACCTTGGATCAGTGTGAGATTGATTGGGGTTCAACTACAGTCCAGACCGAAGTTAATTTGCAGTAGGCTAGTGTCTGTAGCGACTTAATACAGTGTGTTCAATATGGACTAGGTCCCGGGTTTTTCTGCATTTGCGGTTTCCTCGTTAACAAAATTCTGGTGTCTGTGTTATTTCTTTTCCGCATTATATTTTGTTATATAATTGAAATATCACAGGTTGTGCGTTGTTCAATCAATTAGAATATCCGACCTTTTGGTGGTTGATTTAAATTGATTGACACTTGGATATTGGTCTTTGGTACCATCTAAGTTATCTCTCTAGTATTTGATAAAGACTCGCAGATTTCTATTTGCTTGAGTATATATCAAATCGAGAGATTGAGATATAAACTCTTTGATATACTTTTATCTAGATTGAGTCTGACTGTCTAGTTGATTCTCTAGAAAGTATATTGGAGTTAGTCCATACATATTGCTAAAAGAAATATTGGGTGTGGTTGTTGTACCCCCACTTTTTCAATATGTATTTGTAATGTTAACTACACATTAATTCTCCCCCTTGTTGTCAATAAAATTGGCAAAGGTACGAAAACTAATGGGATCCTAATGAAATTTCCGTAGAGACATTTCATGACCAAAAGAAAGCACATATCAACTTTTTAGATGCAATCATATAGCCGAAGCTAAATGCTTTCATCAAGGAGTTTGTAAGGATACAAGATAACCCCTATAGTATTCCACAGCCGCACTCCCCACAAAGATTTGGCTATTAAGCACAAGTTCAATTAAGAACTCTCCCCCATAAAATGTCATTCCCGAAAGAACAACAAGAGCGACCTTATTTTCACAAGAAAAGAAGGATTTCTTTGGACATAACAAATCGCATACGAATATGAATTTGAAGCCAAAAATACTCAATTAAATTAACCACAAGAAAACCCATGACTAATTTAATCTGAAATTCTCAACATAAGAGAACTTATGGAGCCGCATAGTATATACATAAAAATGTGGATCATGGAAGATCAATACTGCGGAATAGACAAGGATTTATCCTATTTTCCATCACTATTTGCACAATGACATACAATAGTCATAATCCTCGTAAACAAAAGTTTTATCCTTCCTTCCATAAAAATATGACATAAAAGGCTTTAACTTTTGTAATGTTAAAAGTTCATTCATTCTTTTATCAATACATGCATATCGACATACGAAAGACTTAACTTTTGACAAGGTATGGGACAATCATAGTTCACGGACGCAAACACACATATCCCATAACATATTGCAATATATAGAATCATAAAGATTAATACTGCAAAAAACATCTTCCAAACAATTTTTAGAATTTAACCAAATAAACCTAAAAAATAAAGATGAAAAACGTTGGACATAGCTATGTGTAATCACAATAATGGGTATTCCAAACTCTAGTTATTCTTCCAAAAACATAAGAAATAAATTCTCATAAGAAGATTTATTAGACAAATAAAATCAACTCTTAGAGAATATGATTCTAAAAACGTATTAAACATAGCCAGCAACTAAAGATTGAACATGGATGAGTTCATCAGTTGCTTTCTTCAGTTCGTTTTTCAGAAAATCAAGATTCCTTGTTGCAATACCAAGTTGTTCACGAACGACCTCAAAATCTCGAAGAAGATTTCCGACCAATTGTGATGACATCTGAACTGGTAGTTTCTTTTCATGATCAACATCATGATAGCAAGTTATGAAAATAGGGTTCTCGTGAAACTCGATAGGCTTGCTCTTCTCAACATTGTCTTCCTTGTTGCATCCATCCATTGTGCACATAGAAAACAGGTGAACCTTTTGACGTTACGGAACGTGTATGTACCAAAACTGAGTATGATACATATATATATATGAGTATTTCTTAGGAAACCCTAGGGATACTCGTATACGTTCCGTATGGGTCAGGTGTACGTGCACTTATGTTTACAACCTTGGTACGAGACCAAAAGACAAATGGAGCTAAATCTTGAAAAACTCAAGAATCATTCTAAACAAGGGATGACCTTCTTAGTTCAAGGAACATAAGAGAATTTTTGAAAATCAAGGAAATCAACAAGAAATTATTCTCATGAGAGAACGATAAAAAAACGTTACATCATGTAAAGTAATGGAGCAAGTCTCAATAGTTTAATGATCATTGTTTTGTAAACAACATGAAATATAACAACTACTTTCTCAAGACACATAGGTTTCTTGAGAATTATAAACATCCTTCCATATTACAAGAAGGACGCTACATTGAGTAGTCATGTTGTATTTTGATGAGCTTTTTGCTTATCAAGAATATTGACTTCTTCTCTCTTTACTTCTTGAAGATTTTTAGAAAAATCATTAGGATTAGTAGAAAGAGATTTAACCATAGGAGAACAAGGAATACTTGAACCTGCTGCTTTCCTTGCCTTCTTGATGCTCTGTTTGAGTCTGTTTATGATGATTTTGAGCTCCGAGACTCGATTATTGATATGAATGAAATCTGGAGCAGACACCTCGGGTTCACTGTCTTTTTTAGAAGGAGATAAGGAATTTGGATTTTCTTTCCTTCTCCTATGCCTTTTTCTCTTCTCAGAGTAATTTAAAGAGTCAGCTGTCCACCTGACATTCTTCCTTCTAAAAATGTAGGCATTTTTTTTCTTAAAATCATAATCTAGAAATGACCTATCACAACATTTTTCTTGATTGCATACATTGCCTTTTACTCCAGCAATATGAGAGATAGGTTTAATTACTTCTTTAGACATCCATGCAAGAATGTTATGAAGTTTCTTATTCCTCAGTCGAAAACGACATCTTCAAACCAGATGTCCTTTATTTCCGCAATAATAGCAGTTAAAGGATTTGTTCTTGACTGTTCTCATGCGAGTTAATTTTGAAGAAGTACAATCCTTGTTCCTAAGACTGTCGGCTGCTTGAAAAGTTTTTTCACGTGAAGAGTTTTCATTAGCATGAAAAAAATTAATCTTACCAGTACTTGGAGCGTCTATTCCCTTAAAGCCCAGACCACGTCTATAACAATGTTCTTTACATGCTCCAAGCATAGAAGATAATTTTGTAGAGGTAGTATTAAATCTTTTCATATTTTTTTCCAGTGATTTTACCTTATTAAGAGCAGCAACAAGATCAGTCTCCAACGATTTTTCTTTGGCGAGGAAACTGAGTTTTCTGTCATTAAAACATTTTTGTTGAGAGTCATATCTTGCTACAGATTCTGCAAGTCTTTCTTTCAACACAAAGAGATTTTGAAGAAGTTTTTCACACTCGGACATTTTTGAGCGTAAGTCTTCGTCTCGATCTTTAACGGTAAATTGTAACAGTTTATATCCATAATCGTAACCTTTAAAGAGTTTTCTCATCTTTCTGTTTTCTTGACAGATAGGTGCCAAATATTTTCTCAAGCAAGTTGTTGACTTCTTTTCTTTCAAATCATGGTCAAACAACATGATATATTGAGAGACTTCCTCATCAATAGTCTGTCATTCTTCTGAATCACTCTCATCTGAAAGATCATCCAACTGTTCATCAAGACACTTTTTCCCAGTTGAAGTCAGATTCAGACATAGGCAGAAACATGAGATTTCTTAGATGTCTCAGGATTTTGAAACATCTCAGAGGAAATCTGATCTGGTGTTGCGTCATCAGAGAGATTACTTTCCATATAGTCAGATCGATACAAACACAGACTTATAAGGTCTTTAAACGTGTTTTCCTGCTCTGATACCAATTGAAAAAGCGGGGGTCTAACAACGACACCCAATATTTCGCTTAGCAATCTGTATGGACAAACTCCATTATACTTTTAAGAGAATCAACTAGACAGTTCGACTCAATCTTAATAAAAGTATATCAAAGATTTATATCTCTCTTTCTTGATTCAATACTTACTCAAGCAAATAGAAATCTGCGAGTCTAATTGAATACAAGAGAAATCACTTGCACGGTATCAAATACCAATGTTCAAGGATCAATCAATTTCAATCAACAACCAAAGGTTGGATTTCCCAATTGATCGATTCAACGCACAACCTGCGATATTTCAATTACATAAAAAAATATAATGCGGAAAAGAAATAACACAGACACCAGAAGTTTTGTTAACGAGGAAGCCGCAAATGCAGAAAAACCCCGGGACCTAGTCCAGATTGAACACACACTGTATTAAGCCGCTACAGACACTAGTCTACTACAAACTAACTTCGGTATAGACTGTAGTTGAACCCCAATCAATATCACACTGATCCAAGGTACAATTGCGCTCCTTACATCTCTGATCCCAACAGGATACTACGCACTTGATTCCCTTAGCTGATCTCACCCACAACTAAGAGTTGCTACGACCCAAAGTCGAAGACTTTAATAAACAAATCTGTATCACACAAAAAAAGTCTACGGTAATAGATAAATCTTCCTCCCACAGAAATACCTACGAGTTTTTGTTCCGTCTTTTGATAAATCAAGGTGAACAGGAAACAATTGATAACCCGGACTTATATTCGCGAAGAACAACCTAGAATTATCAATCACCTCACAATAATCTTAATCAACTAGCGAAAGAAGATATTGCGGAATCACAAACGATGAGACGAAGGTGTTTATGACTTCTTTTATATCTTGCCTATCGAAGAAATAAATCTCAAGCCAATCTTACGATTGTACTCAAATACGATAGAAACAGCAAGATCAGATCACGCAACTACAAAGAAAATAGTTCGTTATGGCTTCACAATCCCAATGAAGTCTTCAAGTCGTTAACCTACAGGGTCTCGAGAAGAAACCTAAGGTTAAAGGAGGATCGACTCTAGATAATACAACTAGTATCACACAGAAGGTGTGGGGATTAGGTTTCCCAGTTGCTAGACTTCTCCTTTATATAGACTTTCAAATCAGGGTTTGCAATCAATGTTAGCTTAGTAACAAAGCATTCAATATTCACCGTTAGATGAAAACCTGATGTGGATGGGGAAAAACGAGTCTCTGGTTTTTTAGGGAATTGAAGAGACGAGCGTGTTTTCGAGACTCCTCAACCGATCAGACTGCTTAACCTCACACAGATGCACTGCAGAGGGAGTGCTTAGGTTCGAGAGATCAATCTGTAGGACTCCGGACTAAACCAAGTCAATGGTCGTTCCAGAGTCAATTCGGTCATAAAGAGGGACATAGGTTGATCTGTAGGAGGGAAGCTGAGAATTGTGTATGATCAGTGATGATCAAAGATTGTGGAAGTATTGAAGTTTTTTGCAACTTTTGGTGAACTGATGAGTTCAAATAAGTTCTGAGAGATTGATGAATTCTTGAGAGTAGTTACTCGAGAAATTCGACAATTCCTGATAGCTAGTGATCATTCGTTGTCCTCAATTATGGATTCACAGACTTATTTATCTTGTCAGAGTCGTGAACACATTGATCCCTGTAAGTGTGATGGTTCCTTGAGTGAAAGAGTGGGAAACTGGGAGATCGTGGTGAAACCAGTTCCAGATTATGCGGAGACTTGGTTGATCATTCACTCACTATTTTGATAACTCCTTCAACCGTTGACACGACTTACTCACATTTCTTGTTGTGGATGAATCCACGTGTTGTAGGCCGCCAGACCAAAACCCTAATTGATATCCCCCAATTTGACGTGATTGATGTCTCACGAATCGTGAAGTCTGAGTGACGGACGTTTATTAGTTAGTCAGTTGTTGACTGATTAGACAGTGAGCCTAGGTTTTGTTGAATCGAGCATGAGTGATGAATGCTCAGCGATTCGTGGATTGAACATGTAGTTCTCTGAAATGATGTCAATATTGTAGATTCAGTGATGAATTACTGACCAGTATTTGAGGGAGAGCAAGTATTGCTCAATTCGGTGAATTACTGAATATTGAGAATTTGACGAGCAACTGAGCAAGTACTGCTCAATTCGACAAATTAATGATTATTGATAATTTGACGTGCAACTGAGCTAGTATTGCTCAATTCGAAAAATTAATGATTGTTGATAATTTGACGTGCAATTGAGCAAGTATTGCTCAATTCGACAAATTAATGATAAATTACTAAATATTGATAGCTGGATCAGAATTTGAGCAACTGAGCCCGTATTGCTCAATTCGACGAATTATTTATTGGTGACGTGACCCAATAAAATATTAAAATATTGGTAGATTACCAAATGATTAATTCAGATGTTGGTTGCTAAATCAACCTAAATTCATTATTGTTTGAATCTTGCTCAGAATGATGATTCGTGGAACATTTATTCGAAACCCTAATTTCAGATCAATTATCTGTTAATTGATGAATCACTGAAAATAGGTCATGAGTGATATAGGAACCAACCACATGGGATGATGGGCGTCCATGTGGTGCCCAATGCTCGAGTGAGCATGCACCAGGGTCCTCAGTTGGAGGGTTGATGAAACAATGATGATTAAATGCCGATTTCATCATTTATTGAAATATTGCTGGATTCGACATTAGGTGATAAAACCTAAGTAAGAGAAGTGGGGACCGACCAAGAGAGTGGGGGCCGGCTCTTGGCGATCACAGGACCAGTTGTTGGCCGTTTGAGCAATCCCCGGTTGGTTGGACAGAGATTGGGCCCAATATGAGCAATTGAGCAAATTAGGTCAGAATTATGAAAATGTGTGGGACCGTCTTTTTGCAAGCCCTAGGAAAGACTCTGGTCGGTCATGAAGGCATGCACGTGTTGCCGTGGTGTCCGTGTCTCCGTACCGATAGTTTCAGTATTTTCTGATGTGCGTTCGAGCAACATTGTGAATTTTCAGAAGAGTTTATTCTTGACTGAAATTCTTGATTTTTGTTGGAATGAGCATGTATGCTCAATTGATCAATATTTTGTAAATATTAAAATAAGAGTATTTTAACATTTAGAATTTTCGTGAGAGGCTAGCCGTTCGTGTGACCATGTTGGCTGTTTGGTTTTCATGATTCGAGCAAAATTTGAGAAGTTATGACGAAATCATGATTTTTGCTCAAACCAAGGAGTTTCATGAATTGAGGAAAATAATAATTATAAAAGACTAGGGATTGCAAGGTGTGGGACCGGCCATGGCTAGGGCATGCCCGGCCGGCTATGTTGCCCGTCCCGCACACCTTTCCATATTTTATAATATTATTTTTTCATGAATTCGTGAAGTTATAGAGAATCCATGAGTTTTTGTTGAAACGGAGGAGTTTCATGAGATTAGGGAATAATAATTATAAAAAGCTAGGGATTGTGAGGTGTGGGATCGGCCACGGCTCGGGCATGGCCAGACGGCTAGGTTACCCGGTCCCGCACCTTTCCCTATTTTATAATAATATTTTCATGAATCCATGAAGTTATGGGGAATCCATGAGTTTTTGTTGAAACGGAGGAGTTTCATGAGATTAGGGAATAATAATTATAAAAAGCTAGGGATTGTGAGGTGTGGGACCGGCCACGGCTCGGGCATGGTCGGCCGGCTAGGTTGCCTGGTCCTGCACACCTTTTCCTATTTTATAATAATATTTTCTTGAATCCATGAATCTATGGGGAATTCATGAGTTTTTCACAAACAAGGAAAGTTGCTAAATTGAAGGAGTTTTTCATGAGTTCATGAAAATAACAAAATAGGGCAAAAAAATGGAAGAGGCATGGGATCGGCCACGGCTAGGCATGGCCGGCCGGCCTGTGGTCCCGTCTCTCTGGGTGCCTCTTATTATTTTATTATTATTTGTTGTTTTCTCCTATTTTGCGTAGGATTCCTCATCCGTCCATATTTTTGGATGCTCGTTTGTGCATCCGGGTGCTCAATCGTGCATCATTGTCGGTAGGGGTGTAAATTCGGGCAGGCCGGGGTGCCCGACCCAGAAACTAAGACAGGTCGGGCAGGCCAGGCTTAATATTTGTGAGCCCATAAACAAATTCAGGCCGAGCAGGCCGGGAAAAAGTAGATAATTTGCTACCCAAAGACCGCTCAAAACCCGCTTTTTATACGGGGAGGACAGATCGGGCCGGACATGCTACTATTTTTTATTTTTTTAAGTTTAAATTTTCAAATGAACGGTATTAAATTTATTTATTTTTAATACAATATCCTTTCCTTTCTAATATTGCATACCGTAAGTGATAGTATTACTTTATATTTAAATTACAATGACAAATTTTTAATTTTAGCCCATAATAAATAATTAATTAGAGTACAATAAACTTTCTAATAAGAAAAATATATTACCGTTAATGTTTTGAAAAGGTTAATTATAAGTAAACACAACTATATGTTTTATTTTTCTTGACACAAAATTGACAATTATAAAATTGTAATTTTTAAGTCTTTTTAAGAGGATATTAAATGATTAATGGCACATAGAAGGCTTTCAGGCCGGACACCAGGCCGAATATCAGGCCGGACATCATAATTAATTGCAAAACCCGAGACCGCCCAATAAATTAATCCAGGCCAGGCCGGGTGTCCCATGACAGGCCATAACAAACTTTGGTCTACTTCGGGTACAGGCGGGCTCGGGAGGGTACAGGAAGGCCGTGTATTTTCGGGTATTATTTACACCCCTAATTGTCGAGTACACTTGCACCATTTTTGTGGGGCTTACTCAGTGATGGTCCAGATACCCGGTTGTTGAGTATTTATTGCTAATTCGTGAAATTCAGTGGAGAATAATTCATGAAACAAAGCAATAAAAATGAGTAGTTATTTATTATCAATTCATAGGATCAGCTGTGGATTCGACCACAAATTCAGAATAATAAAACAAGCATTACCATCCCATGGTATTGTGGATTCGACCATAGAATCGGAGTAATGATATTATCTATTACCATTCCATGGAATTAGCCGTGAATTCGATCATGAAATCGGAATAATGAGATAATATAGTAGTTTATTGCCATTCTATGAGATCAGTCGTGGATTCGATCATGGAATCGGAGCAATTGTTTATTGCTACTCCATGGGATCAGGCCGTGGATTCGACCATGGAATAGGAGCAATTGTTATTGCCATTCCATGGGATCAGGCCGTGGATTCGACCATGGAATAGGAGAAATTGTTATTTCCATTCCATGGGATCAGGTCGTGGATTCGACCATGGAATAGGAGCAATAATAGATCATTCTGGGAATTCAGTGGTGAATGTCACGGCAGAATTAATCTATTGCAGAAAATATATTAGTCAGTTAAAGCGTCACATCCGTTCTGAATGGTGCATAGTCAGGGAGTCACGAGTGTTGTTTACGACCTGAAGGCGTTATTGCTCTCAATCTACGGAGAACCGCCTGAATCTATACACGGTCTCTCCACAAAGTCAGGGAACAGTGAGTGTCACCGACGTCCTGAAGGCGTTAATGCTCTCAATCTACGGAGAACCGCCTAGTCGTTCTTCTGTATGGAGGTGGGTCTCTCTCCTGCAGTCAGGGAACAGTGAGTGTCACCAACGTCCTGAAGGCATTAATCTCTCAATATACGGAGAACCGCCCAATTATGTTATTCTGCATAGAGGTCTTGATGAAATGCCAGGGATCGAATTGCTCAGCTAGTGGGGCTTTTCGAAAACATATTCATCATGGCTTCATAAAATATGAATCGTTGCATGCCTGAAAGCCGTGTCAAAAACATACCTCATGATTTTACGGTTTTGCCATTTGTTGAAAATCCACCATCAACACTAAGTCCCCTGCTTAGTGGGGAACAGTCATGTTCCGCAGTAATGCATTAATTGGTGATTTTCAGTCGATGAGATCGGTGGTTGAACTCAGTCTACAAAGGTATATTCAGAATCCACGATTTGCTCCAATGCTGTCATGTACGAGAAAATGTTCAGGTGAGGACCCTGATAGTGTGATAGAGTGTCATCCCGTGAGCACGGAGAGATGAGGCACTACTGATTTGGACGCCCGGAGGCTCAGTTCTGGTTGGTTTAGCGTTTGCGGGCCCAAGCCCAAAAAAGAAATCATTTTTTTAGGAACATACGTTCGTTCGTTTGTTAGTTTAAGAAACAAACAAAATAGACCTGACTCTAATGATAAAGATCTTGTCTATGCACTTTCACGGAAGCCAAAATTTTATTTTTTAAATATGTGAGATTTCCAATAGGGAATAAAATCTCGTTTCAAAGGTGGATGCTCGCGAGAGGGAGAAAAATATATACATATATTTTCAAAGTTACGTGAGTTTCATGTTTAAAATGTATATTTTTTTAAAATCAATGTTTTGATTTTGAACAACTGTTGAAAGTAGACAATTATTCACGGTGAAATAATGTCTGTATGTGAGTTTTCAAAATTGTAGAATGAACGTTTGTCCAATTTTTGAAAACCAGTGAATGTTCACACAGTGAAAATTTATGTGAAATTAAATTTTTGATTTTTCAGCAATTGCTAGAAGTAAACAATTTTTGATAAAATTTTGTGATCTGATAGCGTATGCACAAAACCAATGAGTGTTCACTCGACGGAAGTCGCTCATACGGTGAAAATATTGTGAATTGTTCACATGATGGAAGTTTCATGAATTGTTCACAGTTTTATGAAAATCACGTTATAGTTTTGAATAATGAATTTTGTTCGTCTTTGCAGGTTTGAAGGAGCGAACAAATTCTCGAGATTGTAATCACTACAACTAGTGAAATTGTAAATAGGTAAGAGTTGGATGGTTACCATTTTGTAGACGCTGTTGTGAGCACCTTTATTCCAAGATTCATTGTTTTGTCGAATCCTGCGCTTTGTATGAACGATGCGCTGAAATAGCCACTTTGCAAGAATGACTGACTCCCAGGATGATACTTCCAAAGATGGTGTTTCCAGAGATGACATCTCTACGGATGAGACTTTAAGAAATGGTACTCCTGGGACCTCTGAGTGATGGTGAGAGATCCTTCATACCGAGTTGTACTTCTGGTTATTTTATTAGCTTTACGGCAGGATGATCGTATAGTAAAATTCCTGATCAATGTAGACTCCACGGAAATGGAAGAAAGTCTACGGGAGCAGAGAACCCAGAAGGAAGGACTACAGGAGGTTAGAAAATGACGTGCAGTCCCCAACCGTTTCTTTGGTGAGTTGTTAGCGCTCCTTGTGTCATGAATTTGACCGTGCAATTAGGATCACGAGACCAAAGTTTGTTATTTCTTTTCAGACTTTTGCTCCATCGATTGACGGTCTTCAACTTGTTCCTGGGCAAACAATTCAGGAATCCAGCACTGGTGAAGAAGTCGATGTAAGTATCTCTTTCGTGCAGGTGCAGGTGATTGTGGCATCTCCTTGAATGAAATAATAATAATTGTTGTTGATGAATCCAGGAATAAATCATTATAGATAAGAAGCATGTTGATGAGGCGCACTCTTCTTTGGTGCATGGGAATATGGAGAATTCCCGGAATCCTGAACCGAATGGAGATATCGGCGTTGTCAATGGAGATTCCGGTATTACTGAGCCTTCAAACGATTTAGAGACCCCTCTAGTATGATATTGCTTATTTTTGAATGAATGAACGAAAACCCATGTGAATATACGAGTAATTTCGCCAAAATACGTCACCAGAAAATTTCAGACTTCGGCCTTTCAGTAAAAATACCGTAGCATCTTCGTTCGAAGTCAGATTTTAGAGATCTGCATATGTATCCTCAATCCCAGAAAATTTCCAAGCTTTTTCAAAGAATATTTTTGAGTTTTGAGCATGTTTAGGGCCTTAAAAAGGCGAAACAGTAGACTTCCAGGAGACTTTCAGAACTTTTCCAGATTGCATGTTGTCCGGTGTTTCGGACACATCTCCTAGCTTGTTCATCCAATTGATATGAAATTTTGAGATGTTGTAGGTAACATCCATACGAAGAGAATGGTATATGATCCAACCTTAAATTACTTGTAAATTGCTCCCAGTTTACCGTTGAACACATGGCAGTGTAAAATTTCTTCAGCTGAACTTGTTTGAAAACGTGTTTCATGACCTCTACACTATTTTCTCATGTCTTGGATGCAGAGTAAAAAGCTTAGATAATGATATTTCACTTACATACTGGATTTCATGATTGTGTTGGGTTTCCATGTTTAAGACGCTTCTAATCCCATGTAATCTTCGCATTAGGTGCCAACTGCCGAAGTTGGGAATAATGAAACCAATAATGACGAATTGAGAAATCCTGGAGCTATTGATAATGAGACACACATCTATGCACCTCAAGACCATGAAATGATTGTGGTTGATGCTATAGAGGTGGTGACTGGAACTCCAATTACACCGATACGGTGGAACTCGAGTCGAGAATGGAGGAGACTACTCAGGCAGAAGCTGTGTCTATAATTGTTGATGTTGCTCCGGTAGTTGAGAATCGCATAGTGGTACACGAGTACCCTACTTCAGGGATTGTTTGCGATCCTCCATTTGGTTCTTCACTCCCGTATCATGTATCTGTTGGAGGATTCAGTATTCCCATTGGGTATGCCAATATGTATGAGAAGTTGTGGGAGATGTATGGCCATATTGTCGTTGCAAGAGATCCTGACCGTAGCTATTTCTTGACAATGCAATTAGGAAACATATTGCATGTCATAGATGATATTCGTACCAGACCCAGAAGTACTGTCACTCGAGATGTACTCTTTGATTGGAAGTACAATTTAGAGAAATCTGAAGAACTTGGTTTTAACTTGAAGTGGCTTCGTCGGAAAATCAACACCATCAAGGATGCAGTAGTGAATAATATACCCTTTACCAGTGACGCCGTGGTGGAGAAAATGGCTAAGATTGCTGAATTACCCGAAAAGCTGAAGTTAAAGAAGGCGGCTTTGCAAGTCTTGGAGAATGCTGAGAAGCAGAAATCATACTTCGATGGCTTCCTTTAGTTTTCTTTCCATAATCTCTTGAACTTTGAACTTCTGAGAGACGTGAGGTTTTATTTTGGTTTTGAATTTCTTGATTGGTTTTGAATTTATGAGTGATTAAGGATTTTCTTTTGGATTTTGGATTTGATAGAGATTTTCTTAAATGAAAGAACTTTGATTGATTGCTAAATTCAAATACTGAATGCAAGTATTGCAAACGTTTTGGAGGGATTGAAATACAAGTAAAGAAAATCCTAAGATGCAAACGTCAGATGTCTTGAGCATTTGTCTTGGACATAAAACACTCAATGTTGAATGCTTCATGCGTCGAAAGTCTTGAGCCAATTCTCATGAATCACTGGTATACTTGTCTTGCCCTTGATATTAGCCAATTTGTAGTATACTCCAGCAACTGACTTAGCAATCATGAAAGGTCCTTCCCAGTTAGAATTCTTTGCTGAATGCAAATTGCGTCTGGTTGCCTTAAGAACCAAATCTCCTTCATAAAATTTGTTAGGCTTGGTCTTCCGTGCTTTGAATATTTTCTGCTGGTTTGGAATTCCTCGTATAGTGGGATTCCATGTTGGTGGAGCTTTCCAATTCCCTGGCACATGTGGACACTCGTGCAAAGGAGAATATTTAGGATACTGATTGTGAAAATCAATCATTATCCTAGCGATGACCGTGTTAGGGAGATGATGGATTTGAAGAGGTTCTGCGTCTAACCACTCATAGCGCTTGGTGATAGCTAGGTTTTGAGCATAACTGAGTCCTCGGACTAGGGTAGCATATTTGAAAGTTGGTAATACATATGCATCAGGGGGGAATAAGACTTGCCTGAGTGCGGAACCTGCTGACGAATTCGTGGGCGTTTTCTGTTTTTGTGTGAGTTCCATCAAGGCTTCGAATTTTCCCAAATGTTCGAACGGTTAATCATCTTCTGAGTCAGGGATTTTTTCAACGGAGAATTGTGCAACTGAAGACGAAGATATCGCAGAAACTTTCCCATCATGAATCCATGCTCGCCCAAGAATCATGTCATATCCCGGATCCTCCTTAATTATGAAGAATTTAGTTTCTCTCCAGGTTGAATCGTTTCTTATGTTGAGAACGACGTAACCATAAGCATCCCTGGAGATTCCCTCATGGTCTCTGACTGAGATAGGAGCATGAGTTGCTTCTTGTCGAGTGATGCCAGCAGCTTTGAGAGTTTTCAAAGGGATGATGTTAACAGTAGTGCCGACGTCGACCAATGCTCGCTTGAATTCATTTCCCATGAGACAGACCATGGTGAGAAGTCCCAGTCGTACATCTCCTTGTCTGTTACTGGAGGCTCATGGAGTGTCTCTTGAATTGTTAGTCGTTGGCCTGACATAATATGGTTCAATGCAGAAAACATATCATCTTTTGGGCCTTTGACAAGTACAACAACTCGCAGACATGCTCAATTAAGGATTGAACTGCTTCCTTGACCGGCTGCTCGGAGAGTGTGAATGTTCTGATTTCAAGGGGATTTCTATGCACTCCTTCAGTCTCTAGTTCTCCTGAGTCGGCCTTCTCTTTGAATATGCGCTTCAAATTTCTGCAATCACTTGTTGGATGAATGACATACCTAAAATAGCAGTATCGTGCATTTTCCATTTGTTCCGCAGTTGGTTCCTTTTTGACAGGAGGTAATTTGATCGCACCGTCTTGGATCCAGACTTCCAATAGTTCGATCACTTCTTCAATGGGAAGAGGGAAGTCAGGTACTTCCTGGTCATTCTGCTGAACTGGTGGTTGTGCGTTTCTAGTCTGGTTGTCCTTCCTTGGAGCTTTCGGAGGGTGAGATGTGGTGTAGGATCTGTAGGAGGGAAGCTGAGAATTGTGTAGGATCAGTGATCAAATTACCTGACTATGTGGAGAGACCGTGTATAGATTCAGGCGGTTCTCCGTAGATTGAGAGCAATAACGCCTTCAGGTCGTAAACAACACCCGTGACTCCCTGACTATGCACCATTCAGAATGGATGTGACGCTTTAACTGGCTAATATCTTTTCTGCAATAGATTAATTCTGCCGTGATATTCACCACTGAATTCCCAGAATGATCTATTATTGCTCTTATTCCATGGTCGAATCCACGGCCTGATCCCATGGAATGGCAATAACAATTGCTCCTATTCCATGGTCGAATCCACGACCTGATCCCATGGAATGGCAATAAATAATTGTTCCGATTCCATGATCGAATCCACGACTGATCTCATAGAATGGAAATAAACTACTATATTATCTCATTATTTCGATTTCATGATCGAATTCACGGCTAATCTCATGGAATGGTAATAGATAATATTATTACTCTGATTTTATGGTCGAATCCACGATCCCATGGGATGGTAATGCTTGTTTTATTATTCTGAACTCGTGGTCGAATCCACAGCTGATCCTATGAATTGATAATAACTAACTACTCATTTTTATTGTTCCGTTTCATGAATTATTCTCCACTGAATTTCATGAATTAGCAATAAATACTCAACAACCGGGTATCAGGACCATCACTGAGCAAGCCCCATAAAAATGGTGCAAGTGTACTCGACAATGATGCACGATTGAGCACCCGGATGCACAAACGAGCATCCAAAAATATGGACGGATGAGGAATCCTATGCAAAACAGAAGAAAACAACAAAGAGGGAGATGGGTTGATCTGTAGGAGGGAAGCTGAGAATTGTGTAGGATCAGTGATGATCAAGGATTGTGGAAGTGTTGAAGGTTTTTGCAACTTTTGGTGAAATGATGAGTTCAAATAAGTTCTGAGAGATTGATGAATTCTTGAGAGTAGTTACTCGAGAAATTCGACAATTGCTGATAGCTAGTGATCATTCGTTGTCCTCAATTATGGATTCAGAGACTTACTTATCTTGTCAGAGTCATGAACACCTTGATCCCTGTAAGTGTGACGGTTCCTTGAGTGAAAGAGTGGGAAAGTGGGAGATCGTGGTGAAACCAGTTCCATATTGTGCGGAGACTTGGTTGATTATTCACCCACTACTTTGATAACTCCTTCAACCGTTGACACGACTTACTCACATTTCTCGTTGTAGATGAATCCACGTGTTGTAGACCGCCAGACCAAAACCCTAATTGATATCCCCCAATTTTCCGTGATTGATGTCTCACGAATCGTGGAGTCTGAGTGACATACGTGTATTAGTTAGTCAGTTGTTGACTGATTAGACAATGAGCCTATGTTTTGTTGAATCGAGCATGAGTGATGAATGCTCAGTGATTCGTGGATTGAACATGTAGTTCTCTGAAGTAATATCAATATTGTAGATTCAGTAATGAATTACTGACCAGTATTTGAGCGAGAGCAAGTATTGCTCAATTCGACGAATTACTGAATATTGAGAATTTGACGAGCAATTGAGCAAGTACTGCTCAATCCAACAAATTAATGATTGTTGATAATTTGACGTGTAATTGAGCAAGTATTGCTCAATTCGACAAATTAATGATAAATTACTAAATATTGATAGCTGGATCAATATTTGAGCAACTGAGCCAGTATTGCTCAATTCGACGAATTATTTATTGGTGACGTGACCCAATAAAATATTAAAATATTGGTAGATTACCAAATGATTAATTCAGATGTTGGTTGCTGAATCAACCTAAATTCATTAGTGTTTGAATCTTGCTCAGAATGATGATTAGTGGAACATTTATTCGAAACCCTAATTTCATATCAATTATTTGTTAATTGATGAATCGCTGAAAATAGATCATGAGTGATAGAGGGACCGACCACATGGGATGATGGGAGTCCATGTGGTTCCCAGTGCTCGAGTGAGTATGCACCAGGGTCCTCAGTTGGAGGGTTGATGAAAGAATGATGATTAAATGTCGGTTTCATCATTTATTGAAATATTGCTGGATTCAGCATTAGGTGATAAAACCTAAGTTAGAGAAGTGGGTACCGACCAAGAGAGTATGGGACCGACTCTTGGTGATCACAGGACCAGTTGTTGGCCGTTTGAGCAATCCCCAGGTTGGTTGGAGAGAGTTTGGGCCCAATATGAGCAATTGAGCAAATTAGGTCAGAATTATGAAAATGTGTGGGACCGGATTTGTGGAAGCCCTAGGGACGAATATGGTCGGTCATGAAGGCATGCACGTGTTTCCGTGGTGTCCGTGTCTCCGTACTGAGAGTTTCAGTATTTTCTGATGTCCGTTCGATCAACATTGTGAATTTTCAGAAGAGTTTCTTCTTGACTGAAATTCTTGATTTTTGTTGGAATGAGCATGTATGCTCAATTGATCAATATTTTGTAAAAATTAAAATAAGAGTATTTTAACATTCAAAATTGTCCTGAGAGGCTAGCCGGTCGTGTGAGTTTTTGTTGCCCGGTCCCGCACACCTTTTCCTATTTTATAATATTATTTTTTCATGAATTCGTGAAGTTATGGAGAATCCATGAGTTTTTGTTGAAACGGAGGAGTTTCATGAGATTAGAAAATAATAAGTATAAAATCTAGGGATTGTGAGGTGTGGGACCGGCCAAGGCTCAGGCATGGCTGGCTAGGTTGCCCGGTCCCGCACACCTTTCCCTATTTTATAATAATATTTTCATGAATCCATGAAGTTATGGGGAATCCATGAGTGTTTGTTGAAACAGAGGAGTTTCATGAGATTAGGGAATAATAATTATAAAAGCTAGGGATTGTGAGGTGTTGGACCGGCCACGGCTCGGACATGGCCGGCCGGCTAGGTTGCCCGGTCCCGCACACCTTTCCCTATTTTATAATAATATTTTCATGAATCCATGAAGTTATGGGGAATTCATGGGTTTTGCACAAACAAGGAAAGTTGCTAAATTGAAAGAGTTTTCCATGAGTTCATGAAAATAACAAAATATGGGAAAATAATGGAAGAGGCATGGGACCGGCAACGGCTAGGGCATGGCCGGCCGGCCTGTGGGCCCGCATCCTGGGTGCCTCTTATTATTTTATTATTATTTGTTGTTTTCTTCTGTTTTGCATAGGATTCCTCATCCGTCCATATTTTTGGATGCTCGTTTGTGCATCCGGGTGCTCAATCGTGCATCATTGTCGAGTACACTTGCACCATTTTTATGGGGCTTGCTCAGTGATGGTCCTGATACCCGGTTGTTGAGTATTTATTTCTAATTCATGAAATTCAGTGGAGAATAATTCATGAAACGGAACAATAAAAATGAGTAGTTATTTATTATCAATTCATAGGATCAGCTGTGGATTCGACCACGAGTTCAGAATAATAAAACAAGCATTACCATCCCATAGGATCGTGGATTCGACCATAAAATCAAAGTAATAATATTATCTATTACCATTCCATGAGATTAGCCGTGAATTCGATCATGAAATCGAAATAATGAGATAATATAGTAGTTTATTTCCATTCTATGAAATCAGTCGTGGATTCGATCATGGAATCGGAGAAATTGTTTATTTCCATTCCATGGGATCAGGTCGTGGATTCGACCATGGAATAAGAGCAATTGTTATTGCCATTCCATGGGATCAGGCCGTGGATTCGACCATGGAATAGGAGCAATAATAGATCATTCTGGGAATTCAGTGGTGAATATCACGGTAAAATTAATCTATTGCAGAAAAGATATTAGCCAGTTAAAGCGTCACATCCATTCTGAATGGTGCATAGTCAAGGAGTCACGGGTGTTGTTTACGACCTGAAGGCGTTATTGCTCTCAATCTACGGAGAACCTCCTGAATCTATACACGGTCTCTCCACATAGTCAGGGAACAATGAGTGTCACCGACGTCCTGAAGACGTTAATGCTCTCAATCAACGGAGAACCGCCTAGTCGTTCTTCTGTGTGGAGGTGGGTCTCTCTCCTGAAGTCAAGGAACAGTGAGTTTTACCGACGTCCTGAAGGCGTTAAGCTCTCAATCTACGGAGAACCGCCCAATTATGTTATTCTGCATAGAGGTCATGATGAAATGCTAGGGATCGAATCGCTCAGCTAGTGGGGATTTTCGAAAACATATTCATCATGGCTTCGTAAAATATGAATCGTTGCATGCCTGAAAGCCGTGTCAAAAATATGCCTCATGATTTTACGGTTTTTCCCTTTGTTGAAAATCCACCATCAACACCTGATTAGATTCAAGCTAATATCTTTCAACCGTTAGATCGAACTTAGTTTGTTACACACAAATGAAATGCACCTTTATTTATGTTTGTGTTACCGTACCCAAACATGTACACTTAGTTGGTTCAAAAGTAGTTAACCAAATGGTTATCCATATGAGCACTTCCATATCAACCATATTCTTTTTTACCACAACTAGTTCAAATGACTCAAATGAACTAGTTAGAGAGTTGTTCAATTGCTTAGATCTTATTGAAGTATACAAGACACGATCGAAGCAAAAACGATTTGATTCACTTGAATCAATTCATGAAATTTATAGCCATGGTTTTCAAATATGCATTCATTAGTTTATATAAGTTTAAGTTCAAGAATAACCGTTTTAAGAAAATAACCAACTTAAGTACGCATACTGGTACGCGGACTTAAGTACCCGGAATAAGTATGTTTTCAGTTCACAAACTCCAGCCGAAATTCTCGGGACGTGAACTTCTGACAGTGCGCGTACTGGTACGCGGACTTTAGTTCCGGTTTTCCTGAGCAGCAAAGTACGCATGCTTTGGTTCAAGGAATAAGGACTTACACATATATGTGTTACTACACAATGTTTATATCCTTCCAAGGTTATATATTCTAAACTCTCATTTCAATCATTGAAACATTCTTAGAGGACGTTATATAGTTGTCATTCACAAACCATTTTTCGTCAAAGCCATTTTCAAGTAATTGAAACTAATATGAATTTCGTCACTAGTAAAGATGAACTTGGCCAAAGCGAAAGCTTACCAACACATATTTCGAGAAATAGATAAGCGAGATAAACTCGGCTCGAAATAGCAAACGTGTATAATCAAAGTCTACATAACAATACGACTTTTGTCTCAAGATAGGAGATAAAGTAGATAGACTTTTGAGTGATATATAAGTTCAAGTCTCCATATACCTTTTAGTCGATGAAGTTCCACAAGTTCCTTGAGTAGTTCTTCGACTTTGTATGATGATCGTTGTTAGAGCGTTGCTCGGTCGAACTCGCATGCGTTGCTATCTCACGCATGTTTGTCAATGTTAGTGATCAAAACTATAAGCCTTGATTTCTAGTCTACTATATCTAAGTCTTGGACTAGGATAGAAAGTATAGTTGAGCTCAAGAACTCCATGGCAATCATCATACGAGACGTAGGACTACTCAAGGAACTGGTGGATCTTCATCGACTAAAAGTATGTGGAGACTTGAACTTATCTGTCACTCAAAAGTCTATCTACTCTATCTACTATTCTGAGAGAAAAGTCGTTTTGCTATATAGACTTTGATTATACACATTTGCTATTTCGAGCTGAGTTTATCTCGCCTATCTATTTCTCGAAATATGTGTTGATAAGCTTTTGCTTTGGCCAAGTTCATCTTTACCTAGTGACGAAAGTCATGTTCTGTTTCAATCACTTTGAAAATTGCTCTGACGAAAAATGGTTTGTGAATAACAACTATATAACGTCCGCTGAGAATGTTTCAATGATTGAAATGAGAGTTTAGATTATATAACTAATGATGGATATAAGCATTGTGTGGTAACACATATATGTATAAGTCCTTTTTCCTTTAGCCGAAGTTTGCGAACTTTGTTGATCAAGTGAACCGAAATAGTGGCGTGAGCTAAGTCCGCGAACACAGTCCACGAACCCAGTCCACGAACTGGCGGAATTTCTCGACCCGAGAATATCTGCTGGAGTTTGTGAACTCCTTCCGGGAATTTAAGTCCGCGAACTAAGTTTGCGAAATTGAGTTGGTTATGTCTAAAAACGATTGTTAGTGAACTTATTCATATTAACTAAGGAATACTAAATGCAAACCGTGGCTATATAGTTCATGAACCGATTAGATCGAATCAAATCGTTTTTGCTTCGATTGTGTCTTGTGTAGTTATATAAGATTTCCTTGCAATTGAACAACTCTCTAACGAGTTCATTTGAGTCATTTGAACTAGTTATGGTGAAGAAGAACATGGTTGATATGAAAGTGCACATATGGCTAACCATTGGTTAACTATTGTTGAACCAACAAATGTTCATGTTTGGGTACCGTTACATAAACCCAAAATAGTACATTTCATTTGTGTGTAACAAGCTAAGTTTTCGATCTAACGGTTGAAAGATATTAGCTTGAATCTAATCAGGTTTTCATCTAATGGTGAATATTGAATGCTTTGTTACCAAGCTAACATTGATTGCAAACCCTGATTTGAAGCCAGACCGATACTACTTTCTCGTAGTTGTGTGATCTGATCTTGCTGATTCTATCGTGTTGAGTACAATCGTAACGATTGGCTTGAGATCTTTATCTCCGATAGGAAAGATAGAAAAGTAGTCACAAACATCTTCGTCTCATCGTTTGTGATTCCACAATATCTTCTTTCGCCACGTCGATTAAGATTATTGTGAGATGATTGATAATACTACGTTGTTCTTCGTGAATATAAGTCCGGGTTATCAATTAGTTCCTGTTCACCTTGATTTATCAAAAGACGGAACAAAAACTTGTAGGTTTATCTGTGGGAGAGAGATTTATCTGTTCTGTAGACTTTTCCGTGTGATACAGATTTTTTTATTAAAGTCTTCGACTTTGGGTCGTAGCAATTCTTAGTTGTGGGTGAGATCAGCTAAGGGAATTAAGTGCGTAGTATCCTGCTGGGATCAGAGACGTAAGGAGCGCAACTGTACCTTGAATCAGTGTGAGATTGATTGGGGTTCAACTACAGTCCAGGCCGAAGTTAGTTTGTAGTAGGCTAGTGTCTGTAGCGGCTTAATACAATGTAGTTTTCAATCTGGACTAGGTCCCTGGGTTTTTCTGCATTTGCGGTTTCCTCGTTAACAAAATTTTGGTGTCTATGTTATTTCTATTCCGCATTATATTTTGTTATATAATTGAAATATCACAGGTTGTGCGTTTGAATCAATCAATTGGAAATCCGACCTTTGGTTGTTGATTGAAATTGATTGATCCTTGAACATTGGTCTTTGGTACCGTTCAAGTGATTTCTCTTGTATTCAATTAGACTCGCAGATTTCTATTTGCTTGAGTAAGAATTGAATCGAGAAAGAGAGATATAACTCTTTGATATACTTTCTTAAGATTGAGTCGTATTGATTCTCTTGAAAGTATATTGGAGTTTGTCCATACAGATTGCTAAGCGAAATATTGGGTGTGGTTGTTGTAACCCCGTTTTTTCAATTGGTATCAGAGCAGGCAAACACGTTCAAGACCTCACAAGTCTGTGTTTGTAGCGATCTGACTCTATGGACAGTAAAGTCTCTAGAAACGCTTCACCAGGATTAAAAACCAATCGGAGAAGAAGTTCTAATAAACTGGTTATTCTCTAGAAAAATTTGGATGAACAGATCCGGATCAACTCTGATCTCATAGCAGAAATTGCAATGCTGAAGGATTTGAAATCTGTCAAAATCCCTTTTTAATGGATGTGAATAACTCCAGTTGTTCCTCTCTGAAGAACAGTCGTAAGTCAGATGATAAACAACGTTTGCATGTTGTGAAAACTGATATGACTCAGAACTTTTCTGACGAATTTAAAAGTGTTGGCCCATGTTTATTTTGTGATTCCTCTAGTCACTTTCAACATACTTGTATGTACTTCCAAAAAAGACTGAAAGTTGCAAGTAATCTTCACACGAAAACTAAACAACTTAGTGCTTCTCTAAAAGGATGTACAAAACTATCAGGAAACTCTAAACAGGAAAGTACTAATAGTATGTGAGCTTTTTCTATAAAATCAACATCACCCTTTCAATGGTTACTTGACAGTGGATGTAGCAGACATATGACAGGTGATCTCACATGGTTTGTTTCTTCAAACGACTATGAAGGAGGACCAGTAACATTTGGAGATAGGAGTTGTTGATACATAAGCAAGAAGGGGAAGATCAAACTACCCGGCGTACCTGAAATCCATGATGTAATATACGTAAAAGGTATGACTGCAAATCTTCTTTCTATTAGTAAAATTTGTGACAAAGGACATCGAGTTGTCTTCAATGCAAATGGATGTGACATTGTAGACAAAACTGGGAAAGTAATTTTTCAGGGAATTCGTGGTAAAAATAATTGTTATCTTCTGGATACTCAGTTCAGCAATTGTTGCAATTTGACTAAGGTGGAATCTACACATCTTTGGCATGAGCGTTTTGGCCACATCAACTATCGTCTTCTAACTAAGATCATTAATAAAGAACTTGTTATAGGCGTTCCCAAAATCAATGCAAATATTGAAGGTGTATGTGGTGCCTGTCAAAAGGGTAAACAAACGAAAGTTCACCATAAATCATCTCGAGATATTCTCACCAAAGCTCCATTTGATTTAATTCATATGGACCTCTTCGGACCAATTCAACAACCCACGGTTGCTGGTAAGAAGTATGCTTTGGTTATGGTAGATGATTACACCAGATTCACTTGGGTGGCGTTTCTGTCTCACAAGAATGAAACCCTTGATGAATTCAAGATTATTGTTATTAGAATCCAGAACGAACAAGGTCGCAAACTAAAGAAAATTAGGAGTGACCGTGGAACTGAATTCAAGGACACTAAGGTGTATGAATTTTGTGACGAATTGGGAATTATTCAACAATATTCTCCACCCATTATTCCTCAAGCTAATGGAGTTGCAAAAAGAAAAAACAGGAACATTCAGGAAATGGCCAGGATAATACTCCAGAGTCAATTCGGTCACAAAGAGGGAGATGGTTTGATCTATAGGAGGGAAGCTGAGAATTGTGTAGGATCATTGATGATCAAGGATTGTGGAAGTGTTGAAGGTTTTTGCAACTTTTGGTGAAATGATGAGTTCAAATAAGTTCTGAGAGATTGATGAATTCTTGAGAGTAGTTACTCGAGAAATTCGACAATTGCTGATAGCTAGTGATCATTCGTTGTCATCAATTATGGATTCAGAGACTTACTTATCTTGTCAGAGTCATGAACACCTTGATCCCTGTAAGTGTGACGGTTCCTTGAGTGAAAGCGTGGGAAAGTGGGAGATCGTGGTGAAACTAGTTCCAGATTGTGCGGAGACTTTGTTGATCATTCACCCACTACTTTGATAACTCCTTCAACCATTGACACGACTTACTCACATTTCTCGTTGTGGATGAATCCACGTGCTGTAGGCCGCCAGACCAAAACCCTAATTGATATCCCCCAATTTGCCATGATTGATGTCTCACGAATCGTGGAGTCTGAGTGACATAGTGTATTAGTTAGTCAGTTGTTGACTGATTAGACAATGAGCCTATGTTTTGTTGAATCGAGCATGAGTGATGAATGCTCAGTGATTCGTGGATTGAACATGTAGTTCTCTGAAGTAATATCAATATTGTAGATTCAGTAATGAATTACTGACCAGTATTTGAGCGAGAGCAAGTATTGCTCAATTCGACGAATTACTGAATATTGGGAATTTGACGAGCAATTGAGCAAGTACTGCTCAATTCAACAAATTAATGATTATTGATAATTTGACGTGCACCTGAGCAAGTATTGCTCAATTCGACAAATTAATGATTGTTGATAATTTGACGTGTAATTGAGCAAGTATTGCTCAATTCGACAAATTAATGATAAATTACTAAATATTGATAGCTGGATCAATATTTGAGCAACTGAGCCAGTATTGCTCAATTCGACGAATTATTTATTGGTGACGTGACCCAATAAAATATTAAAATATTGGTAGATTACCAAATGATTAATTCAGATGTTGGTTGCTGAATCAACCTAAATTCATTAGTGTTTGAATCTTGCTCAGAATGATGATTAGTGGAACATTTATTCGAAACCCTAATTTCATATCAATTATTTGTTAATTGATGAATCGCTGAAAATAGATCATGAGTGATAGAGGGACCGACCACATGGGATGATGGGAGTCCATGTGGTTCCCAGTGCTCGAGTGAGTATGCACCAGGGTCCTCAGTTGGAGGGTTGATGAAACAATGATGATTAAATGTCGGTTTCATCATTTATTGAAATATTGCTGGATTCAGCATTAGGTGATAAACCCTAAGTTAGAGAAGTGGGTACCGACCAAGAGAGTATGGGACCGACTCTTGGTGATCACAGGACCAGTTGTTGGCCGTTTGAGCAATCCCCAGGTTGGTTGGAGAGAGTTTGGGCCCAATATGAGCAATTGAGCAAATTAGGTCAGAATTATGAAAATGTGTGGGACCGGATTTGTGCAAGCCATAGGGACGACTATGGTCGGTCATGAAGGCATGCACGTGTTGCCGTGGTGTCCGTGTCTCCGTACTGAGAGTTTCAGTATTTTCTTATGTCCGTTCGAGCAACATTGTGAATTTTCAGAAGAGTTTATTCTTGACTGAAATTCTTGATTTTTGTTGGAATGAGCATGTATGCTCAATTGATCAATATTTTGTAAATATTAAAATAAGAGTATTTTAACATTTAGAATTGTCGTGAGAGGCTAGCCGTTCGTGTGACCATGTTGGCTTTTGGTTTTTCATGATTCGAGCAAAATTTGAGAAGTTATGACGAAATCATGATTTTTGCTCAAACCAAGGAGTTTCATGAATTGAGGAAAATAATAATTATAAAAGACTAGGGATTGCAAGGTGTGGGACCGGCCACGGCTAGGGCATGGCCGGCCGGCTATGTTGCCCGGTCCCGCACACCTTTTACTATTTTATAATATTATTTTTTCATGAATTCGTGAAGTTATGGAGAATCCATGAGTTTTTGTTGAAACGGAGGAGTTTCATGAGATTAGAAAATAATAAGTATAAAATCTAGGGATTGTGAGGTGTGGGACCGGCCAAGGCTCAGGCATGGCTGGCTAGGTTGCCCGGTCCCGCACACCTTTCCCTATTTTATAATAATATTTTCATGAATCCATGAAGTTATGGGGAATCCATGAGTGTTTGTTGAAACGGAGGAGTTTCATGAGATTAGGGAATAATAATTATAAAAGCTAGGGATTGTGAGGTGTGGGACCGGCCACGGCTCGGACATGGCCGGCCGGCTAGGTTGCCCGGTCCCGCACACCTTTCCCTATTTTATAATAATATTTTCATGAATCCATGAAGTTATGGGGAATTCATGGGTTTTGCACAAACAAGGAAAGTTGCTAAATTGAAAGAGTTTTCCATGAGTTCATGAAAATAACAAAATATGGAAAAATAATGGAAGAGGCATGGGACCGGCCACGGCTAGGGCATGGCCAGCCGGCCTGTGGGCCCGCCTCCTGGGTGCCTCTTATTATTTTATTATTATTTGTTGTTTTATTCTGTTTTTCATAGGATTCCTCATCCGTCCATATTTTTGGATGCTCGTTTGTGCATCCGGGTGCTCAATCGTGCATCATTGTCGAGTACACTTGCACCATTTTTATGGGGCTTGCTCAGTGATGGTCCTGATACCCGGTTGTTGAGTATTTATTTCTAATTCATGAAATTCAGTGGAGAATAATTCATGAAACGGAACAATAAAAATGAGTAGTTATTTATTATCAATTCATAGGATCAGCTGTGGATTCGACCACGAGTTCAGAATAATAAAACAAGCATTACCATCCCATGGGATCGTGGATTCGACCATAAAATCAGAGTAATAATATTATGTATTACCATTCCATGAGATTAGCCGTGAATTCGATCATGAAATCGAAATAATGAGATAATATAGTAGTTTATTGCCATTCTATGAGATCAGTCGTGGATTCGATCATGGAATCGGAGCAATTGTTTATTGTCATTCCATGGGATCAGGTCTTGGATTCGACCATGGAATAGGAGAAATTGTTATTGCCATTCCATGGGATCAGGCCGTGGATTCGACCATGGAATAGAAGCAATAATAGATCATTCTGGGAATTCAGTGGTGAATATCACGACAGAATTAATCTATTGCAGAAAAGATATTAGCCAGTTAAAGCGTCACATCCATTCTGAATGGTGCATAGTCAGGGAGTCACGGGTGTTGTTTACGACCTGAAGGCGTTATTGCTCTCAATCTAAGGAGAACCGCCTGAATCTATACACGGTGTCTCCACATAGTCAGGGAACAATGAGTGTCACCGACGTCCTGAAGACGTTAATGCTCTCAATCTACGGAGAACCGCCTAGTCGTTCTTCTGTGTGGAGGTGGGTCTCTCTCCTGCAGTCAGGGAACAGTGAGTGTCACCGACGTCCTGAAGGCGTTAAGCTCTCAATCTACGGAGAACCGCCCAATTATGTTATTCTGCATAGAGGTCATGATGAAATGCTAGGGATCGAATCGCTCAGCTAGTGGGGCTTTTCGAAAACATATTCATCATGGATTCGTAAAATATGAATCGTTGCATGCCTGAAAGCCGTGTCAAAAATATGCCTCATGATTTTACGGTTTTTCCCTTTGTTGAAAATCCACCATCAACACCTGATTAGATTCAAGCTAATATCTTTCAACCGTTAGATCGAACTTAGTTTGTTACACACAAATGAAATGCACCTTTATTTAGGTTTGTGTAACCGTACCCAAACATGTACACTTAGTTGGTTCAACAGTAGTTAACCAAATGGTTATCCATATGAGCACTTCCATATCAACCATATTCTTTTTTACCACAACTAGTTCAAATGACTCAAATGAACTAGTTAGAGAGTTGTTCAATTGCTTAGATCTTATTGAAATATACAAGACACGATCGAAGCAAAAACGATTTGATTCACTTGAATCAATTCATGAAATTTATATCCATGGTTTTCAAATATGCATTCATTAGTTTATATAAGTTTAAGTTCACGAATAACCGTTTTTAGAAAATAACCAACTTAAGTACGCATACTGGTACACGGACTTAAGTACCCGGAATAAGTATGTTTTCAGTTCACAAACTCCAGCCGAAATTCTCGGGACGTGAACTTCCGACAATGCGCGTACTGGTATGCGGACTTTAGTTCCGGTTTTCCTGAGCAGCAAAGTACGCATACTTTGGTTCAAGGAATAAGGACTTACACATATATGTGTTACTACACAATGTTTATATCCTTCCAAGGTTATATATTCTAAACTCTCATTTCAATCATTGAAACATTCTTAGAGGACGTTATATAGTTGTCATTCACAAACCATTTTTCGTCAAAGCCATTTTCAAGTAATTGAAACTAATATGACTTTCGTCACTAGTAAAGATGAACTTGGCCAAAGCGAAAGCTTACCAACACATATTTCGAGAAATAGATAAGCGAGATAAACTCGGCTCGAAATATCAAACGTGTATAATCAAAGTCTACATAACAATACGACTTTTGTCTCAAGATAGGAGATAAAGTAGATAGACTTTTGAGTGATAGATAAGTTCAAGTCTCCACATACCTTTTAGTCGATGAAGTTCCACAAGTTCCTTGAGTAGTTCTTCGACTTTGTATGATGATCGTTGTTAGAGCATTGCTCGGTCGAACTCGCATGCGTTGGTATCTCACGCATGTTTGTCAATGTTAGTGATCAAAACTATAAGCCTTTATTTCTAGTCTACTATATCTAAGTCTTGGACTAGGATAGAAAGTGTAGTTGAGCTCAAGAACTCCATGGAAATCATCATACAAGACGAAGGACTACTCAAGGAACTGGTGGATCTTCATCGACTAAAAGGTATGTGGAGACTTGAACTTATCTGTCACTCAAAAGTCTATCTACTCTATCTCCTATTCTGAGAGAAAAGTCGTTTTGCTATATAGACTTTGATTATACACATTTGCTATTTCGAGCTGAGTTTATCTCGCCTATCTATTTCTCGAAATATGTGTTGATAAGATTTTGCTTTGGCCAAGTTCATCTTTACCTAGTGACGAAAGTCATGTTCTGTTTCAATCACTTTGAAAATTGCTCTGACGAAAAATGGTTTGTGAATAACAACTATATAACGTCCGCTGAGAATGTTTCAATGATTGAAATGAGAGTTTAGATTATATAACTAATGATGGATATAAGCATTGTGTGGTAACACATATATGTTTAAGTCCTTTTTCCTTTAGCCGAAGTTTGCGAACTTTGTTGATCAAGTGAACCGAAATAGTGGCGTGAGCTAAGTCCGCGAACACAGTCCGCGAACCCAGTCCACGAACTGGCAGAATTTCTCGACCCGAGAATATCTGCTGGAGTTTGTGAACTCCTTCCGGGAATTTAAGTCCGCGAACTAAGTTTGCGAACTTGAGTTGGTTATGTCTAAAAACGATTGTTTGTGAACTTAATCATATTAACTAAGGAATACTAAATGCAATCCGTGGCTATATAGTTCATGAACCGATTAGATCGAATCAAATCGTTTTTGCTTCGATTGTGTCTTGTGTAGTTACATAAGATTTCCTTGCAATTGAACAACTCTCTAACGAGTTCATTTGAGTCATTTGAACTAGTTATGGTGAAGAAGAACATGGTTGATATGAAAGTGCACATATGGCTAACCATTGGTTAACTATTGTTGAACCAACAAATGTTCATGTTTGGGTACCGTTACATAAACCCAAAATAGTACATTTCATTTGTGTGTAACAAGCTAAGTTTTCGATCTAACGGTTGAAAGATATTATCTTGAATCTAATCAGGTTTTCATCTAATGGTGAATATTGAATGCTTTGTTACCAAGCTAACATTGATTGCAAACCCTGATGTGAAGCCAGACCGATACTACTTTCTCGTATTTGTGTGTTCTGATCTTGCTGATTCTATCGTGTTGAGTACAATCGTAACGATTGGCTTGAGATCTTTATCTCCGATAGGCAAGATAGAAAAGTAGTCACAAACATCTTCGTCTCATCGTTTGTAATTCCACAATATCTTCTTTCTCCACGTCGATTAAGATTATTTTGAGATGATTGATAATACTACGTTGTTCTTCGGAAATATAAGTCCGGGTTATCAATTAGTTCTTGTTCACCTTGATTTATCAAAAGACGGAACAAAAACTTGTAGGTTTATCTGTGGGAGAGAGATTTATCTGTTCTGTAGACTTTTCCGTGTGATACAGATTTGTTTATTAAAGTCTTCGAATTTGGGTCGTATCAATTCTTAGTTGTGGGTGAGATCAGCTAAGGGAATTAAGTGCGTAGTGTCATGCTGGGATCAGAGACGTAAGGAGTGCAACTGTACCTTGAATTAGTGTGAGATTGATTGGGGTTCAACTACAGTCCAGACCGAAGTTAGTTTGTAGTAGGCTAGTGTCTGTAGCGGCTTAATACAGTGTAGTGTTCAATCTGGACTAAGTCCCTGGGTTTTTCTGCATTTGCGGTTTCCTCGTTAACAAAATTTTGGTGTCTGTGTTATTTCTATTCCGCATTATATTTTGTTATATAATTGAAATATCACAGGTTGTGCGTTTGAATCAATCAATTGGAAATCCGACCTTTGGTTGTTGATTGAAATTGATTGATCCTTGAACATTGGTCTTTGGTACCGTTCAAGTGATTTCTCTTGTATTCAATTAGACTCGCAGATTTCTATTTGCTTGAGTAAGAATTGAATCGAGAAAGAGAGATATAACTCTTTGATATACTTTCTTAAGATTGAGTCTTATTGATTCTCTTGAAAGTATATTGGAGTTTTTCCATACAGACTGCTAAGCGAAATAATGGGTGTGGTTGTTGTAACCCCGTTTTTTCAATTGGTATCAGAGCAGGCAAACACGTTCAAGACCTCACAAGTCTGTGTTTGTAGCGATCTGACTCTATGGACAGTAAAGTCTCTAAAAACGCTTCACCAGTATTAAAAACCAATCGGAGAAGAAGTACTAATAAACTGGTTATTCTCTAGAAAAAGTTTGATGAACAGATCCGGATCAACTCTGATCTCATAGCAGAAATTGCAATGCTTAAGGATTTGAAATCTGTCAAAATCCCCTTTTAATGGATGTGAATAACTCTAGTTGTTCCTCTCTGAAGAACAGTCGTAAGTCAGATGATAAACAACGTTTGCATGTTGTGAAAACTGATATGACTCAGAACTTTTCTGACGAATTTAAAAGTGTTGGCCCATGTTTATTTTGTGATTCCTCTAGTCACTTTCAACATACTTGTATGTTCTTCCAAAAAAGACTGAAAGTTGCAAGTAATCTTCACATGAAAACTAAACAACTTAGTGCTTCTCTAAAAGGATGTACAAAACTATCAGGAAACTCTAAATAGGAAAGTACTAATAGTATGTGAGCTTTTGCTATAAAATCAACATCACCCTTTCAATGGTTACTTGACAGTGGATGTAGCAAACATATGACAGGTGATCTCACATGGTTTGTTTCTTCAAACGACTATGAAGGAGGACCAGTAACATTTGGAGATAGGAGTAGTTGCTACATAAGAAAGAAGGGGACGATCAAACTACCCGGCGTACCTGAAATCCATGATGTAGTATACGTAAAAGGTATGACTGCAAATCTTCTTTCTATTAGTCAAATTTGTGACAAAGGCCATCGAGTTGTATTCAATGCAAATGGATATGACATTGTAGACAAAACTGGGAAAGTAATTTTTCAGGGAATTCGTGGTAAAAATAATTGTTATCTTCTGGATACTCAGTTCAGCAATTGTTGCAATTTGACTAAGGTGGAATCTACACATCTTTGGCATGAGCGTTTTGGCCACATCAACTATCGTCTTCTAACTAAGATCATTAATAAAGAACTTGTTAGAGGCGTTCCCAAAATCAATGCAAATATTGAAGGTGTATGTGGTGCCTGTCAAAAGGGTAAACAAACGAAAGTTCACCATAAATCATCTCGAGATATTCTCACCAAAGCTCCATTTGATTTAATTCATATGGATCTCTTCGGACCAATTCAACAACCCACGGTTGCTGGTAAGAAGTATGCTTTGGTTATGGTAGATGATTACACCAGATTCACTTGGGTGGCGTTTCTGTCTCACAAGAATGAAACCCTTGATGAATTCAAGATTATTGTTAATAGAATCCAGAACGAACAAGGTCGCAAACTAAAGAAAATTAGGAGTGACCGTGGAACTGAATTCAAGGACACTAAGGTGTTTGAATTTTGTGACGAATTGGGAATTATTCAACAATATTCTCCACCCATTATTCCTCAAGCTAATGGAGTTGCAAAAATAAAAAACAGGAACATTCAGGAAATGGCCAGGGTAATACTCCATAACAAAAACTTACCTCTAAGGTTTTGGGGAGAAGCTGTCTTTACAGCATGTTATTTGATCAACCGTGTCTACCTACAATCTAAAACCCTAAACACTCCTTATGAGTTGTGGTACGGTAAAAAACCAAACTTGCACTATCTCAGAGTGTTTGGTAGTAAGTGCTACATTCTAAAAGATCGAGAACAAAGAGGGAAATTTGATACCAAAAGTGATGAAGGTATCTTCCTTGTCTATGCTTCTGATAGTCGTGGTTTTCGAGTGTTTAATCTCAGAACCCAGGTCATGATGGAATCTGCTAATGTTATTATCGATGATATTAATAATGTTCATCATGATAATCCTCCTGCTGAATTTCCTCCAACCGAGACAATTGATAAAGTCAAAGAAATACCAGAATCAGTTGAAGTTATCCCAACTGTTGTTGATCCTGATATTTCTAGTGACGAGGAGAAGAGCACTGATTAGGCTGCTCTTGACGAACAAGAACGTGTCTCTCCAAGATGCCTCTGGGTTCAAAGGAATCATGATCCCAACAGTATTATTGGTGGAAGAGATTCTACATCTAAGACTAGAGGACAACTTCAAAATATCTGCAATTTTGGTTGTTATCTGTCACAAGTAGAACCAAGAAATACTGATGAAGCTCTTAGCGATCCCTTCTGGGTGAATTCAATGCATGAAGAGTTAAATCAATTTCAAAGACAAGACATATGGGAACTTGTACCTTGTCCCTCCAATATCAATATTGTTGGCACGAAATGGATATTCAAGAACAAGTCTGATGAGTTTGGCACAATTGTCAGAAATAAAGCCGGACTTGTCGCTCAAGGATATTCACAAATTGAAGGTATCGACTTTGACGAAACCTTTACACATGTGGCACGCCTTGAGTCCATTAGACTTTTATTAGCTCATGCTTGTTTTCTCAAGGTTAAGCTTTTCCAAATGGATATAAAATCTGCATTCCTAACCGTAATTCTAAAGGAGGAAGTCTATGTTGCTCAACCTAAAGGATTTGAAAACCTTGAGTTCCCAGATCATGTTCTTAAGCTCAAAAAGGCATTATATGGGTTAAAACAAGCACCTAAAGCCTGGTTTGAAAAACTTACCACTTCTCTTATTAGGAAAGGTTTTTCAAGAGGCGGAGCTGATAAAACCTTGTTTACCAAATGGAATGGGAAAGATGTTGTCATTGCTCAAGTTTATGTAGATGATATCATCTATGACTCAACTTCTGAGAAACTTGCAAAGGATTTCCAAGTTTCACTTGCTAAACAATTTGAAATGAGCAATGTTGGTGAATTAAAGTTCTTTTTAGGATTACAAATTCAACAACATAAGGATGAAATTTACTTATGCCCACTACTGGTAAACTGCACAGAGATGATAAAGGAGTAAAAGTGGATCAAAAGTTATATTGATCTATGTTAGAGCATAGCTCGTTCGACCTCGCATGCGTTGATATATCAAGCATGTTTGTCAATGTTAGTGATCAAAACTATGAGTCTTGATTTCTAGTCTACATAGCTAAGTCTCGGACTAGGATAGAAAAGTGTAGTTGAGATCAAGGACGTCATGCGATTCATCATACAACGACGAAGATCTACTCAAACAAAAAGGTATGTGGAGACTTGAACTTATCTATCACTTAAAAGTCTATCTATTCTATCTCCTACTTCTTATGAGACAAAAAGTCTTATGCTATATAGACTGGATCATATACATTTGACATTTAAAGCTGAGTATTCACTACTTATCTTTTTCTCGAAATCGTGTGTTGGTAAAGCATTTCGCTTTGATCAAGTTTATCTTCACCTAGTGATGAAAGTCATGAAAAGTTTCATTTACTTTGAGAATTGCTCTGACGTGAAATGGTCTGTGAATAACGGCTATATAACGTCCTCTGAGGATGTCTCAATGATTAGAATGAGAGTTTAGATTACATAACCATGTATTCCTTAATCCGAAGTTTTCGAACTTTGTTGATTGAGAGAAACCGGAGGAATTGGCTTTGCCAAGTCCGCGAACCCAGTCCGCGAACTCAGTCCGCGAACTGACGGAAGTTATCTTGCCGAGAATTTCTGCTAGGATTTTCCAAAAACTCGTTTGCGTGTTTAGTCCGCGAACTGGCGGAAGTCTCTTTGCCGAGATTTTCTGCTGAGTTTGGAAAACTCTGTCGGTTGCCTTAAGTCCGCGAACTTGTTTATGAGCTTAAGTGGTTATGATCTAAATATGTGATCTGAACATGAAACTTAAATTACTAAGGAATGCTTTATGCAAACCGTGGCTATAAATTTCATGAGACGATTCATCGAATCGAATCATCTTTGTTTCAATTGTGTCTTGTGTAGTTACATAAAATCTCATAGCAATTGAACAACTCTCTAACTAGTTCATTTGAGTCAATTGAACTAGTTATGGGGAAGAAGAACTAGGTTAATATGAAATGCTCATATGGTTAACCTTTTGGGTTACTATGTTGAACCAACATACACGTACACGTTTAGGCATGGTTTTCACAAGCCCAGTAAACGTCTACCCAAGTGTGTGTGACAAGCTAAGTTTTCGATCTAACGGTTGAGAAATATTATCTTGAATCTAAATCAGGTTTTCATCTAACGGTGAATATGGATTGCTTTGTAACTAAGGAAAAACCCTGATTTGAAGGATATATAAAGGAGACATCTAGCATTGGGCAAAACTAATCCCCACACGTCTGTGTGATACTAGTGCGCTCCCTAGAGTCGATTCTCCTTTAACCTTTGGTTTTCTTCTCTAAAACCAGGTTAATGACTTAAAGACTTCATTGGGATTGTGAAGCCAGACCGATAATACTTTTATCATAGTTGTGTGATCTGATCTTGCATCTTCTATCATACGAGTACAATCTTTGATTGGCTTGAGATCGTGAGAGTTCTCCGATAGGCAAGATAAAGAAGTCAGAAACATCTTCGTCTCACTGTTTGTGATTCCTCGACAAACCGCTTTTGTAGTTTAGAAGGATTGTTGAGATGTGATTGATTAATCTAGGTTGTTCTTCGGGAATATAAGATCGGATTATCAATTGGTTCCTATTCACCTTGATTTTATATCTTAACACGGAACAAAACCTAGGGTTTTTCTGTGGGAGACAGATTTATCCTTTGATAGACTTTTTTGTGTGAGACAGATTTGTTTATTATCAAGTCTGCGATTTTGGGTTGCAGCAACTCTTACTTGTGGGTGAGATCAGCTAAGGGAATCAAGTGCGCAGTGTCCTGCTGGAATCAGAGGCGTAGGAGTACAATTGTACCTTGAATTAGTGGGAGACTATTTGGGGTTCAACTATAGTCCAGTCCGAAGTTAGCTTGGAGTAGGCTAGTGTTTGTAGCGTCTTAATACAGTGTGTATTCAATCTGGACTAGGTCCCAGGGTTTTTCTGCATTTGCGGTTTCCTCGTTAACAAAATTTCTGGTGTCTGTGTTATTTCATTTTTCGCATTATATTGTTTATCTTTATAATTGAAATAATACAGGTTCTGCGTTAAAGTTTAATCGATTAGAGATCCGACCTTGTGGTTGTTGATTTCATTGATTAACACTTGGACATTGGTCTTTGCTACCGTCCAAGTTATTCCTTGTATTTGATAAAGAGTCGCTATTGTTTTTAGCTTGAGTAAAAATCAAATCAAGATAGAGATATTAACTCCTTGAGATACTTTTATCTAGATTGAGTCTGACTGTCTAGTTGATTCTAGAGCAAAGTATTTCGGAGTTAGTCCATATAGATTACTAAGCGAAATATTGGGTGGTGTTGTTAGACCCCCGCTTTTTCAATTGGTATCAGAGCAGGCAAACACGTTAAAGACCTTATAAGTCTGTGTTTGTAGCGATCTGATTATGGACGAGTCTATCTCTAATAACGTACCAGTTCAGAAATTACCAGATGATTCTAAAAGCTTAGATTCACCTGAGAGAACTGTCACATCTAAGTCAATATCTAAACATTCTCTTGATGTAAAAACTGTTGATTGGGAAACCCTCCTAGAAGAACAGTTGGATGAACTTTCTGATGAAGGTGATTCAGATATTGATAGAGATGTTGATGAGGAGGTCTCAGAGTATGTTAAGTTTTTGGATTCGTGGAATATGAAGAAGAATACAACTTCTCATGTCACACCTCTTCTGACTCCTCTCTGTCGAGAAAACAAGAAATTGAGAAGATGTTACGCAGGTGTTTATTTTTCGAATCGTTCTACCGAATCGATCCTCAAGGATTATGAGGAAAACCTATGTATGAAGTCACTTGAATGTGATAATCTTTATCAAAATTATTTTTTGTTGGAAGAGAAACTTGCGGAATCTGAAGCAAGGTTTAACTCTCAACAAATTAGTTTTGATGACAGAGAAAGTGCTTGTCTCGTTCGAGAAAAACGCCTTGAGGCTGATTTAGCCGCTGCTCTTGATAAAGTCAAGATGTTGGAAGATGACTTGAAAAAGTTCAATACTAGTTCAAGCAAATTAACCACTAAGCTAGGAGAAAGTAAAAATCATCGTGATACACGAGGATTGGGCTATAAGGGAATAGATGCTCCAAGTATTATCAAAGAGGTAAAATTTGTCAAGACTAGTGATAATTCTCAACAAAAGGTTTCCACTGATGGCAAAAGTGAAATACCTTCACCGATAGTTAAGGTTTGAAAGAGAAAAGTATATCAACCTCCAAAGTCATCACATACAGATCGAGGTAAGAACATTCCTTATGTTTGCCACTATTGCGGAAATAAAGGTCACCTGGAAAGGAGATGTCGTTTCTGTATAAGGAATGAGAAACTTCATGATGTTCTTATTTGGGCATCATAAGAAGTTGTGAAACCAAGATCATACGTTAAGACTAATCCTCTTAACGTTACAGGTTGTAACTGTCCAACCCTTAGGCAAAGGAATCAGTGTTGTGATAAGCCTAGATTTGCCTACAAACGTCATACGAATCCTTTTCACAATCGTAATGGTTATCAAAAGGATAACTTCGTAAAGACGAAGACAAGATCTGATGCTCCCAATTGGATAAATACTAACTTGTAAAATAATAGTCAATCCAATTCTCTTCCGGAAAATCTTGAAGAGAGTAATGGGAAGAAGGTTTCAGTCGTTCCTAAACGCACTCAAAAGTGGATACCAAAGAAAGTCAATGATGTTTTGAGTGTGAAAAGGAATGATCTCCCAGAAAGTTCCATGATTATGGAGAAAGCAGTACCCATGATGGTGGAACTTAAAGAGTTCTTTGGGAAGATGGATTTGGATGTGAAAGGTTCTAAAAGCGATCTCTTTCATGATAATCCAAAAGTCACTTGTGGTGAGCAAGACATTTTTCACCTCAACACAACTTGAGTGTGTTGAAAGTGCATCCTCACCAAGAATGCCCTGCTATGTATACGGTGAGGGAAGCACAATAACTGGGGCGCACAAATTATGTTTGGTAAGGCTGTAGAATTCAACTGGATTCATCTAAAAAAGTTATGTCTATAAAATTGAGCAATATTTGTGCTTTTAGTTGCTTAGAGAACTTATAATGACTCACATACCTCTTATCATTCTTTTCTACCTAACTTGACCTGTGTTTAAGGTTCTTAAATGTTCAGGTTTGAAAATAATAGTTCGGGATGTTTGGACTTCATGGTACACATACCAAGTATGCTACCATCATTTATAATCAAAATCCAGGGGTTTAAGTTCGCATACCCAGTTTGCAAACTGCTCCAAGTTATGAAAATTCGTTTGCAAACTCGTAAGCATACTTGCATGTAAACGTCGATATTCGGTAAACTTGTTTTGGCCGTAATTTCTTCGTCCGAACTCAGAATGACCTCATTATTTTTGCATTCTCTTCCTATTTGATTTCTCTTCAAAATGGAGATGAGAATTTCTGAATTTGGATGAGTTAAGATTGGTATTTGTCCTGTTTCTTGTTTTTGAGTGTTTTGCTCCGTTTCGTTGCACTTGTTCAACTTCTCTTGGACTTGGGCACTTGTATTCTTGGAGTACTACTCTTCTAAGATCATTATAGCTTTTACAAGAATGTTGTTGGGGAGTCACAAAGAAGGAAGTTCAAGAACGGGCAGTAGTATGCATTACTATGGGAATCTTGAATTTTCACAATCATCTTATGTGAACTGTAGTGCATGGTCGTTAATGACTTTGTATGTTCTTCTTTGTTAAGAAAATCTTTTTATACACTTTTGGTAGCTATTCTTGGTGTAAATCCGAGCGAAAAAGATTGATTCTACCCTTTAAGGAAAAATCATCTTATATGTGCATTACGAGTTTGTCTTGATCCCTAGGAAACTTCTTATGAGAATTTATTCTTGTTTTTGAGAAGGATTACTAGAGTTTGGAATAGCGATGATCGTGACTACACATAGCTATTATTTTCATCTTCATGTTTTTAGGTTTTTGGTTTTAAATTCTAAAAATATTTGGAGGATGACGTTATTGCAGTATTAATCTTTATGATTTTGTGATATTGCAATATTTTTATGGGATATGTATTGTTTGCGTCTGTGAACTTGAAGGTCCCATATGTAGTCAAAAGTAAAGCCATTCATGAATTGGTTTTCGTATTGATGAAAGGACGAATGGACTTTTGACAAATACAAAAGTTATGTCTATGCAGTCATTTATTTGATGAAAAATAGGATAAAATCTTTTGTGTGACAAGGATAAAGTCTATTATGTCATTATGCATATAGTGATGGAAAGCTAGAATAGATCCTTGTATGTATTCCACGGTATTGATCTTCATTGATCCATTTTGTTATGTTTTACCGTGAAGGCTCCATTGTGTATCTTATGTTGAGCACCTTACAACTATGTCGATTAATATTGGCCTTGTTGGTTGTTCCATGAGATGCTATATGTTGAGCATTCTTGAACTAAATTAATCTTCTTGATTGAGTATTTAGTTATTTGCTCCGAAAGTCTTCTTTTAATGAGCAAAATCATTTGACAATTAAATTGATTGCTTCGGTGATTAGTTTGGTTGTGTATTCCAATTAGATTAATTATAGGTTCTCTTGTAATTAATCTAGTTGAGTTTTTCATATATTCCACAAGTTCTTGTGTTGAGTATATGAACGACTATACTAATCATGTTCTATTGGTTGATGTAGTCGTATATTCCATAAGGTTTTCCTTATATTGAGTATTTGAACGATTAAGGTAGTCATCTCCGTGTGGTTATCTAAGTCGTAGCTCTGTGAGTTTTCTTATGTTGAGCACAATCAATTAAATTGATCACTTTCGTGGTTTGATTTAGTTGCGTATTCCGATTAAATTAATCATGGGTTTACTTGTGATTAATTTGGTTGAGTTTTGAATATAGAAAATTATTTCCATGGTTTTTGGTGTCCAATTAAAAATCCTTCTTTTCTTTCGAAATTAAGGTCGCTCTTGTTGTTCTTTCGGGAATGACATCAAATGGGGGAGAGTTATTTTGAACTTGTGTTTAATGGTAATATCTTGCGGGGTGTGCGGATGTGGAATTTTATAGGGGTTATCTTGTATCTTAAAACTCCTTGATGAATGCATTTAGCTTCGGCTTTATGATTGCATCTAAATTAAGTTGGTATGTATTTTTCTTTTAGTCTACGAAATGTCTCTTGTGGAAATTTCATTATGATCCCGTTCTTTTACCTTTGCCAATTTTATTGACAAAAAGGGGGAGAAATAATGTAGTTCACACTACAAATACATATGGTTTTCGGATCATTGTGTAAGGGGGAGTGGTTTCCATGATCGAGATGGAGTACTGACTAAGGGGGAGTGATACATATCACCATAGTATTGTTGTTAAAGTTGTGATGCAATTGGACTTTGATGTTACATAATGATACCATGATACTGTATAATAATGATCGAGAATCTCGATTTCTCTCATTGTTATAACTGCGGATCTTCAACAACAGTGGTGCTCAACTTACAACCTTTGGGATCATTGGAGTACTTGGAAGGAAGAAGATTTCAAGGTACGTTGAAGATTAGACTACGGAATAGGATCCACCACTAAAGTTTATCTTTTTTGTATTCCATATGTATTAATAGTTTTGTCACTAAAATTGACAAAGGGGGAGATTGTTAGAGCATAGCTCGGTCGACCTCGCATGCGTTGCTATATCAAGCATGTTTGTCAATGTTAGTGATCAAAACTATGAGTCTTGATTTCTAGTCTACATATCTAAGTCTCGGACTAAGATAGAAAAGTGTAGTTGAGCTCAAGGACTTCATGGCGATTCATCATACAACGACGAAGATCTACTCAAGGAACCGTGGAACTTCATCAACAAAAAGGTATGTGGAGACTTTAACTTATCTATCACTCAAAAGTCTATCTATTCTATCTCCTACTTCTTATGAGACAAAAAGTCATATGCTATATAGACTGGATCATACACATTTGAAATTTCGAGCTGAGTATTCACTATTTATCTTTTTCTCGCAATCGTGTGTTGGTAAAGCGTTTCTCTTTGATCAAGTTTATCTTCACCTAGTGACTAAAGTCATGAGAAGTTTCAATTACTTTGAGAATTGCTCTGACGTGAAACGATCTGTGAATAACGGCTATATAACGTCCTCTGAGAACGTCTCAATGATTGGAATGAGAGTTTAGATTACATAACCATGTATTCCTTAATCTGAAGTTTTCGAACTTTGTTGATTGAGAGAAACCGGAGGAATTGGCTATGCCAAGTCCGCGAACCCAGTCCGCGAACTGACGGAAGTTCTCTTACAGAGAATTTCTGCTGGGATTTTCCAAAAACTCGTTTTCGTGTTTAGTCCGCGAACTCAGTCCGCGAACCTAGTCCGCGAACTGGCGTAAGTCTCTTTGCCGAGATTTTCTGCTGAGTTTGGAAAACTCTGCCGGTTTCCTTAAGTCCGCGAACTTGTTTATGATCTTAAGTGGTTACGATCTAAAGATGTGATCTGAACATGAAACTTAAATTACTAAGGAATGCTTTATGCAAACCGTGGATATAAAGTTCATGAGACGATTCATCGAATCGAATCTTCTTTGTTTCAATTGTGTCTTGTGTAGTTACATAAAATCTCATAGCAATTGAAAAACTCTCTAACTAGTTCATTTGAGTCAATTGAACTAGTTATGGGGAAGAAGAACTAGGTTAATATGAAATGCTCATATGGTTAACCTTTTGGGTTACTATGTTGAACCAACATACACGTACACGTTTGGGCATGGTTTTCACAAGCCCAGTAAACGTCTACCCAAGTGTGTGTGACAAGCTAAGTTTTCGATCTAACAGTTGAGAAATATTATCTTGAATCTAAATCAGGTTTTCATCTAACGGTGAATATGGATTTCTTTGTAACTAAGGCAAAACCCTGATTTGAAGGCTATATAAAGGAGACATCTAGCATTGGGCAAAACTAATCCACACACGTCTGTGTGATACTAGTGCGCTTGCTAGAGTCGATTCTCGTTTAACCTTAGGTTTTCTTCTCTAAAACCAGGTTAACGACTTAAATACTTCATTGGGATTGTGAAGCCAGACCGATAATACTTTTATCGTAGTTGTGTGATATGATCTTGCATCTTCTATCATACGAGTACAATCTTTGATTGGCTTGAGATCGTGAGAGTTCTCCGATAGGAAAGATAAAGAAGTCAGAAACATCTTCGTCGCACTGTTTGTGATTCCACAATATCTTTTTTCGTTGCGTCGATTAGGATTATTGTGAGGTGATTGATTAATCTAGGTTGTTCTTCAGGAATATAAGTCTGGTTTATCAATTGGTTCATGTTCACCTTGATTTATCAAAATACGGAACAAAACTCGTAGGTATATTCATGGGAGACGGATTTATCTATTACCGTAGACTTTTCTGTGTGATACAGATTTTTTTATTAAAGTCTTCGACTTTGGGTCGTAGCAACTCTTAGTTGTGGGTGAGATCAGCTAAGGGAATCAAGTACGTAGCATTCTGCTGGGATCAGAGACGTAGGATCATAACTATACCTTGGATCAGTGTGAGATTGATTGGGGTTCAACTACAGTCTAGACCGAAGTTATTTTATAGTAGGCTAGTGTCTGTAGCGGCTTAATACAGTGTGTGTTCAATCTGGACTAGGTCCCGGGGTTTTTTTACACTTGCGGTTTCCTCGTTAAGAAAATTCTGGTGTCTGTGTTATTTCTTTCCGCATTATATTTTGTTATATAATTGAAATATCACAAATTGTGCGTTGTTCAATCAATTAGAATGTCTGACCTTTTGGTTGTTGATTTTAATTGATTGACACTTGGATATTGGTCTTTGGTACCATCCAAGTTATCTCTCTAGTATTTGATAAATACTCGCAGATTTCTATTTGCTTGAGTATATATATCAAATCGAGATATTGAGATATAAACTCTTTGATACACTTTTTATCTAGATTGAGTCTGACTGTCTAGTTGATTCTCTAAAAAGTAAATTAGAGTTTATCCATACAGATTGCTAAGCGAAATATTGGGTGTGGTAGTTGTACCCCCACTTTTTCAATTGGTATCAGAGTGGGCAAACACGTTCAAGACCTTACAAGTCTGTGTTTGTAGCGATCTGAGGATGAACGATAATATCTCTGATAAACGCGTAACCAGAAATAAAGGCTCTATCTTGTCTAATCCTATTAAATAGAAAGATTCTTCAATCTCGAATATAGACGAACCATGTGTTCCAACAAGACAGACAGGCTCCGACATGAGTATTTCCGACTACCCCTCAAAAGAGTCTATCTCTCTAAATGAACGGGAAACAGCTGAAGAGAGTGTCTTGATTCTAAATCTTGCTAGAATCCAAGCTGATAGATTTAATCGGCTAAAACACCATGTCGATGTTCTGCTTGGTGTTATAAGAGACTGCAAATTCAAAGAAAATACTGAAGATCATTCTTCACGTATGACTCTTGAGGCTAGCCTCAAAAAGGATGCTTTGGAAATTGAAAATCGCTTGAGTAAGCTCTCTATTCAAGGATGCTCTAAGCAGTCTAATATACCTAGCACTTCTGTTACGCCTGAAAACTTTCCAGTTCCAGAAGTAAAATTGGAATCCCTTCCTGTTAAAAAGAACGTGTCTGAATTTCCCATTGATCAAGGATGTTCCACATCACATGGAAGGAAGAAATCTCCTAATGAGATTGTTAAGACTATCTTGCCTAATCACACTTGTGATCAGAAAGTATGCCTCTTTTGCGATGCAAAAGGCTCTTCTAAACAAAAGAGAAACTCTAGGTTGAATAAAACTCCTTGGTTCAACTTCAACACACCTTAAACTTAATTCTCAAAGGTGTAACTGAAATTCGTATGTCTAAACCAGTTGGTTTTCGTACTTATCCTGTGTATGTTACCAGGAAGGTCAGTTCAATGAGTTCCTCAAATGCTCTAAAGCAGAATAGGAGTCTTAACAAGAATCGTCCAAGGAAATATCATGTCGTTTCCTCTGGAAATAACATTTCCCTTAATGTGAACAAAATTCCAGAAGAAAGAAGAAAAATTGATGATATGAGAAATAACCTGATGGAGATGATTGAAGGATAAAAAAAAATTGTCGACAGGTTGTCATCCTCCTCAAGTGAAAATTCTTCTGGTAAGAACTCTTAACTATGTCTCGTATTTTGACGACAGTAAGTTTTATGATAATTTCTCACATAAAAAGGGATCTCTTTCTAGATTCAGAAGGAAAAAGAGACTCGATCATAAACACAGTTCTTTTAATGATCTCAGAGCTCATACTTGTGCTAATTAATCACAAGGGTTAAGAAATTGCTCATAAAAATCCTGTTGAGCAAGTTGTGTAAAAATCAGGTATACTATGGCAATTTGGTGTTCTGCTTAGTTGATCTATCCTCTTATCGTTTATAGCTAAACTAGTTTTTTGCAGACAATATTTCCTAAGAAGTATTGTGTTGTCTAGAATCGTTTCTCTCTTTTTGAAATTCTTTTGCAACTTTGTGGTCTGCTACACTTGTGCTCTAAATTACTCCTATGGTAAGGAATTTATTGAGCCATTTATGAATTCTCATGTAGCAAAAGTTCTTTTGTTGTTTTATTCTTTATGGGCCATGTTGTATTCGTATGTGTACACGGGTTACCATCACGAGTCAACCGTTTGCAAACCCTAAAGGTCTTCTTCCCTAAGAAACCATATAAATACCAAACCTCTGCTAAGTCACGTTTGCGTACTCTAGGTTATTTTGGTTCATCAAGAACGTCGTCCTCTTCACAATCGTGTGGTTTTTCTAAAGGCTTTCTTGATAAAGGTATTGGTTTTGAATCCGAAGGGAGGAAGAAAAGGACCCTTGTAGATGAAAATCATCCCAATGCCTCGTGTTACTATGCGTATACTCATGAGAATGTTGAGGTGGATGATATGATTTCTGCTGAAGTGGTCCATGACTTTCTTAAGTATTTTGAGGAAGCTAAACTGCAGCTCGTTGATACTCTGAAAAGTCTTGATGTGTTGAAAACTGAGTTGAAAAGGGTTTAATCTGACCTTGGTCTCATAAAATATGACATCAATGATCTTCACAAAGAGAATCTCTTTTGTGAAGATGCAATGGATGCTGCTAATCACAAGCTCAAAGACGCCAAGACTCCTGAGGATCCTGAACCATCTATTTGACCTTAGTTCGTGTTCGTCCATGGCACTGGAGTCTGCTTTTGTTCCCTAGATTGTTGATTTCTTTATTTGCCTAGTAAATCTTCTATTTTCTTGTTTTTATTAGAAGAATAACTAGAGTTTGGAATAGCCATTATTGTGATTACACATAGCTATGTCCAACGTTTAAATTCTAAATTTGTTTTTAGATTTATTGGTTTAAATTCTAAATTTGTTTGGAAGATGATTTTTGCAGTATTAATCATCATGGTTTTATATTGCAATATTGTTATGGGATATGTGTGTTTGCGTCCGTGAACTATGACTATCCCATACCTTGTCAAAAGTAAAGTCTTTCGTATGTCGATATGCATGGATTGATAAAAGAATGAATAGACTTTTGACAAATACAAAAGTTAAGCCTATTATGTCAATTATTGATGGAAGATATGTTAAAATATTTTGTTTTCAAGGATTATGTCTATTGAATGTCGTTATGCGAATAGTGATGGAAAATAGAATGAATCCTTGTGTATTCCGCGGTAATTGATCTTCCCTGATCCATATTTTATGTATTACATTGAGGCTCCTTAAAGTGTCTTATGTTGATCACTGAACGACCAAGTTAATTATTCTTATGATTAGCTATGTTGTTTTTCCGTAAGGTACGTTACGTCGAGCATATTCAACTAAATTAATCATCTTGTTTGGTTACTTAGTTGTCGCTCCGTAAGTTTTCTTATGTCGAGCACGACTAATTTAATTGATTACTTTTGTTCTTAGTTTGATTGTGTATTTCGATTAGATTAATTATGGGTTCTCTTGTGATTAATCTAATTGTATATTTTGAGTCTCCATAAGTTCACTTATGTTGAGCATTTGTCGATTAAATTAATCATGGATTCTCTTGTGGTTAGTTTAATTGAATATTTTGGATTCAAATTCATACTTGTATGTGATTTGTTATGTCCAAAGAAATCCTTCTTTTCCTTCGAAATTAAGGTCGCTCTTGTTGTTCTCTCATGAATGACATTTTATGGGGAGAGTTCTTTTGAACTTGCGCTTAATTGCCAAATCTTTGTGGGGAGTGCGGCTGTGGAATATTATAGGGGTTATCTTGTATCTTTACAAACTCCTTGATGAATGCATTTAGCTTCGGCTTTATGATTTCATCTAAATAAGATGATATACTTTTTCTTTCTTTTGGTCAAGAAATGTCTCTTTCGGAAATTTCATTAGGATCCCGTTCTTGTACCTTTGCCAATTTTATTGACAAAAAGGGGGAGAATTAATATGTAGTTCACACTACAAATACATATGGTTTTCGGATCATTATGTAAGGGGGAGTGGTTTCCATGTGAGATGGAGTATTGACTAAGGGGGAGTGATACATATCACCATAGTATTGTTGTTGAAGTTGTGATACAATTGGACTTTGACGCTGTGAAATGATACTACGACATTGTATAACAATGATTGAGGGCTATTGTTTGAAAAAGCGGGGGTCTAACAACACCACCCAATATTTCGCTTAGCAATCTGTATGGACTAACTCCGAAATACTTTGTTAGAGAATCAACTAGACAGTCAGACTCAATCTAGATTGAAGTATCTCAAGGAGTTAATATCTCTCACTTGTTTTGATTTACTCAAGCTAAAACAATGGCGGGTCTTTAATCAAACACAAGGAATAACTTGGACGGTACCAAAGACCAATATCCAAGGATCAATCAATATCAATCAACAACCAAAGGTTGGATTTACAAATTGATGATCTTAACACACAACCTGTATTATTTCAATTATATAAAATATAATGCGGAAAAGAAATAACACAGACACCAGAAGTTTTGTTAACGAGGAAACCGCAAATGCAGAAAAACCCCAGGACCTAGTCCAGATTGAATACACATTGTATTAAGCTGCTACAGACACTAGCCTACTCCAAGCTAACTTCGGACTGGACTATAGTTGAACCCCAATCAGTCTCCCACTAATTCAAGGTACAATTGTACTCCTACGCCTCCAATCCCAGCAGGATACTGCGCACTTGATTCCCTTAGCTGATCTCACCCACAACTAAGAGTTGCTGCAACCCAAAATCGCAGACTTAATAATAAACAAATATGTCTCACACAGAAAAGTCTATCAAAGGATAAATCCGTCCCACAGAAAAACCCTAAGTTTTTTTCCATCTTAAGATATAAAATCAAGGTGAACAGGAACCAATTGATAATCCAGTTTTATGTTCCCGAATAACATCCTAGATTAATCAATCACCTCTCAACAATCATTCTTGACTACACAAGCGGTTTGTCGAGGAATCACACACAGTGAGACGAAGGTGTTTGTGACTTCTTTATCTTGCCTATCGGAGAACTCTCACGATCTCAATCCAATCAATAGATTGTACTCGTACGATAGAAGATGCAAGATCAGATCACACAACTACGATAAAAGTAGTATCGGTATGGCTTCACAATCCCAATGAAGTCTTTAAGTCGTTAACCTGGTTTTAGAAAATAAAACCAAAGGTTAAAGGATAATCGACTCTAGCGAGCGCACTAGTATCACACAGACGTGCGGGGATTAGTTTTGCACAATGCTAGATGTCTCCTTTATGTAGCCTTCAAATCAGAGTTTTGCCTTAGTTACAAAGAAATCCATATTCACCGTTAGATGAAAACCTGATTTAGATTCAAGCTAATATTTCTCAACCGTTAGATCGAAAACTTAGCTTGTCACACACACTTGGGTATACGTTTACTGGGTTTGTGAAAACCGTGCCCAAACGTGTACGTGTATGTTGGTTCAACATAGTAACCCAAAAGGTTAACCATATGAGAAATTCATATTAACCTAGTTATTCTTCACCATAACTAGTTCAATTGACTCAAATGAACTAGTTAGAGAGTTGTTCAACTGCTATGAGATCTTATGTAACTACACAAGACACAATTGAAACAAAGATGATTCGATTCGATGAATCGGCTCATGAACTTTATAGCCACGGTTTGCATAAAGCGTTCGTTAGTAATTTAAGTTTCATGTTCAAAGCACATCTTTAGATCATAACCACTTAAGCTCATAAACAAGTTCGCGGACTTAAGGTAACCGTCAGAGTTTTCCAAACTCAGCAGAAAATCTCGGCAAACAGACTTCCGCCAGTTCACGGACTAGGTTCGCGGACTAAACACGCAAACGAGTTTTTGGAAAATCCCAGCAGAAATTCTCGGCAAGAGAACCTCCGTCAGTTCACGAACTGAGTTCGCAAACTGAGTTCGCGGACTTGGCAAAGTCAATTCCTCCGGTTTCTCTCAATCAACAAAGTTCGAAAACTTCCGATTAAGGAATACATGGTTATGTAATCTAAACTCTCATTCCAATCATTGAGACATTCTCAGAGGACGTTATATAGCCGTTATTCACAGACCGTTTCACGTCAGAGCAATTCTCAAATTAATTGAAACTTTTCATGACTTTCATTACTAGGTGAAGATAAACTTGATCAAAGCGAAACGCTTTACCAACACACGATTTCGAGAAAAAGATAAGTAGTGAATACTCAGCTCGAAATGTCAAATGTGTATGATCCAGTCTATATAGCATACGACTTTTTTTCTCATAAGAAGTAGGAGATAAAATAGATAGACTTTTGAGTGATAGATAAGTTCAAGTCTCCACATACCTTTTTGTTGATGAAGTTCCACGGTTCCTTGAGTAGATCTTCGTCGTTGTATGATGAATCGCCATGAAGTCCTTGAGCTCAACTACACTTTTCTAGCTGAGTCCGAGACTTATCTATAATAGACTAGAAATCAAGACTCATAGTTTTGATCACTAACATTGACAAACATACTTGATATAGCAACGCATGCGAGGTCGACCGAGCTATGCTCTAACAATCTCCCCATTTGTCAATTTTAGTGACAAAACTACTAATACATATGGAATACAAAAAACATAAACCTTAGTGGCTCCTATTCCATAGTCTAATCTTCAACGTTCCTTGAAATCTTCGTCCTTCCAAGTACTCCAATGATCCCAAAGGTTGTAAGTTTAGCACCACCGTTATTGAAGATCTGTATTTATAACAATGAGAGAAATCGAGATTCTCGATCATTATTATACAGTGTCATAGTATCATTATGTAACATCAAAGTCCAATTGAATCACGACTTTAACAATAATACTATGGTGATATGTATCACTCCCCCTTAGTCAATACTCCATCTCGATCATGGAAACCACTCCCCCTTACACAATGATCCGATTACCATATGTATTTCTAGTGTGAACTACATTATTTCTCCCCCTTTTTGTCAATAAAATTGGTAAAGGTAAAAGAACGGGATCATAATGAAATTTCCACAAGAGACATTTCATAGACTAAAAGAAAAATACATACCAACTTAATTTAGATGCAATCATAAAGCCGAAGCTAAATGCATTCATCAAGGATTTTTAAGATACAAGATAACCCCTATAAAATTCCACAGCCTCACACCCCGCTAGATATTACCATTAAGCACAAGTTCAAAAGAACTCTCCCCCATTTGATGTCATTCCCGAAAGAACAACAAGAGCGACCTTAGTTTCGAAAGAAAAGAAGGATTTTTTAATTGGACATCAAAAACCATGGAAATGATTTTTTATATCCAAAACCCAAACAAATTAATCACAAGTAAACCCATGATTAATTTAATCGGAATACGCAGCTAAATCAAACCACAAAAGTGATCCATTTAATTGATTGTGGTCAACATAAGAAAACTCATGGAGCTACGACTAAGATAACCACACGGAGATGACTACCTTAATCGTTCAAATAATCAACATAAGGAAAACCTTACAGAATATAAGACTACATCAACCAACAGAACATGATTAGTATAGCCGTTCATATATTCAACACAAGAACTTGTGGAATATATGAAAAACTCAACTAGATTAATTACAAGAGAAGCTATAATTAATCTAATTGGAATACACAACCAAACTAATCACCGAAGAAATCAATTTAATTGTCAAGAGATTTTGCTCGACAAAAGAAGACTTTCGGAGCAAATAACTAAATAACCAATCAAGATGATTAATTTAGTTCAATAATGCTCAACATATAGCATCTCATGGAACAACCAACAAGGCCAATATTAATCGACATAGTTGTAAGGTGCTCAACATAAGATACACAATGGAGCCTTCACGGTAAAACATAACAAAATGGATCAATGAAGATCAATACCGTGGATAACATACAAGGATCTATTTTATTTTCCATCACTATTTTCATAACGACATAATAGACTTTATCCTTTTCAAACAAAAGATTTCATCCTATTTTCCATCAAATAAATGACTGCATAGGCATAACTTTTGTAATTGTCAAAAGTCCATTTGTCCTTTCATCAATACGAATATCAATTTATGAACGACTTTACTTTTTACACAATATGGGACCTTCAAGTTCACGGACGCAAACAATACATATCCCAAAAAAATATTGCAATACTTCAAAACAGATTAATACTACAATAATATCATCCTCCAAATATTTTTAGAATTTAAAACCAATAAACCTAAAAAATAACATAAGAAGATGAAAACAAAAATAGCTATGTGTAGTCACAATCGTCGCTATTCATAACGCTAGTTATTCTTCCAACTAATCCAAAAGAAGACGTACTAGGTATCTGAAAATATCCTCAGTTTTCGTTGATAATTTCATACCTCTGAAATGGTCCATCAAAGTATGAGTCACTGATATCCTTGATCATGTTGACTGTAGACACACCATGTTCATAAGTCAGAACATTAACTTTCCGATCAACAGTGCGAGCATAATGACGAGCCTTTGCACAATCAAGGATAACTTTCTTCTGATTTCTGATCAAGATATTCTGAGTACCAAGGATTTTCCCCTGTCCATCAATAAGCTGGTTTATCTACAATTGAAGGTTAGCCAGTCGTTTTTAACTTCATTCTGAACACGAATCAGATCCTTGACATATTCTCAAATCCAAGAGTTATACTCTTTTCTTTCAAGCATCTTCTTCAGTATAAACTCTTGACCAGAATCACATCCTTTGAGATCATCCTCAACCGTAAGGTTAACTTCTTCTTTGAGAAAAGTTTCCATAGAGCTCCTTTCTGAAGAAAAATGAAACACATATAAAAGTTATATATGTTTTTGAATGCTCTGGCTAGAAACCCTAGAGTTCCTTGAGGAGATGCGGAAGTTCGTGGGCCGACCAAAAGACAAATAGCCCTAAGAGGAAATATTGCACACTGTGCAGCTTTCAAAGATTCTCCATCTCAAAAGGTCATAATGACAAAAGAAAAGTAAACTAGAGAAGAGCATTACATCAAAAGATATACAAGCTATAAAAAAATAGCACAATACTTGAGCATCTCTCAAATCCTTATCCTTGTATCTCTCAAGTTAGATACAAGAATAGAACATTTTGTTGTTAGGTAGCAGAGGGAGACATAGTCTCACCATAGGTTCTGAGAGAGTAGCTGTAGTTTCCTCCAGGATATCTTATCTCAGCATTTCTTGTCCTTTCACTGCAGCTTCCAGGAAAAAGTGTGCGTCTCGCAGTCCTTATGGGAATCACTGGTGAGAAACCTTTCTGATAACAAAGTCTATGACCTCTAGAAATAGGTTCTATGGGATTTTCCGAAATTGGTCTCCACACACTAGACTTAGATTTATCATATTTTTTCTTATAAGCACAGGACATGCTTTCATTGGTAGCTCGAGAGTTTACAAATGTCCTGTAATGATTTCTAGGAGAGAGATCATTTTTATAAGATGTCTGGTTTCCTGTGAAAGGGACCTTCACTATAGCAGTCGTCCGACTATTTAATCCATTGACAGTAGAAAGAAGCAATTTGTGAAGTTCAGAAACACGTTTCTTTCTGGCAAAACAATGGATAGCATAGTGATTTCCTTTTCCACAGAAGGTACAGATTTGTGGAGGAGAAGCAATAACTGGTACTTGTTTAAACTTCATAGCCACCGGAGAAGATTGTAAGTTGTGAAAACTTTTCTTGACACAATCTTCATCTGGAGAAAATTTCATTCTGTACAGTAACTCATGAGAATTAGTTTGTGCAGAAGAATTTTTCTTTAAAACAGAGTTTTCCTTTTCCAAGGAATTGCACTGTTCATGGGCTATGACAAGTGATGCTTCAAGTTTCTTTTTCTCAACATGAAGTCTGTCAAGATCAGATGAATGCATCTTGATCAAACATTTTTCTCTAATTGAGCCTTCTTTAACCAGCTTTTCAAGATCACAAATATTTTCACGCTGTATATTGTTTTCTTGAATAAGTTTCTCAATTTCCTTAGAGAATGACCCTATAATGTTATAGAGTACCTGTTCACAATCAATAGACTTTTCAAATTCATCAATGAGTTGTACGATCCTTGAGATCAACAAACTCTGTAGAATTTTTTGAAATTCTGGTGAGCTCCTTTTTAGCCTTCGCCATTATGTCCAATTTCTCATTGGAGGAAGAATGACCAACACAGGATGGAACAATCTTCTTACCTCAGGATTCGGAAGAATCATCTAAGGAGTGACCCTTTGAGGTATTTCCGAGACACTTGACAAAGTTGACAGCTTTAGGAGGCATTTTTGGTATGCGTATGATATTCTATCCACATACTCATATTGCCACAAACACAGACTTATAAGGTCTTTAACGTGTTTGCTCGCTCTGATACCAATTGAAAAAGCGTGGGTCTAACAACACCACCCAATAAATCGCTTAACAATCTGTATGGACTAACTACGAAATACTTTGCTAGAGAATCAACTAGACAGTCAGACTCAATCTAGATTAAAGTATCTCAAGGAGTTAATATCTCTCACTTGTTTTGATTTACTCAAGCTAAAATAATAGCGAGTCTTTAATAAAACACAAGGAATAACTTGGACGGTACCAAAGACCAATTTCCAAGGATCAATCAATATCAATCAACAACCAAAGGTTGGATTTCCAATTAATGATCTTAACGCACAACTTGTATTATTTCAATTATATAAAATATAATGCGGAAAAGAAATAACACAGACACCAGAAGTTTTGTTAACGAGGAAACCGCAAATGCAGAAAAACCTCGGGACCTAGTCCAGATTGAATACACACTGTATTAAGCCGCTACAGACACTAGCCTACTCCAAGCTAACTTCGGACTGGACTATAGTTGAACCCCAATCAGTATCCCACTAATTCAAGGTACAATTGTACTCCTACGCCTCTAATCCCAGCAGGATACTGCGCACTTGATTCCCTTAGCTGATCTCACCCACAACTAAGAGTTGCTGCAACCCAAAATCGCAGACTTAATAATAAACAAATATGTCTCACACAGAAAAGTCTATCAAAGGATAAATCCGTCCCACAGAAAAACCCTAAGTTTTGTTCCATCTTAAGATATAAAATCAAGGTGAACAGGAACCAATTGATAATCCGGTTTTATATTCCCGAAGAACATCCTAGATTAATCAATCACCTCTCAACAATCCTTCTTGACTACAAAAGCGGTTTGTCGAGGAATCACAAACAGTGAGACGAAGATGTTTGTGACTTCTTTATCTTGCCTATCGGAGAACTATCACGATCTCAAGCCAATCAATAGATTGTACTCGTACGATAGGAGATGCAAGATCAGATCACACAACTGCGATAAAAGTAGTATCGGTCTGGCTTCACAATCCCAATGAAGTCTTTAAGTCGTTAACCTGGTTTTAGAGAAGAAAACCAAAGGTTAAAGGAGAATCGACTCTAGCAAGCGCACTAGTATCACACAGACGTGTGGGTATTAGTATTGCACAATGCTAGATGTCTCCTTTATATAGCCTTCAAATCAGGGTTTGCCTTAGTTACAAAGAAATCCATATTCACCGTTAGATGAAAACCTGATTTAGATTCAAGATAATATTTCTCAACCGTTAGATCGAAAACTTAGCTTGTCGCACCCACTTGGGTTGATGATAGACGCATTTATGTGTCTATTTTGTTCTCAATGTTCTGTATTATTAGACTCGATTAAATACTTATTGTGTTATTTTATATTTTTGTAGATGTTTTTGGAAAAATAAGCTCTTGCGGCGAAATTGGCTCGAAAAGTGGTGTTTTACACCCTAGGATAGAGTACTAAAGACACCCCAGAAATTCACCGGAGGAACCCAGAAAAAGTGTTGGAAACACCCTAGAAAAATTACTAAAGGCACCCCAAGGGACATGTGTTATTCGGACTCCAGCAACGGATAAGGGGGCGACCATTGGATAAGGGGTGACCTTCTTCACAAATTCAAAAAAATATTTTGGCGGGAAAATATTTGCTCTTCACTGGCAGATTTTCTCGATTGCATTTGGACGTGATTTTGTGCGATTCAATAGCTGAAACTTTGTGGAAAGATGTAATATATCATAACAGAGCTGGTATGGGTGATTGTTTCGACTGAATTTGGCTGGATAATCACGTGGAAGAAATCAGGGCAACACGGGTTTGAAAATGATATTCACGGATTTTCAGCAAGTTTGATGTGTGATGCTCGTGTTTGGATGACACTTAGTCATTGAAGATGCGTGTAGAAGCTAAATAAGGGAGTATCAGAAGCTGTTTACGCGTGGAGAATCATTTCAGGGAAGAAAATATTCGGAAAATATTTTCTTTTAACACCGAGTAATGGAGGATCATGGAGAGTTAATGAGCGTCTGGGGGGCTGAGGAGAGCCAGAGAAGAAGAAATTCGAGTTGTCCCAAACTCGGTTTCTGTTGTTGCTGCTGCTGATGATGAACATGAAGAACACGAAGAACGGACCTGCACCAGCAGTCGTTTTTCTACAGTAATAACGACTCACACCTGTGGGTCGTACATCAGGCAGACTTATTTGCTACAGCGTTTGCGACACAGCTGAAGCAGTCTTATTTTGTCACTGAGGGTCGTAGTTATCTGGTTTGTAACAAATATAATTGTTACAAACCCGGTTTTATTGTATTTCTCATATTCTCATCATTTGTAAACCATTTTTGAGCATCAATGGAATATTTTGAGAGGTTTTCCAACATGATGAGCGGCTAATTCCCTCGTAACCAAGGCAATGGAGGAAGCTATTCACGCAATATAAATGGGTAACTATTTCATTTAATTATATAATTCACCTAATCGCTGCTTTTACAGAGTTTTAAATTATTTGAATGATTGTCTTAATTATTTGTTATTCAGTTTGATAGGTTATGCTTGGTTTAATCTCTTGATAATCTATGCTTAAGGTTTACAAATAATGTTTGAGAATCTGTATGATTGATAGTGAATTAAAGATAAAAGAGGACTTAAGAATTGAATAGAGTTTTGAAATATTTATCATTCAATTTTGCATAATAGTGGAATCTAGTGTCTTGGTTACCTCTCGTACCCATTGTTAATATTTTTGTATATATAATTTTATCAAATCTTTAAATTTAATCTTCACAAGTCCGAGAGTTTGAACCTCATTACTATAGCATCATTTAAAAATATTATCATTTTGGCGCCGCCGACGCGGATTTGTGCTTAGGTAGAATTTTTAGGTTTTTATTATTTTTTTATTATTCCATTTGTTCATTTTACGTCTCTTTGGTTGTGTCTTTATATTACAGGTTTGAAGTTAGATACTAAAGACCTTGGAATCAAAGCTTAAATCTAAAAGAGAAGGAAAAAAGACAAAGCAAAAAATAAAGAAAAAAGTGAGAAAAAAAAGAGAGAGAGAATTTTTATTTTATTTTTTTAAGAGACTTTCCATTTGTTTTTTGTAATTATTATTATTATTTTTTGTATTTCTTTTCATTGGAATGGACTTTGGACAATTTATTTTGATTTTAAACCCTACAAAAGGGTTATATATAAAAAAAAAAATATATAAACTGTTTGCAGGGAAGGACGACGATTACAATATTCCCTCGGCCCCTCGGGTTCGCGTACTGATACCGGAATCAGTGGCCCGAGTCGACTACAGTGGTTCTTCGCCCGTCTGGTACGGGAGGTAAACTTCTAAACACCCGCGAATCTCCTGTCAGCGGGTTTACTGTCTGCCTTAAGGTGATTATATGTTCAGGACTGAACCGGCTGCTTTAATTTCCTAGTAAAGGACAAGAACTGGCCATATAAGATAACGGTTCGGATTTCATCACCGTTCCCTTCTTGCCCTCCTTGGGTAAACGAAACCTAACGCGAACCCAAGCTTAAAATTTGATTAGAACGAGACCGATAGGGTAACGAGCTTAGTAGGAAAGTTGTTCGAAAAATATTGGTTACTCTTTTAGCATACTTCGAAGTTCATGATGGTTTCTGTGAGTTGAATGCGTGACTGTGCCTCCTTGTGATAGCGGTGAGGCCTTGGGTATCAAAGCTCCACTGAGCTTCCCTCGCCTCAATTCAACTTAGTTTGACTCGGATTGATTCCAGAGGAGTTTGCTTAAATTGTAACGAATTCCCTTTCGAAGGATTAGAAGCTGGTCTAGAAACAATCTAAGTGGAGCCATCATGCTTTTTGTTTGCTAGATTCTATAGGTTTGATTTGGTCGAGTCATCCTTGTTTGTGATTGTGTAGAATTCCCTTGCAATTAAGAATGTCGAACTGGTATGATAGAAGCCAATACAATGAGTATCGACCTGAATTTGAATATGGACATCATCCTTTTTATGACCATGTTGGGAATAGTGGTTGGGAACGCCATCCTTTGGAAGGATATGGGTCATACCCTGGTGATCCCAATTACTATCCACACATGCATCAGTCTTACGAGCAATAAGATTATAGTACTAGTTCTTCGTCTCTAGAGGATACAATCAAACTATTGAAAAGTAGTCCTTTTTATGATCCCTCTGTTCCTATTCCTCCTTTAGAAGAGTCCCTCAGGAAGTTAGCTGAGTCGACGCGTAAGTTAGCTGAGATGAATAATATAATTATAGACGAAAGAACTACAATAATGAGTGAACCTTCTTTATAAGACCACCTCAAGCGGATAGCTGAGACGAACGAAAGAATTGCTCGAAATTACTTGAATTGCCAATATAGTGTATCCAATAATACCCTTGAGAATGAAGATATTTATTTACATAATCAAGATAACAAGGATAGAATTGGTAGCATTACTTGTTTTGATGAGGTTCGATCTTTTTCATGTTATTATGATGAGGATAGTGTTGATGGAGAATCATACTTATGTAGGAATAGTGATCAGGAAATGGTTACTCCAATTGAGTTTTACAATGATAATATTATTTCTAGTTCAAATCCAAATAATTTTAATAATTATTCGCCTATTCAAAAGGACGAGGATTTGACTAGAGATACCCTCGTTTTAGACGATGTAGTATTTCCTGTTAACAAAGCCGATAATGATTTAGAGGAACGAGTTTATTCTGAGAATAATGTTTTAGAGTCTAGCGATTTAGAAACAATAGTCTTAGACGAAGAAGATGAACTCTTAGAGATTTTAAATATGAGTGAGGATGCATCACCTGAGTATAATTTACAAGTAGCAATTGACCATTTTCAGGATTTTGATGATCTAGAAATTAGGGAAATTGTAGCTAGTCTATCTAGAGACACCCAAAATTCTAAGTTTGGGGGTGGTTATCATCCATGTGCTTTCACTCTTATAAATGTCCCTCACTTGGGACTTGACATACGTGCCTCAACCATTTTACAAGATTATCTCCATACACGTTTTCCCGAACCTAATGATGTCCAGGAAGAAGTTCAGTCGTTAGAAACCCATCCTCTGGATGATGTGGTTTTCCCAGGCTATGATACCCAGATTGACTTTGTTTTCCCACCAAATAGTTTTCTTCCAAATGTGGGAACGTTTATATTTCAAATGAGTCGAATATTAAGTTGTGAGACTAAACCTAAATACTTTAGGAAATTAAAATCGACACATTTGCTTAAGAGTGACCACTACTCTCATTGTGGTCAATTTTGTAAGTCAAATCTTATTGACTTAGAGGATCCTCAGTTATTTAGGTTATTATTGTGCGCTTCTAAGATCATATTTGAGTTTTTCCAGACTCTAGGACCTAATGATTCGGATCCCACCTATGAAGAAACGCAACCAATGAAAATATTTTATTTAGACCCTTTCTTAGAACCTGAACCACAATTAGATATAAATTTCTTAATCAGGAAATTAAGTAAGGGCTTGTTAGTCTTGTTCATTTTCTTGGTTCATTGCAGTTTCCTTGGGTCAGCTCTATTTAGTTTTGAAGACCCACAGTTATTTCGACTGTTACTTTATGGTTCGAGTTGACTAATACTTTCCTAAGTCTGGCTGAAGACTTTAAACTTAGCACTTCTTGGGAGGTAACCCAATATCATGCAACACGGTAATATCTTTCCTTAACTCTTTTGCTTCAAATAGTAACAATTTCTCTCCTTGTTCATGCTTTTAATTTTATCTTTAGAACATTGAGGACAATGTTAGATTTAAGTTTGGGGGTATGGGAGAAACTTTTCAGTTGCAGAATAAATAAATAAACTCCAGAGCCTAGAAATTTATGCTTATTAAGGTTGGCACTAACCAATCTAAGTGGATGGGAACATCTTGGTTATAGGAGTTGAGGAACCAATCTGATTAGATGGAAACATCGAAAGAGTATATTCATAAAAGCACAGAGCTCAGGTGTTAGTAATAACATGATAGTTTCACCATATCTCGTTGAGTCCTTTTCACTTCTATTCTTATTTTGTTTTGTTTTTAAACTATGTTTCTCTAAGAGAGTAGGTGGGGCCCACGATTCAAGTTGTTACCACTGCTAGGGTGGAATAGAGTGATTGAGATATCAAAAAAAAGAAAGAAAAAAGACCATACCAATTAGACCAATCGGAATAAACATTAACACTTGGATAGCAATATGTGTGTGTTCTCCCTGTCTCCGTCGCCTAAGCAAGCGTGGAATGCAGGACCCGTGGGAACTATCATGTAATCTGCTGACAAGAAGCATGCGCTTGGATCCAAAAGATCTATTCATGCCGTTAATCAAAAAAAAAAATTGTTCTATGTAGTCAATCACTGGTTCCCTTGTATATGCCAGTGTGTTGATATTAGTCAGACCGGTGTCTCAGTCCATTAGGATAGGTTCATCCTAGTAGTGGCCTTCGGACAGATATGGGAAACACCGTTCACCTAGTAAACATCAAAACCATCTATGTTTTTCTATATCCATCTCATTATCTATCTATGTGATTAGTTTTGACTCCAGTTATGATGTCCATAGTGAAACTATCTGAGTAGAGCTCTGTCACTTATATATGAATTTTGGAATTTCGCATCAGGGTACTTCCTCCTATAGTCAATGTTTGTATGCCAACCAAAAAGATTCTTTAGTGCCTTCCAAGGTTCTGCGTAGATAGCTAGGTTTTGGAGTAAATGGTTTTTTTTTGTGGGTACACCTCTGATAAACCCACCCGAGATTAACTCGGTCACTTTTCAAAAATAAATTTTGCTCGAGGACTAGCAAATAATAAGTTTGGGGGTATTTGATAGACGCATTTATGTGTCTATTTTGTTCTCAATGTTCTGTATTGTTAGACTCGATTAAATACTTATTGTGTTATTTTATATTTTTGTAGATGTTTTTGGAAAAATAAGCTCTTGCGACGAAATTGGCTCGAAAAGTAGTGTTTTACACCCCAGTACAAAGTACTAAAGGCACCGCAGAAATGCACCGGAAGCACCCCAGAAATGCACCGGAGGAATCCAGAAAAAATGTTGGAAACACCCCAGAAAATTACTAAAGACACCCCAAGAGACATGTGTTATTCGGACTCCAGCAGCGGATAAGGGGCGACCACTGGATAAGGGGTGTCCTTCTTCTCAAATTCAAATTTCAGTTTTGGCGGGAAATTTTTTTTCTTCCCTGGCAGATTTTCTCGATTGCATTTGGACGTGATTTTGTGCGATTCAATCGCTGAAACTTTGTGGAAAGATGTAATATATCATAACAGAGCTGGTATGGGTGATTGTTTCGACTGAATTTGGATGGATAATCACATGGAAGAAATCAGGGCAACACGGGTTTGAAAATGATATTCACGGATTTTCAGCAAGTTTGATGTGTGATGCTCGTGTTTGGATGACACTTAGTCATTGAAGATGCAGTGTAGAAGCTAAAAAGGGAGTATCAGAAGTTGTTTACGCGTGGAGAATCATTTCAGGGAAGAAAATATTCGGAAATATTTTCTTTTAACACCGAGTAATGGAGGATCATGGAGAGTTAATGAGCGTGATTTCTTGTCGCTGTTGGGTATAAATAGGTTCCCTGGGTGTCCTAGAAGGGGTGTTGAGAGTCTGGGGGCTGAGGAGAGCCAGAGAAGAAGAAATTCGAGTTTTCCCAAACTCGGTTTTGCTGCTGCTGCTGCTGATGAACATGAAGAACACGAAGAACGGACCTGCACCAGCAGTCGTTTTTCTACAGTAACAACGACTCACACCTGGGTCATACATCAGGCAGACTTCTTTGCTACAGCGTTTGCGACACAGCTGAAGCAGTCTTATTTTGTCACTGAGGGTCGTAGTTCTCTGGTTTGTAACAAATATAATTGTTACAAACCCGGTTTTATTGTATTTCTCATATTCTCATCATTTGTAAACCATTTTTGAGCATCAATGAAATATTTTGAGAGGTTTTCCAACATGATGAGCGGCTAATTCCCTCGTAACCAAGGAAATGGAGGAAGCTATTCACGCAACATAAATGGGTAACTATTTCATTTAATTATATAATTCACCTAATCGCTGCTTTTTCAGAGTTTTAAATTATTTGAATGATTGTCTTAATTATTTGTTATCAGTTTGATAGGTTATGCTTGGTTTAATCTCTTGATAATCTATGCTTAAGGTTTACAAATAATGTTTGAGAATCTGTATGATTGATAGTGAATTAAAGATAAAAGAGGACTTAAGAATTGAATAGAGTTTTGAAATATTTATCATTCAATTTTGCATAATAGTGGAATCTAGTGTCTTGGTTACCTCTCGCACCCATTGTTAATATTTTTGTATATATAATTTTATCAAATCTTTAAATTTAATCTTCACAAGTCCGAGAGTTTGAACCTCATTACTATAGCATCATTTAAAAATATTATCATTTTGGAGCCGCCGACGCGGATTTGTGCTTAGGTAGAATTTTTAGGTTTTTATTATTTTTTTATTATTCCATTTGTTCATTTTACGTCTCTTTGGTTGTGTCTTTATATTACAGGTTTGAAGTTAGATACTAAAGACCTTGGAATCAAAGCTTAAATCTAAAAGAGAAGGAAAAAAGACAAAGCAAAAAATAAAGAAAAAAGTGAGAAAAAAAGAGAGAGAGAAATTTTATTTTATTTTTTTAAGAGACTTTCCATTTGTTTTTTGTAATTATTATTATTATTTTTTGTATTTCTTTTCATTGGAATGGACTTTGGACAATTTATTTTGATTTTAAACCCTACAAAAGGGTTATATACAAAAAAAAAATATATAAACTGTTTGCAGGGAAGGACGACGATTACAATATCGCCTCGGCCCCTCGGGTTCGCGTACTGATACCGGAATCAGTGGCCCGAGTCGACTACAGCGGTTCTTCGCCCGTCTGGTACGGGAGGTAAACTTCTAAACACCCGCGAATCTCCTGTCAGCGGGTTTACTGTCTACCTTAAGGTGATTATATGTTCAGGACTGAACCGGCTGCTTTAATTTCCTAGTAAAGGGCAAGAACTGGCCATATAAGATAACGGTTCGGATTTCATCACCGTTCCCTTCTTTCCCTCCTTAGGTAAACGAAACCTAACGCGAACCCAAGCTTAAAATTTGATTAGAACGAGACCGATAGGGTAACGAGCTTAGTAGGAAAGTTGTTCGAAAAATATTGGTTACTCTTTTAGCATACTTCGAAGTTCATGATGGTTTCTGTGAGTTGAATGCGTGACTGTGCCTCCTTGTGATAGCGGTGAGGCCTTGGGTATCAAAGCTCCACTGAGCTTCCCTCGCCTCAATTCAACTTACTTTGACTCGGATTGATTCCAGAGGAGTTTGCTTAAATTGTAACGAATTCCCTTTCGAAGGATTAGAAGCTGGTCTAGAAACAATCTAAGTGGAGCCATCATGCTTTTTGTTTGCTAGATTCTATAGGTTTGATTTGGTCGAGTCATCCTTGTTTGTGATTGTGTAGAATTCCCTTGCAATTAAGAATGTCGAACTGGTATGATAGAAGCCAATACAATGAGTATCGACCTGAATTTGAATATGGACATCATCCTTTTTATGACCATGTTGGGAATAGTGGTTGGGAACGCCATCCTTTGGAAGGATATGGGTCATACCCTGGTGATCCCAATTACTATCCACACATGCATCAGTCTTACGAGCATAAGATTATAGTACTAGTTCTTCGTCTCTAGAGGATACAATCAAACTATTGAAAAGTAGTCCTTTTTATGATCCCTCTGTTCCTATTCCTCCTTTAGAAGAGTCCCTCAGGAAGTTAGCTGAGTCGACGCGTAAGTTAGCTGAGATGAATATAATTATAGACGAAAGAACTACAATAATGAGTGAACCTTCTTTATAAGACCACCTCAAGCGGATAGCTGAGACGAACGAAAGAATTGCTCGAAATTACTTGAATTGCCAATATGGTGTATCCAATAATACCCTTGAGAATGAAGATATTTATTTACATAATCAAGATAACAAGGATAGAATTGGTAGCATTACTTGTTTTGATGAGGTTCGATCTTTTTCATGTTATTATGATGAGGATAGTGTTGATGGAGAATCATACTTATGTAGGAATAGTGATCAGGAAATGGTTACTCCAATTGAGTTTTACAATGATAATATTATTTCTAGTTCAAATCCAAATAATTTTAATAATTATTCGCCTATTCAAAAGGACGAGGATTTGACTAGAGATACCCTCGTTTTAGACGATGTAGTATTTCCTGTTAACAAAGCCGATAATGATTTAGAGGAACGAGTTTATTCTGAGAATAATGTTTTAGAGTCTAGCGATTTAGAAACAATAGTCTTAGATGAAGAAGATGAACTCTTAGAGATTTTAAATATGAGTGAGGATGCATCACCTGAGTATAATTTACAAGTAGCAATTGACCATTTTCAGGATTTTGATGATCTAGAAATTAGGGAAATTGTAGCTAGTCTATCTAGAGACACCCAAAATTCTAAGTTTGGGGGTGGTTATCATCCATGTGCTTTCACTCTTATAAATGTCCCTCACTTGGGACTTGACATACGTGCCTCAACCATTTTACAAGATTATCTCCATACACGTTTTCCCGAACCTAATGATGTCCAGGAAGAAGTTCAGTCGTTAGAAACCCATCCTATGGTTGATGTGGTTTGCCCAGGCTATGATACCCAGATTGACTTTGTTTTCCCACCAAATAGTTTTCTTCCAAATGTGGGAACGTTTATATTTCAAATGAGTCGAATATTAAGTTGTGAGACTAAACCTAAATGCTTTAGGAAATTAGAATCGACACATTTGCTTAAGAGTGACCACTACTCTCATTGTGGTCAATTTTGTAAGTCAAATCTTATTGACTTAGAGGATCCTCAGTTATTTAGGTTATTATTGTGCGCTTCTAAGATCATATTTGAGTTTTTCCAGACTCTAGGACCTAATGATTCGGATCCCACCTATGAAGAAACGCAACCAATGAAAATATTTTATTTAGACCCTTTCTTAGAACCTGAACCACAATTAGATATAAATTTCTTAATCAGGAAATAAGTAAGGGCTTGCTAGTCTTGTTCATTTTCTTGGTTCATTGCAGTTTCCTTGGGTCAGCTCTATTTTTTGAAGACCCACAGTTATTTCGACTGTTACTTTATGGTTCGAGTTGACTAATACTTTCCTAAGTCTGGCTGAAGACTTTAAACTTAGCACTTTTGGGAGGTAACCCAATATCATGCAACACGGTAATATCTTTCCTTAACTCTTTTGCTTCAAATAGTAACAATTTCTCTCCTTGTTCATGCTTTTAATTTTATCTTTAGAACATTGAGGACAATGTTAGATTTAAGTTTGGGGGTATGGGAGAAACTTTTCAGTTGCAGAATAAATAAATAAACTCCAGAGCCTAGAAATTTATGCTTATTAAGGTTGGCACTAACCAATCTAAGTGGATGGGAACATCTTGGTTATAGGAGTTGAGGAACCAATCTGATTAGATGGAAACATCGAAAGAGTATATTCATAAAATCACAGAGCTCAGGTGTTAGTAATAACATGATAGTTTCACCATATCTCGTTGAGTCCTTTTCACTTCTATTCTTATTTTGTTTTGTTTTTAAACTATGTTTCTCTAAGAGAGTAGGTGGGGCCCACGATTCAAGTTGTTACCACTGCTAGGGTGGAATAGAGTGATTGAGATATCAAAAAAAAAAAAAAAAAACCATACCAATTAGACCAATCGGAATAAACATTAACACTTGGATAGTAATATGTGTGTGTTCTCCCTGTCTCCGTCGCCTAAGCAAGCGTGGAATGCAGGACCCGTGGGAACTATCATGTAATCTGCTGACAAGAAGCATGCGCTTGGATCCAAAAGATCTATTCATGCCGTTAATAAAAAAAAAATGTTCTATGTAGTCAATCACTGGTTCCCTTATATATGCCAGTGTGGTTATATTAGTCAGACTGGTATCTCAGTCCATTAGGATAGGTTCATCCTAGTAGTGGCCTTCAGACAGATATGGGAAACACCGTTCACCTAGTAAACATCAAAACCATCTATTTTTTTCTATATCCATCTCATTATCTATCTATGTGATTAGTTTTGACTCCGGTTATGATGTCCATAGTGAAACTATCTGAGTAGAGCTCTGTCACTTATATATGAATTTTGGAATTTCGCATCAGGGTACTTCCTCCTATAGTCAATGTTTGTATGCCAACCAAGGAGATTGTTTAGTGCCTCCCAAGGTTCTGCGTAGATAGCTAGGTTTTGGAGTAAATGTTTTTTTGTGGGTACACCTCTGATAAACCCACCCGAGATTAACTCGGTCACTTTTCAAAAATAAATTTTGCTCGAGGACTAGCAAATAATAAGTTTGGGGGTATTTGATAGACGCATTTATGTGTCTATTTTGTTCTCAATGTTCTGTATTGTTAGACTCGATTAAATACTTATTGTGTTATTTTATATTTTTGTAGATGTTTTTGGAAAAATAAGCTCTTGCGGCGAAATTGGCTTGAAAAGTGGTGTTTTACACCCTAGGATAGAGTACTAAAGACACCCCAGAAATGCACCGGAGGAACCCAGAAAAAGTGTTGGAAACACCCCAGAAAAATTACTGAAGGCACCCCAAGGGACATGTGTTATTCGGACTCCAGCAAAGGATAAGGGGGCGACCACTGGATAAGGGGTGACCTTCTTCACAAATTCAAAAAATATTTTGGCGGGAAAATATTTGCTCTTCACTGGCAGATTTTCTCGTTTGCATTTGGACGTGATTTTGTGCGATTCAATCGCTGAAACTTTGTGGAAAGATGTAATATATCATAACAGAGCTGGTATGGGTGATTGTTTTGACTGAATTTGGATGGATAATCACGTGGAAGAAATCAGGGCAACACGGGTTTGAATATGATATTCACGGATTTTCAGCAAGTTTGATGTGTGATGCTCGTGTTTGGATGACACTTAGTCATTGAAGATGCGTGTAGAAGCTAAATAAGGGAGTATCAGAAGTTGTTTACGCGTGGAGAATCATTTCAGGGAAGAAAATATTCGGAAAATATTTTCTTTTAACACCGAGTAATGGAGGATCATGGAGAGTTAATGAGCGTGATTTCTTGTCGCTGTTGGGTATAAATAGGTTCCCTGGGTGTCCTAGAAGGGGTGTCGAGAGTCTGGGGGCTGAGGAGAGCCAGAGAAGAAGAAATTCGAGTTTTCCCAAACTCGGTTTCTGTTGCTGCTGCTGCTGATGAACATGAAGAACACGAAGAACGGACCTGCACCAGCAGTCGTTTTTCTACAGTAACAACGACTCACACCTGTGGGTCATACATCAGGCAGACTTCTTTGCTACAGCGTTTGCGACACAGCTGAAGCAGTCTTATTTTGTCACTGAGGGTCGTAGTTCTCTGGTTTGTAACAAATATAATTGTTACAAACCCGGTTTTATTGTATTTCTCATATTCTCATCATTTGTAAACCATTTTTGAGCATCAATGAAATATTTTGAGAGGTTTTCCAACATGATGAGCGGCTAATTCCCTCGTAACCAAGGAAATGGAGGAAGCTATTCACGCAACATAAATGGGTAACTATTTCATTTAATTATATAATTCACCTAATCGCTGCTTTTTCAGAGTTTTAAATTATTTGAATGATTGTCTTAATTATTTGTTATCAGTTTGATAGGTTATGCTTGGTTTAATCTCTTGATAATCTATGCTTAAGGTTTACAAATAATGTTTGAGAATCTGTATGATTGATAGTGAATTAAAGATAAAAGAGGACTTAAGAATTGAATAGAGTTTTGAAATATTTATCATTCAATTTTGCATAATAGTGGAATCTAGTGTCTTGGTTACCTCTCGCACCCATTGTTAATATTTTTGTATATATAATTTTATCAAATCTTTAAATTTAATCTTCACAAGTCCGAGAGTTTGAACCTCATTACTATAGCATCATTTAAAAATATTATCATTTTGGCGCCGCCGACGCGGATTTGTGCTTAGGTAGAATTTTTAGGTTTTTATTATTTTTTTATTATTCCATTTGTTCATTTTACGTCTCTTTGGTTGTGTCTTTATATTACAGGTCTGAAGTTAGATACTAAAGACCTTGGAATCAAAGCTTAAATCTAAAAGAGAAGGAAAAAAGACAAAGCAAAAAATAAAGAAAAAAGTGAGAAAAAAAGAGAGAGAGAATTTTTATTTTATTTTTTTAAGAGACTTTCCATTTGTTTTTTGTAATTATTATTATTATTTTTTGTATTTCTTTTCATTGGAATGGACTTTGGACAATTTATTTTGATTTTAAACCCTACAAAAGGGTTATATACAAAAAAAAATATATAAACTGTTTGCAGGGAAGGACGACGATTACAATATCGCCTCGGCCCCTCGGGTTCGCGTACTGATACCGGAATCAGTGGCCCGAGTCGACTACAGCGGTTCTTCGCCCGTCTGGTACGGGAGGTAAACTTCTAAACACCCGCGAATCTCCTGTCAGCGGGTTTACTGTCTGCCTTAAGGTGATTATATGTTCAGGACTGAACCGGCTGCTTTAATTTCCTAGTAAAGGGCAAGAACTGGCCATATAAGATAACGGTTCGGATTTCATCACCGTTCCCTTCTTTCCCTCCTTAGGTAAACGAAACCTAACGCGAACCCAAGCTTAAAATTTGATTAGAACGAGACCGATAGGGTAACGAGCTTAGTAGGAAAGTTGTTCGAAAAATATTGGTTACTCTTTTAGCATACTTCGAAGTTCATGATGGTTTCTGTGAGTTGAATGCGTGACTGTGCCTCCTTGTGATAGCGGTGAGGCCTTGGGTATCAAAGCTCCACTGAGCTTCCCTCGCCTCAATTCAACTTACTTTGACTCGGATTGATTCCAGAGGAGTTTGCTTAAATTGTAACGAATTCCCTTTCGAAGGATTAGAAGCTGGTCTAGAAACAATCTAAGTGGAGCCATCATGCTTTTTGTTTGCTAGATTCTATAGGTTTGATTTAGTCGAGTCATCCTTGTTTGTGATTGTGTAGAATTCCCTTGCAATTAAGAATGTCGAACTGGTATGATAGAAGCCAATACAATGAGTATCGACCTGAATTTGAATATGGACATCATCCTTTTTATGACCATGTTGGGAATAGTGGTTGGGAACGCCATCCTTTGGAAGGATATGGGTCATACCCTGGTGATCCCAATTACTATCCACACATGCATCAGTCTTACGAGCAATAAGATTATAGTACTAGTTCTTCGTCTCTAGAGGATACAATCAAACTATTGAAAAGTAGTCCTTTTTATGATCCCTCTGTTCCTATTCCTCCTTTAGAAGAGTCCCTCAGGAAGTTAGCTGAGTCGACGCGTAAGTTAGCTGAGATGAATAATATAATTATAGACGAAAGAACTACAATAATGAGTGAACCTTCTTTATAAGACCACCTCAAGCGGATAGCTGAGACGAACGAAAGAATTGCTCGAAATTACTTGAATTGCCAATATAGTGTATCCAATAATACCCTTGAGAATGAAGATATTTATTTACATAATCAAGATAACAAGGATAGAATTGGTAGCATTACTTGTTTTGATGAGGTTCGATCTTTTTCATGTTATTATGATGAGGATAGTGTTGATGGAGAATCATACTTATGTAGGAATAGTGATCAGGAAATGGTTACTCCAATTGAGTTTTACAATGATAATATTATTTCTAGTTCAAATCCAAATAATTTTAATAATTATTCGCCTATTCAAAAGGACGAGGATTTGACTAGAGATACCCTCGTTTTAGACGATGTAGTATTTCCTGTTAACAAAGCCGATAATGATTTAGAGGAACGAGTTTATTCTGAGAATAATGTTTTAGAGTCTAGCGATTTAGAAACAATAGTCTTAGATGAAGAAGATGAACTCTTAGAGATTTTAAATATGAGTGAGGATGCATCACCTGAGTATAATTTACAAGTAGCAATTGACCATTTTCAGGATTTTGATGATCTAGAAATTAGGGAAATTGTAGCTAGTCTATCTAGAGACACCCAAAATTCTAAGTTTGGGGGTGGTTATCATCCATGTGCTTTCACTCTTATAAATGTCCCTCACTTGGGACTTGACATACGTGCCTCAACCATTTTACAAGATTATCTCCATACACGTTTTCCCGAACCTAATGATGTCCAGGAAGAAGTTCAGTCGTTAGAAACCCATCCTATGGTTGATGTGGTTTGCCCAGGCTATGATACCCAGATTGACTTTGTTTTCCCACCAAATAGTTTTCTTCCAAATGTGGGAACGTTTATATTTCAAATGAGTCGAATATTAAGTTGTGAGACTAAACCTAAATGCTTTAGGAAATTAGAATCGACACATTTGCTTAAGAGTGACCACTACTCTCATTGTGGTCAATTTTGTAAGTCAAATCTTATTGACTTAGAGGATCCTCAGTTATTTAGGTTATTATTGTGCGCTTCTAAGATCATATTTGAGTTTTTCCAGACTCTAGGACCTAATGATTCGGATCCCACCTATGAAGAAACGCAACCAATGAAAATATTTTATTTAGACCCTTTCTTAGAACCTGAACCACAATTAGATATAAATTTCTTAATCAGGAAATCAAGTAAGGGCTTGCTAGTCTTGTTCATTTTCTTGGTTCATTGCAGTTTCCTTGGGTCAGCTCTATTTAGTTTTGAAGACCCACAGTTATTTCGACTGTTACTTTATGGTTCGAGTTGACTAATCCTTTCCTAAGTCTGGCTGAAGACTTTAAACTTAGCACTTCTTGGGAGGTAACCCAATATCATGCAACACGGTAATATCTTTCCTTAACTCTTTTGCTTCAAATAGTAACAATTTCTCTCCTTGTTCATGCTTTTAATTTTATCTTTAGAACATTGAGGACAATGTTAGATTTAAGTTTGGGGGTATGGGAGAAACTTTTCAGTTGCAGAATAAATAAATAAACTCCAGAGCCTAGAAATTTATGCTTATTAAGGTTGGAACTAACCAATCTAAGTGGATGGGAACATCTTGGTTATAGGAGTTGAGGAACCAATCTGATTAGATGGAAATCGAAAGAGTATATTCAAAAATCACAGAGCTCAGTGTTAGTAATAACATGATAGTTTCACCATATCTCGTTGAGTCCTTTTCACTTCTATTCTTATTTGTTTTGTTTTTAAACTATGTTTCTCTAAGAGAGTAGGTGGGGCCCACGATTCAAGTTGTTACCACTGCTAGGGTGGAATAGAGTGATTGAGATATCAAAAAAAAAAAAACCATACCAATTAGACCAATCGGAATAAACATTAACACTTGGATAGCAATATGTGTGTGTTCTCCCTGTCTCCGTCGCCTAAGCAAGCGTGGAATGCAGGACCCGTGGGAACTATCATGTAATTGCTGACAAGAAGCATGCGCTTGGATCCAAAAGATCTATTCATGCCGTTAATAAAAAAAAATGTTCTATGTAGTCAATCACTGGTTCCCTTATATATGCCAGTGTGGTTATATTAGTCAGACTGGTATCTCAGTCCATATAGGATAGGTTCATCCTAGTAGTGGCCTTCAGACAGATATGGGAAACACCGTTCACCTAGTAAACATCAAAACATCTATTTTTTCTATATACATCTCATTATCTATCTATGTGATTAGTTTTGACTCCGGTTATGATGTCCATAGTGAAACTATCTGAGTAGAGCTCTGTCACTTATATATGAATTTGGAATTTCGCATCAGGGTACTTCCTCCTATAGTCAATGTTTGTATGCCAACCAAGGAGATTGTTTAGTGCCTCCAAGGTTCTGCGTAGATAGCTAGGTTTAGTAGTTGTAAATGTAAATTTTTTGTGGGTACACCTCTGATATAAACCCACCCGAGATTAACTCGGTCACTTTTCAAAAATAAATTTTGCTCGAGGAACTAGCAAATAATAAGTTTGGGGGTATTTGATAGACGCATTTATGTGTCTATTTTGTTCTCAATGTTCTGTATTGTTAGACTCGATTAAATACTTATTGTGTTATTTTATATTTTTGTAGATGTTTTTGGAAAAATAAGCTCTTGCGGCGAAATTGGCTCGAAAAGTGGTGTTTTACACCCTAGGATAGAGTACTAAAGACACCCCAGAAATGCACCGGAGGAACCCAGAAAAAGTGTTGGAAACACCCCAGAAAAATTACTAAAGGCACCCCAAGGGACATGTGTTATTCGGGCTCCAGCAAAGGATAAGGGGGTGACCACTATATAAGGGGTGACCTTCTTCACAAATTCAAAAAATATTTTGGCGGGAAAATATTTGCTCTTCACTGGCAGATTTTCTCGATTGCATTTGGACGTGATTTTGTGCGATTCAATCGCTGAAACTTCGTGGAAAGATGTAATATATCATAACAGAGCTGGTATGGGTGATTGTTTCGAGTGAATTTTGCTGGATAATCACGTGGAAGAAATCAGGGCAACACGGGTTTGAAAATGATATTCACGGATTTTCAGCAAGTTTGATGTGTGATGCTCGTGTTTGGATGACACTTAGTCATTGAAGATGCGTGTAGAAGCTAAATAAGGGAGTATCAGAAGTTGTTTACGCGTGGAGAATCATTTCAGGGAAGAAAATATTCGGAAAATATTTTCTTTTAACACCGATTAATGGAGGATCATGGAGAGTTAATGAGCGTGATTTCTTGTCGCTGTTGGGTATAAATAGGTTCCCTGGGTGTCCTAGAAGGGGTGTCGAGAGTCTGGGGGCTGAGGAGAGCCAGAGAAGAAGAAATTCGAGTTTTCCCAAACTCGGTTTCTGCTGCTGCTGATGAACATGAAGAACACGAAGAACGGACCTGCACCAGCAGTCGTTTTTCTACAGTAACAACGACTCACACCTGTGGGTCATACATCAGGCAGACTTCTTTGCTACAGCGTTTGCGACACAGCTGAAGCAGTCTTATTTTGTCACTGAGGGTCGTAGTTCTCTGGTTTGTAACAAATATAATTGTTACAAACCCGGTTTTATTGTATTTCTCATATTCTCATCATTTGTAAACCATTTTTGAGCATCAATGAAATATTTTGAGAGGTTTTCCAACATGATGAGAGGCTAATTCCCTCGTAACCAAGGCAATGGAGGAAGCTATTCACGCAACATAAATGGGTAACTATTTCATTTAATTATATAATTCACCTAATCGCTGCTTTTTCAGAGTTTTAAATTATTTGAATGATTGTCTTAATTATTTGTTATCAGTTTGATAGGTTATGCTTGGTTTAATCTCTTGATAATCTATGCTTAAGGTTTACAAATAATGTTTGAGAATCTGTATGATTGATAGTGAATTAAAGATAAAAGAGGACTTAAGAATTGAATAGAGTTTTGAAATATTTATCATTCAATTTTGCATAATAGTGGAATCTAGTGTCTTGGTTACCTCTCGCACCCATTGTTAATATTTTTGTATATATAATTTTATCAAATCTTTAAATTTAATCTTCACAAGTCCGAGAGTTTGAACCTCATTACTACAACATCATTTAAAAATATTATCAGTAGACGTTTACTGGGTTTGTGAAAACCGTGCCCAAACGTGTACGTGTATGTTGGTTCAACATAGTACCCCAAAAGGTTAACCTTATGAGCAATTCATATTAACCTAGTTTTTCTTCACCATAACTAGTTCAATTGACTCAAATGAACTAGTTAGAGAGTTGTTCAATTGCTATGAGATCTTATGTAACTACACAAGACACAATTGAAACAAATATGATTCGATTCGATGAATCAGCTCATGAACTTTATAGCCACGGTTTGCATAAAGCATTCCTTAGTAATTTAAGTTTCATGTTCAGAGCACATCTTAAGATCATAACCACTTAAGCTCACAAACAAGTTCGCGGACTTAAGGCAACCGGCAGAGTTTTCCAAACTCAGCAGAAAATCTCGGCAAAGAGACTTCTGCCAGTTCGCGGACTGAGTTCGCGGACTAAAACTGAAAACGAGTTTTTGGAAAATCCCAGCAGAAATTCTCGGCAAGAGAACTTCCGTCAGTTCGCGGACTGAGTTCGCAAACTGAGTTCGCGGACTGAGTTCGCAAACTGAGTTCGCGGACTTGGAAAAGCCAATTCCTCTGGTTTCTCTTAATCAACTAAGTTCGAAAACTTCTGATTAAGGAATTCATGGTTATGTAATCTAAACTCTCATTCCAATCATTGAGACATTCTCAGAGGACGTTATATAGCCGTTATTCACAGACCGTTTCACGTCAGAGCAATTCTCAAAGTAATTGAAACTTTTCATGACTTTCGTCACTAGGTGAAGATATACTTGATCAACGCGTAACGCTCTACCAACACACGATTTCGAGAAAAAGATAAGTAGTGAATACTGAGCTCGAAATGTCAAATGTGTATGATCCAGTCTATATAGCATACGAATTTTTGTCTCATAAGAAGTAGGAGATAGAATAGATAGACTTTTGAGTGATAGATAAGTTCAAGTCTCCACATACCTTTTTCTGATGAAGTTCCACGGTTCGTTGAGTAGATCTTCGTCGTTGTATGATGAATCGCCATGAAGTCCTTGAGCTCAACCACTGATGAGTGCTAAAAAGTGCATATTTCTATATATTTTTGTTGGCATTTAACTCATCTTTTGTGCATTAATTCTACATTTTATCCCATATTCTGTATTTTCATTGTTTTCAAGAATAAATATTTTTATTAATTAATTTTGCATTTTTAGGTTGTAAATAAAGTTTGGATGACTTGCGGAGCGGAAAAGAGCAGAAAAGTAGTGAAAAGCCGGGAGGAACTTCACAAGGAAGCCGCGAAGAATGTTGTGCACAAGACCAAAAGGCTAGAAGTGGGCTTGAAGAGGAAGAATTGTTCTTAAAGAAGATATGGGCTTGGCATACCCAAGGCCCAAAACCCTTACCCAAACCCATTTTCTATATCCATACCCGCCTCCATTCTCAGCCGTTAGATCGGATCCATCTCATCATCCAATGGTCGCTTCTTCATCGTTCATCAAAATCTGAAGTCCATGCAAAACACCATAGTACCTAAATTCCAAGCCTTCAGATTATATCACATTTAGATTAGGCATGTGGAATATGAGCTACAAAAGTTAATTTATTTATTTTTTGTATTCCATATGTATTAATAGTTTTGTCACTAAAATTGACAAAGGGGGAGATTGTTAGAGCAATTCTCGGTCGAGCTCGCATGCGTTGCTATCTCAAGCATGTTTGTCAATGTTAATGATCAAAACCATAAGTCTTGATTTCTAGCCTATATAGCTAAAGGTCTCAGACTAGGATAGAAAGTGTAGTTGAGCTCAAGACTCCATGGAAATCGTCATACAAGACAAAGGACTACTCAAGGAACTGGTGGATCTTCATCGACTAAAATGTATGTGGAGACTTGAACTTATCTGTCACTCAAAAGCCTATCTACTCTATCTCCTATTCTTGAGACAAAAGTCGTTTTGATATATAGACTTTCATTATGCACATTTGTTATTTCGAGCCGAGTGTAAATCGCCTATCTATTTCTCGAAATATGTGTTGGTAGGCTTTTGCTTTAGCCAAATTTATCTTTACCTAGTGACGAATGTCATGTTATGTTTCAACCATTTTGGAAATTGCTCTGACGAAAAATGGTTTGTGAATAACGGCTATATAACGTCCTCTGAGAATGTTTCAATGATTGAAATGAGAGTTTAGATTATATAACCATGGTTGTGGAAACACATATATGTATAAGTCCTTATTACTTGAACCAAAGTTTGCAAACTTTGTTGATCAAGAGAAACGGAATGTGGCGTGAGCCAAGTCCGCGAACTCAGTCCGAAGTTCTTGACCAGAGAATTTCTGCTGGAGTTTGTGAACTCCTTCTGTGAGCTTAAGTCCGCGAACCCAGTCCGCGAATTTGAGAAGGTTATACTAAAATAGGTTGTTCTTGAACTCATGTTTATATAAACTAAGGAATGCTTTTCCAAACCGTGGCTATAAAGTTCATGAACTGATTCGAGTGAATCAAACCGTTTTTGCTTCGATTGTGTCTTGTGTAGTTACATAAGATCTAAGAAATTGAAAAACTCTCTAACTCGTTCATTTGAGTCATTTGAACTAGTTATGGTGAAGAAGAATATGGTGGATATGAAAATATTCATATGGCTAACCATTTGGTTAACTATTGTTGAACCAACAAATGTTAATGTTTGGGAACGGCTACATAAACCCAAAATTGGACATTTCATTTGAGTGTAACAAGATAAGTTTTCGATCCAACGGTTGAGAAATATTAGCTTGAATCTAATCAGGTTTTCATCTAACGGAAAATATTGAATGCTTTGTTACCAAGCTAACATTGATTGCAAACCCTGATTTGAAAGACTATATAAAGGAGAACTCTAGCAACTGGGAAACCTAATCCCCACACATTACATGTGATACTAGTTGCATAGCTAGAGTCGATTCTCCTTTAACCTTTGGTTTCTTCTTCTAAAACCAGGTTAACGACTTAAAGACTTCATTGGGATTGTGAAGCCAGACCGATACTACTTTTCTTGTGGTTATGTGATCTGATCTTGCATCTTCTATCGTTACGAGTACAATTGCAATAATTGGCTCGAGATTTATATCTCCGATAGGCAAGATAGAAAAGTAATCACAAACACTTCGTCTCATCGTTTGTGATTCCACAATATCTTTTTTCGCTGCGTCGATTAGGATTATTATGAGGTGATTGATAATACTAGGTTGTTCTTTGGGAATGTAAGTCAGGTTTATCAATTGGTTCATGTTCACCTTGATTTATCAAAAGACGGAACAAAACTCGTAGGTATATTTGTGGGAGACGGATTTATCTATTACCGTAGACTTTTCTGTGTGATACAGATTTGTTTATTAAAGTCTTAGACTTTGGGTCGTAGCAACTCTTAGTTTTGGGTGAGATCAACTAAAGGAATCAAGTACGTAGCATCCTTCTGGGATCAGAGACGTAGGAGCATAACTGTACCTTGGATCATTGTGAGATTGATTGGGGTTCAACTACAGTCCAGACCGAAGTTAGTTTGGAGTAGGCTAGTGTCTGTAGCGGCTTAATACAGTGTGTGTTCAATATGGACTAGGTCCCGGGGTTTTTCTGCATTTGAGGTTTCCTCGTTAACAAAATTCTGATGTCTGTGTTATTTCTTTTCTGCATTATATTTTGTTATATAATTGAAATATCACAAGTTGTGCGTTGTTCAATCAATTAGAATGTCCGTGGTACCATCCAAGTTATCTCTCTAGTATTTGATAAAGAATCGCAGATTTCTATTTGCTTGAGTATATATATCAAATCGAGAGATTGAGATATAAACTCTTTGATATACTTTTTTATCTAGATTGAGTCTGACTATCTAGTTGATTCTCTAGAAAGTATATTGAAGTTTGTCCATACAGATTGCTAAGCGAAATATTGGGTGTGGTTGTTGTACCCATACTTTTTAACAACTTGTGCTTAATTTTCAAATCTTTGTGGGGAGTGCGGCTGTGGAATATTATAGGGGTTATCTTGTATCTTGATAAACTCCTTGACGATTGCATTTAGCTTCGGCTATATGATTTCATCTAAATAAGATGATGTGTGCTTTCTTTTGGTCATGAAATGTCTCTTTCGAAAATTTCATTAGGATCCCGTTTTCGTACCTTTGCCAATTTTATTGACAAAAAGGGGGAGAATTAATATGTAGTTCACACTACAAACACATATGGTTTTCGGATCATTATGTAAGGGGGAGTGATTTTTATGTGAGATGGAGTATTGACTAAGGGGGAGCGATACATATCACCATAGTATTGTTGTCGAAATTGTGATTCAATTGAACTTTGATACTATATAATGATATTATGACACTGTATAACAATGATTAAGAACTCTTGTTTTCTCGTTGTTATAGCTACGGATTTTGAACAACGATGATGCTGAACTTACAACCTTTGGGATCATTGGAGTACTTGGAAGTGACGAAGATTTCGAGTAATGTTGAAGATTAGGCATGTGGAATAGGAGCTACAAAAGTTATTTCTTTTATTTTTGTATTCCATATGTATTGATAGTTTTGTCACTAAAATTGACAAAGGGGAGATTGTTAGAGCATTGCTCGGTCGAACTCGCATGCGTTGCTATCTCAAGCATGTTTGTGAATGTTAGTGATCAAAACTATAAGTCTTGATTTCTAGTCTACTATAGATAAGTCTTGGACTAGGATAGAAAGTGTAGTTGAGCTCAAGAACTCCATGGCAATCATCATACAAGACGAAGGACTACTCAAGGAACTGGTGGATCTTCATCGACTAAAAGGTATGTGGAGACTTGAACTTATCTGTCACTCAAAAGTATATCTACTCTATCTCCTATTCTGAGACAAAAGTCATTTTGCTATATAAACTTTGATTATACACATTTGCTATTTCGAGCTGAGTTTATCTCGCCTATCTATTTCTCGAAATATGTGTTGATAAGCTTTTGCTTTGGCCAAGTTCATCTTTACCTAGTGACGAAAGTCATGTTCTGTTTCAATCACTTTGAAAATTGCTCTGACGAAAAATGGTTTGTGAATAACAACTATATAACGTCCTCTGAGAATGTTTCAATGATTGAAATGAGAGTTTAGATTATATAACCAATGATGGATATAAGCATTGTGTGGTAACACATATATGTATAAGTCCTTTTTCCTTGAACTGAAGTTTGCGAACTTTGTTGATCAAGTGAACCGGAATAGTGGCGTGAGCTAAGTCCGCGAACTGGCGGAAGTTCTCGACCCGAGAATATCTGCTGAAGTTTGTGAACTCCTTCAGGAACTTAAGTCCGCGAACTAAGTTTGCGAACTTGAGTTGGTTATTATAAAAACGATTGTTTGTGAACTTATTCATATTAACTAAGGAATGCTAAATGCAAACCGTGGCTATATAGTTCATGAACCGATTCGAGTGAATCAAATCGTTTTTGCTTCGACTGTGTCTTGTGTAGTTACATAAGATTTCCTTGCAATTGAACAACTCTCTAACTAGTTCATTTGAGTCATTTGAACTAGTTATGGTGAAGAAGAACATGGTTGATATGAAAGTGCTCATATGGCTAACCATTGGTTAACTATTGTTGAACCAACAAATGTTCACGTTTGGGTATCGTTATATAAACCCAAAATAGTACATTTCATTTGTGTGTAACAAGCTAAGTTTTCGATCTAACGGTTGAAAGATATTGTAATCAGGTTTTCATCTAACGGTGAATATTGAATGCTTTGTTACCAAGCTAACGTTGATTGCAAACCATGATTTAAAAGACTATATAAGGGAGAACTCTAGCAACTGGGAAACCTAATCCCCACACCTTCCGGGTGATACTAGTTGTATTAGCTAGAGTCGATTCTCCTTTAACCTTAGGTTTTCTTCCTAAACCAGGTTAACGACTTAAAGACTTCATTGGGATTGTGAAGCCAGACCGATACTACTTTCTCGTAGTTGTGTGATATGATCTTGCTGATTCTATCGTGTTGAGTACAATCGTAACGATTGGCTTGAGATCTTTATCTCCGATAAGCAAGATAGAAAAGTAGTCACAAACATCTTTGTCTCATCGTTTGTGATTCCACTATATCTTCTTTCGCCGCGTTGATTAAGATTGTTTTGAGGTGATTGATAATACTAGGTTGTTCTTCGGGAATATAAGTCCGGGTTATCAATTATTTCCTGTTCACCTTGGTTTATCAAAAGTCGGAACACAAACTTGTAGGTTTATCTGTGGGAGACAGATTTATCTATTCTGTAGACTTTTCTGTGTGATACAGATTTGTTTATTAAAGTCTTCGACTTTGGGTCGTATCAACTCTTAGTTGTGGGTGAGATCAGCTAAGGGAATCAAGTGCGTAATATCCTGCTGGGATCAGCGACATAAGGAGCGCAACTGTACCTTGAATCAGTGTGAGATTGATTGGGGTTCAACTACAGTCCAGACCAAAGTTAGTTTGTAGTAGGCTAGTGTCTATAGCGTCTTAATACAATGTAGTGTTCAATCTGGACTAGGTCCCGGGGTTTTTCTGCATTTGCGGTTTCCTCGTTAACAAAATTCTGGTGTCTGTGTTATTTCTATTCCGCATTATATTTTGTTATATAATTGAAATATCACAGGTTGTGCGTTTGAATCAATCAATTGGAAATACGACCTTTGGTTGTTGATTGAAATTGATTGATCCTTGAACATTGGTCTTTGATACCGTTCAAGTGATTTCTCTTGTATTCAATTAGACTCGCAGATTTCTATTTGCTTGAGTAAGAATTGAATCGAGAAAGGTAGATATAACTCTTTGATATACTTTATTAAGATTGAGTCTTATTGATTCTCTTGAAAGTATATTGGAGTTTGTCCATACAGATTGTTAAGCGAAATATCGGGTGTGGTTGTTGTACCCCCGCTTTTTCAATCGCCATGGAGTCTTGAGCTCAACTACACTTTCTATCCTAGTCAGAGACTTAGCTATAAGTAGACTAGAAATCAAGACTTATAGTTTTGATCACTAACATTGACAAACATGCTTGAGATAGCAACGCATGCGAGTGCGACCGAGCAGTGCTCTAACGATCTCCCCCTTTGTCAATTTTAGTGACAAAACTATCAACACATATGGAATACAAAATAAATAAATAAACTTTTGTAGCTTCTCTTCCACATGTCTGATCTCTTTGGTTCTTCAACATTACTCGAAATCTTCGTCACTTCCAAGTACTCCAATGATTCCAAAGGTTGTAAGTTTAGCATCATCGTCACTTACAAGAACAACAAGAGCGACCTTATTTTCACAAGAAAAGAAGGATTTCTTTGGACATAAAAAATCGCATACGAATATGAATTTGAATCAATTAAATTAACCATAAGAAACCCATGACTGATTTAATCAGAAATGCTCAACATAAGAGAACTTATGGAGCCGCACAGTATATACATAAAAATGTGGATCATGGAAGATCAATACTGCGGAATAGACAAGGATTCATCCTATTTTCTATCACTATTTGCACAATAACATACAATAGTCATAATCCTCGTAAACAAAAGTTTTATCCTTCCTTCCATCAAAATATGACATAAAAGGCTTTAACTTTTATAATGTCAAAAGTTCATTCATTCTTTTATCAATACATGCATATCGACATATGAAAGACTTAACTTTTGAAAAATTATGGGACAATCATAGTTCACGGACGCAAACACGCATATCCCATAACATATTGCAATATATAGAATCATAAAGATTAATACTGCAAAAATCATCTTCCAAACAATTTTTTAGAATTTAACCAAATAAACCTAAAAAATAAAGATGAAAAATGTTGGACATAGCTATGTGTAATATCAATAATGGCTATTCCAAACTTTAGTTATTCTTCCTAAAACATAAGAAATAAATTCTCAAAAGAAGATTTACTAGACAAATAAAATCAACTCTTAGAGAATATGATTCGAAAAACATATTAAACATAGCCAGCAACTAAAGATTGAACATGGATGAGTTCATCAGTTGCTTTCTTCAGTTCGTTTTTCAGAAAATCAAGATTCCTTGTTGCAATTCCAAGTAGTTCACGAACGACCTCAAAATCTCGAAGAAGATTTCCGACCAATTGTGATGATATCTGAACTGGTAGTTTGTTTTCATGATCAACAACATGATAGCAGGTTATGAAAACAGGGTTCTCGTGAAACTCGATAGGCTTGCTCTTCTCAACATTGTCTTCTTTGTTGCATCCATCCATTATGCACACAGAAATCAGGTGAACCTTTTGACGTTACAGAATGTGTATGTACCAAAACTGAGTATGATATATATATATATATATGAGTGTTTCTTAGGAAACCTTAGGGATACTCGTACGTTCCGTGTGGGTCATGTGTATGTGAACTTATGGTTACAACCTTGGTACGAGGCCAAAAGACAAATAGAGCTAAATCTTGAAAAACTCAAGAATCATTCTAAACAAGGGATGACCTTCTTAGTTCAAGGGAACATAAGAGAATTGTTGAAAATCAAGGCAATCAACAAGAAATTATTCTCATGAGAGAACGATAAAAAAATATTACATCATGTAAAGTACTGGAGCAAGGCTCAACAGTTTAATGATCATCGTTTTGTAAACAACATGAACTGTAACAACTACTTTCTCAAGACACATAGGTTTCTTGAGAATTATGAGTATCCTTGCATATTACAAGAAGGACGCTACATATAGTAGTCATGTTTTATTTTGATGAGCTTTTTGCTCATCATGACTTCTTCTCTCTTTCCTTCTTGAATATTTTCATAAAAATCATTAGGATTAGTAGAAAGAGACTTAAGCATAGGAGAACAAGGAATACCTGAACCTGCTGCTTTCCTTGCCTTCTTGATGCTCCTTTTGAGTCTGTTTATGCTGATTTTGAGCTCCGAGACTCGATTATTGATATGAATGAAATCTGGAGCAGACACCTCGGGTTCACTGTCTTTTTAGAAGGAGATAAGGAATTTGGATTTTCTTTCCTTCTCCTATGCCTTTTTCTCTTCTCAGAGTAATTTAAAGAGTCAGTTGTCCACCTGACATTCTTCCTTCTATAACTGTAGGCATTTTGTGTCTTAAAATCATAATGTAGAAGTGACCTATCACAACATTTTTCTTGATTGCAGACACTGCATTTTACTCCAGCAATATGAGAGATAGGTTTAAGTACTTCTTTAGACATCCATGCAAGAATGTTATGAAGTTTCTCATTCCTCAGTCGAAAACGACATCTTCGTTCCAGATGTCCTTTATTTCCGCAATAATAGCAGTTAAAGGATTTGTTCTTGGCTGTTCTCATGCGAGTTAATTTTGAAGAAGTACAATCCTTGTTCCTAAGACTGTCGGCTGCTTGAAAAGTTTTTTTTTACATGAACAGTTTTCATTAGCATGAACAAAATTAATCTTACCAGTACTTGGAGCGTCTATTCCCTTAAAGCCCAGACCATGTGTATCACGATGTTCTTTACATGCTCCAAGCATAGAAGATAATTTTGTAGAGCTAGTATTAAATCTTTTCATATTTTCTTCCAGTTATTTTACCTTATTAAGAGAAGCAACGAGATCAGTCTCCAACGATTTTTCTCTAGCGAGGAGACTGAGTTCTCTGTCATTAAAACATTTTTGTTGAGAGTCATATCTTGCTTCAGATTCCGCAAGTCTTTCTTTCAACACAAAGAGATTTTGAAGAAGTTTGTCACACTCGGACCTTTTTGAGCGTGAGTTTTAGTCTCGATATTTAATGGTAGATTGTAACAGTTTATATCCACAATCGTAACCTTTAAAGAGTTTTCTCATCTTTCTATTTTCTTGACAGATAAGTGCCAAATATTTTCTCAATCAAGTTGTTGACTTCTTTTCTTTCAAATCATGGTCAAACAACATGATATATTGAGAGACTTCCTCATCAATAGTCTGTCTTCTTCTGAGTCACTCTCATCTGAAAGATCATCCAACTGTTCATCAAGACACTTTTCCCAGTTGAAGTCAGATTCAGACACATAGGCAGAAACATGAGATTTCTTAGATGTCTCAGGATTTTGAAACATCTCAGGGGAACTCTGATCTGGTGTTGCGTCATCAGAGAGATTACTGTCCATATAGTCAGATCGCTACAAAAACATACTTATAAGGTCTTTAAACGTGTTTGCCTGCTCTGATACCATTGAAAAAGCGGGGGTCTAATAAACACACCCAATATTTTGCTTAGAAATCTGTATGGACAAACTCCAATATACTTTTAAAAGAATCAACTAGACAGTCAGACTCAATCTTAATAAAAGTATATCAAAGAGTCATATCTCTCTTTCTCGATTCAATACCTACTCAAGCAAATAGAAATCTGCGAGTCTAATTGAATACAAGAGAAATCACTTGAACGATACCAAAGATCAATGTTCAAGGATCAATCAATTTCAATCAACAACCAAAGGTTGGATTTCCCAATTGATTGATTCAACGCACAACCTGTGATATTTCAATTATATAACAAAATATAATGCGGAAAAGAAATAACACAGACACCGGAAGTTTTGTTAATAAGGAAACCGCAAATGCAGAAAAACCCCGGGACCTAGTCCAGATTGAACACACACTGTATTAAGCCGCTACAGACACTAGCCTACTACAAACTAACTTCGGTCTGGACTGTAGTTGAACCCCAATCAATCTCACACTGATCCAAGGTACAGTTGCGCTTTTTACGTCTCTGATCCCAGCAGGATACTACGCACTTGATTCCCTTAGCTGATCTCACCCACAACTAAGAGTTGCTACGACCCAAAGTCGAAGACTTTAATAAACAAATCTGTATCACACAGAAAAGTCTACGGTAATAGATAAATCTGTCTCCCACAGAAATACCTACGAGTTTTTGTTCCATATTTTGATAAATCAAGGTGAACAGGAACCAATTGATAACCCGGACTTATATTCCCGAAGAACAGCCTAGAATTATCAATCACCTCACAATAATCTTAATCGACTAGCGAAAGAATATATTGCGGAATCACAAACGATGAGACGAAGGTGTTTGTGACTTCTTTTATATCCTGCCTATCAGAGAAATCAATCTCAAGCCAATCTTACGATTGTACTCAAATAGGATAGAAACAACAAAATTAGATCACGCACATACAAAGAAAATAGTTGGGTCTGGCTTCACAATCCCAATGAAGTCTTCAAGTCGTTAACCTACAGGGTCTCGAGAAGAAACCTAAGGTTAAAGGAGAATCAACTCTAGCTAATACAACTAGTATCACACATAAGGTGTGGGGATTAGGTTTCCCAGTTGTTAGAGACCTCCTTTATACAGACTTTCAAATCAGGGTTTGCAATCAATGTTAGCTTAGTAACAAAGCATTCAATATTCATCGTTAGATGAAAACCTAATTAGATTCAAGCTAATATCTTTCAACCGTTAGATCGAACTTAGCTTGTTACACACAAATGAAATGCACGTTTATTTAGGTTTCTGTAACCGTGCCCAAACATGTACACGTACTTGGTTCAACAATAGTTAACCAAATGGTTAACCATATGAGCACTTCCATATCAACCATATTCTTTTTTACCAAAACTAGTTAAAATGACTCAAATGAACTAGTTAGAGAGTTGTTCAATTGCGTAGATCTTATAGAAGTATACAAGACACAATCGAAGCAAAAATGATTTGATTCACTCGAATCAATTCATGAACTTTATAGCCACGGTTTGCAAATATAATTCCTTAGTTTATATAAGTTTAAGTTCACCAATAACCGTTTTTAGAAAAAAAACCAACTTAAGTTACGCATACTGTTACGCGGACTTAAGTACCCGGAATAAGTTTGTTTTCAGTTCACAAACTCCAGCATAAATTCTCGGGACATGAGCTTCCGACGGTGCGCGTACTGGTACGCGGACTTTAGTTCCGGTTTTCCTGAGCAGCAAAGTACGCATACTTTGGTTCAAGGAATAAGGACTTACACATATATGTATTACCACACAATGTTTATATCCTTCCAAGGTTATATATTCTAAACTCTCATTTCAATCATTGAAACATTCTTAGAGGACGTTATATAGTTGTTATTCACAAACCATTTTTCGTCAAAGCCATTTTCAAGTAATTGAAACTAATATGACTTTCGTCACTAGTAAATATGAACTTGGCCAAAGCGAAAGCTTACCAACACATATTTCGAGAAATAGATAAGCGAGATAAACTCGGCTCGAAACAGCAAATGTGTATAATCAAAGTCTATATAGCAATAAGACTTTTGTCTCAAGATAGGATATATAGTAGATAGACTTTTGAGTGATAGATAAGTTCAAGTCTCCACATACCTTTTAGTCGATGAAGTTCCACAAGTTCCTTGAGTAGTTCTTCGTCTTTGTACGATGACCTCCATGGAGTCTTGATCTCAACTACACTTTCTATCCTAGTTTGAGACTTAGCTATAAGTAGACTAGAAATCAAGACTTATAGTTTTGATCATTAACATTGACAAACATGCTTGAGATAGCAACGCATGCGAGTTCGACCGAGCAGTGCTCTAACACTAGCAGCTCGTAGACCCACACCACAATTAGCAACAGACTGATTTGGTGGAATTTGAATGCTGGCGGGAGAAGGAATACTGTAATCATCTGTCATAACAATTCTTGATCGAAGTCTAAGTTTGGTGACTAGAGTAATAATTTTTTGATCGACCTGATGGTCAATTAAGTGAGTAATTGACTTATGAAGATTAGCTTGAATCCACTCAATGCTCTACCAAAAACCTTTGATACCAGGATCTGAATGTGATAGGTTGTGAACCTAGATATATTATGTTGATAATCTAGATCTTGGTTGATCTAGACTGAAGAAAAGAGTTTGTATTATTTAAACAGCAGAGCTTTTGTTAACTTAACATATATATTTGTTTTATTTCTTGATATTTAGAGAGGTTTCCGAATACAAATTAGTCCTTTATTGTTTCTGAAAATGATCCAAAGGAGTTGAGTGCTTGAAGTCTTGACAAGCGGTGAAGAAACTTAAGATAGTGGACTTTATTTTAGGATTCACGTGCATTGGCCATATTGGTAGTAGGTGCAGGGATATTGAAGGAACTAGGTAACTTGGAGTTAATTTACTTGGTCCCAACTATACGAAGTTGGTAGTAATCTTTGTATAGCGGCTTAATTTTGAGAGTATTAAAAACTGGACTAGGTCCCGGGTTTTCATGCATTTGTGGTTTAGTCGTTAACAAAATCTTGTGATGTGTTATTTACTTTACTTCTGCATTATTCAGTTTTTCTTTATAATTAAAGTAAATACACTTGTACGTTAATCAAACACTTGGGTTTGATCCCTATAGTTATGTTAGGTTTCGATACTTTTTCTATATACCAAGTGCACACGTTATGGTTGTTATCTTATTGGCAGTCTCTGTCTACATTAGATCATGCAAGGCATGTGTCATACAGGTTGATATCGAAAAGATTGTGGTGTACTTGGTACCCTCGTCATTTCAACCTTACCGACCAAAGATAATAAAATAAACATACCGAATTTCGTCTTTGTTCGACTAGTAGGTCTATCAGTCAGGCTGGCTACCACCAACTGTGAACCTAGGGACATGAAAGTTTAAGGAAACTAGGGGCAATATAGTCCCCTTTTTCAACTGGAATCCTATGGAGTAACCAATAAAATAGTGTAAAATGTCAAGTCTAATATCTTTCTAATCGGGTCATTCACATTTTTTCCAAGGTATGTTCCAAGGTTTTATGGAAGACACTTTGGAATCCAAGCAATCCGAGTTGCGTCAATTGTAATTTTGGATTGCCCTTAATATTGTGGAAGTCTCTGTGATGAATGAAGTTTATGAGAAATATGTTCTCTTTTTTTGAAGTATGAAATGTGGTTAGAACGTTGATGATCTCAACAGATCTATTGACAGAGAAAGGATATATGTAAAGTTATTGATTCTTGTTCTGACGATATCAATAAACTTATTTAGGAAGTGAACATACTATATATTTACACTCTAGGAAGTTTAAATACTTTTTTCTTAGATATAAAGTCTCAAGAACTATGTCAAATATGACTTGGTATGCATATATACGGGGTATCCATACTTCCGGATGACCGCAATGGTGCCCAAAGCTTCCCAAACTCATCTCTAGAAGCCCGGATTGTGAGGTGTCCCTCTCACAATAGATAATCTCCCACTCGTTTTTTTCTTGTGATATGTTATGTTTCTCATTGATTGACATTGATGGTGAATCCCGTGTGTCAGTAAAAAATTTGGATCGCGGTCTCATGCACTAATCTCTACAGGTTCCCTTATTAGGACACTCACCTACCTAAACCAATTATCATATCGGTACCTAAGGTTCATTGCTAGAAAGGCTTGGGTACAAAACCATACATAGATCTTCCGTATCTTACGACTACTCTCGGGATGAAGGTAAGCCCATGCTTGTGCAATTAAGGTTGTTGTACATGACCAAAACAAGATAATCATGGGAGCCACAAAAAAAAAAAATTCACCCCCTTGATGTAATAAGGACTCTATTCTTGAGAATCCATACAGCCCTTATTAGTGTCTGGACAACCATCTCTTGAGCACAGGTCTAGGTTCGCCCTCAGTGGAAAAATGCAGAGTAAGGGATATGGTTAGCCTAATGCGTTAATGTCTCTCCTCGGTGAAATTATAAGGGTACCCAAATACACCACGCTTTTTTGTTTCAACCTATAAGTCTGATACTAAGTGTGATCGTCTATGCACAAATTTGAGACAATACGACAACAAGGTAGTCACTTGACAATATTTACGATACAAGACCGATTGACTATAAGATCAATGTCAAGCGATTGGGATTTAAAGTACAAGTGTTATTTACTTTGCTGTAATAAAACAATTATAATGTAGAAGTAAAGTAAATGACACGGCAAGATTTTGTTAACGAGGAAACCGCAAATGCAGAAAACCCCCGGATCCTAGTCCAGTTTTGAATACTCTTAAGCCGTTATACAAAGAACAAAGCCAACTTCGTATAGTTGAGACCAAGTAATCTACCCCTAGTTACTTAGTTCCCTTAGTATCCATGCGTCTACGACCATATGCTCACGCACGTGAATCCCAAGACAGAATAACACTATCTTGAGTTAATTTACAGATGTAAAGTCTTAAGCATTCAACTCCTTTTGATCGTCTTCCATTCAGTAAAGGATCAAAGCTATTTGGTAACTTCTCTAATAATCTTTTAGAAAGATATTCGTTGAGTTTTGACAAAGGCTCTTCCGTTTAAACAAGTAAACTCCTTTGTCGGGTAAGATCAATCCAAATCAGTAACTTATATTCGGATTCACAACTATCAAATTTGGATATTGAAGAATACCACCAAATGATAGTTGTCGATCTAAACGACTATATGCTAAAATCTATCAAAGATAAATCGGACCTAAGTCGGATCCCAACCGATTAAGATGTGTGCACAAATTACGAGATACAAAAACCAATAAGAAAAATCTTCTTGTATTCAAATCTTCAGTTGCCTTCTTATGTACCCACACACCACAAACTTGAATCCACTTATGACTGATCACACACAGAACGAATTCTGTTAACAATGGATGATCACAAGTAGTCTTTAGATCTAAAAACAGTTCTAAAGATCCCGTCAATACTTTGATCTAGTTTGAGTGACCCTTATGTCAAAAGAGAAGCCTCTCAAGAATAATCAAACTAGGTGCAATAAAAGTTTCAACAACCGTTAGTCAATCAAATCAATAATCGAAAACTAAAATAACAATGCAATTATCTAGTTTTCCACCAGCGGTATTCATAGAGCTTCTTGATCCAACAAAAGTCTTTAAACGAGTTGTCGTAAGAGATTTTTCCCGATTAGGGTACTTTCCTATCCAAATAGACGGCTCTACCAGAAAAAACACGAATGAAGTTTGCCTGGCTCTTAGGATAGTTTGCAAGAAATGCAAACTCAACTATTTATAGACCAAGGTTGTTTGGACAACAAGGAAACTCTAAATACCTAATTTCGGTTTTCATATTTCCAACTAATATCCAACATGTAATTCCGAAATCTCTCATTAGAAAATATCTAATATTAGTTTAGCACTTAATTAATATAACTTTCCAAGAGATATGTTTTGATTTGCTGGAAAATCAAAAACATATAATCGAAAATATTAATTCAAAGATTCTCAATATTTCGGATTGGGATCTCCTTGAGTATCAAGGAATATCTTTGAACAATAAAAAATAAGAATTATATGTCCAAATTATGTCAACATCTAGAAATTTCCTATTTAGCAAACCCTAATTCCAAACTCACACAAAATTGTAAAGTAATATGTGAATATACATGATCGGTTTTGCTCTTGGGACCGGTTCTACCATGACTCCTAACATAGGTTAAGATCGGTTCTACCAAGTCTCCAAATATAGGTAGGGATCGGTTCTACCATGACTCCCGATAAAAGCTAGGATCAGTTTTACCATGATTCTCAATACAGGTAAGGATCAGTTTTACCAAGACTCTCAATAATAGTTAAGATCAATTCTACCATGTATCCCAATATAGGTAAGGATCGGTTCTACCAAGACTCTCAACATAAGTTAAGATTGGTTCTACTGCATATCCCAAACTAGGTGAAGATAGGGTTCTACCATAACTCTCAACATAAGTCAAGATCGGTTCTACCAAAGTTATTATCTAGGTTCGAATTGGTCATCCAATAGATCTTCAATAAAAACCGGAACAAATCGACTATTGATTTCCTTTCAATTACGAAACAAGTTTAGTATATGTACTTCCTTTAGACATATGTAATTAAACATAGTTTCCTCGGATGAAATCACACCTACATCCAATACACAATCAAGTAACGAGTTACATAGATTATGTCGATGTCACATTTACGAAGTTCGAAAGATAAACGTTATACTTCGTAATCAAATATTCATCCTTGACACTTTGATCATAATAAATGACCAAGTCTAATACTAGAAAATTAAATATAACTTCGCATGTTGTGTTTTCAATCTTAAACGACTTGAAAGCAATGATAGGAATGGAAGCAAGTCAAGTCAGTATCAATATACCTCAAGTAGAAGGATGGTGTCTTCATTGTAGTCGATACGTCTTCACGATCTTCAGGTCTTCAAGGTAATACTTGTATGTCTCAACATTCCTAGAATTTCTAGTATAACCTAAACGAAGTTGAATCTAGTACATTCAATCAAGCGACTCTAATTGAGTTTTGATACTAAAATATGCCAACCAACCTTGACATACTAACGTTTGGTGGGTTCAACCAAGCAATGCTCTAACACTCAGGTCGTCAATTACAAAGAAAAGACTCGCATCTTAGAGAAGTTGTGGAATCAGTCACGAGATTATTCCAATCATTCCACTTCATTCCTTCACATGTGCTTAGGGCGAAATGCGATCAAATGAGAGTGGTAAGGTTTTATCTATCTATGATCTCCATTTGATGTAATTGGTAACTTAAAAAGAAAAATAAGATGTTTCAATTATAGGGCTTAAACTTAATATAGACGATAGCTCGATCATTAGTGTTGGTGTTAATTGTTTGGATCATATTTAGCCGAAAAGTTGAGTTGTAAAGTTTCATATTTTCCCATGAAGTATTTAGGTATTCTAATAGAAGCTATGTCCTAAGAAGATGCAGTATGAAAAGGTGTAATTCCATTGATTTTTTTAAAATACTTCCCTGAGTTTTGAAGAGCAACGAGAGAGAGATGCTGAGAGTTAGCATGAGAAAAGAACTTTTCTTCTTCATCATCATCCGATCCGCTCTGAAATATGATTCTCTTCTTTTTATATTGTTGTTTTTTTCATGCCATGGTTGGATAGAAACTGTCTTTTTTATCTACTTAGCATAAGTCATTTTATTGTTCAAAGTTTACAAGAGAAAATTTACACACTTAAAGGTTTTGAAAAGATTTAGAGGCTCAAGCAATTAGATTTTGATTCCCGATATAATTTTTGATTGGTTCTCTTTTGTGCTTCTTGTGGATTTGATGATTTAGCATCAAAATGGACAACAGATTTCACCAAACAATTTTTGGTGTTGAGGATTTATCGAATGTCAGTGGTTCTTTTTGAAGATCTCAAAACCGGAACCTCATAATATTTGAAAACTATATTTATTTATAAAACTTGTGATCATTCATTGTTAACAGACTTCGTTCTGTGTGTGATCAATCATAAGTGAAATCAAGTTTGTGGTGTGAAGGTACAATAGAAAATTTTAAGAAAATTTAGAGTGGCCTTAATGGGGATATTTAGAGAAAATTTTGGTTTTCTTTCAACCATTCTCCTCCGGGTGATTCTCAATCTTGCCTGTTCATAGAAAAGTTTCCATCTCTACCTATTTTATATATGACTTTTGATTCTTCTATCAGAGGTATTGTAGTCCAAGTTAAAAATCGTCACCCTAGATGGTGTAGAATTTCTTCTGCTATTTCAAAGTCTTTCAAGTGGAGAGATATCTGAGCGTACGTGTGGCTACTGAAAAGTTAGCTTTATTTTTGTCCAAGTATGACAATGTTTTCCAATTTTGTGTTGGTCTTGGCCAAATTCTAAGAATTGTCAAATCAAAGATGTTACTTCGTCGTTGGAAAGCTGAAGACTATTTTCCCTAAAAAATACATAAAGGAAAGTATTCAATGGATTAGTATAAGAGGTTCACCTCTTAATCTTTGGGTCACAAAACCATTTAATGAATTCGCTTTTGGTTGGGGTTCCTTAGTTATAGTACGTGAATTGACGATAAATGAAAGTTAAATTCACGCAACTAAAGATCAAAGATGATATATCACTTAATGTCATGTGGAAATTTGTTCCAAATGTTTTTGGTAGAGCATTGAGTGGATTGAAGCTAATATTTACGAGTCAATTACTCATCTGATTGACCATCAAGTCTATCAACAAATTATTACTCTAGTCACCAAACTTAGACTTCGTTCAACAATTGTCATGACAGATGATTACATTATTCTTTCTTCTGTCAGCATTCAAATTCCACTAAATCAATATGTTGCCAATTGTAGCGTGGGTCTACAGGCTGCTGGATTATTTTCTACTAGCGTTCCTCAGAATAATTCTATTAACAAGAATAATAGATTTTTGGAAGAAAATAAGGAATTAACCGATATTTCAAAAAGAGGATTTTGAATAGGTCACCGAGATCTTTCTTGGTTTAAATGGATAATTTTTTCGTTTCAACTCTTCGAGTCCAAGAAGCCCATTTGGTAAGTCTCATATACCTTCTACTCCATCGACTCAACAACAACAAGTCAGTGAGCCAACTCACTCAATCTCTAACTCATATATTGCTCAACAGGAAAATAGAACTAATGGTTTTTTTTTTTGCGGAAAATTCTTCATAGATACTATTCGCATAAAGAAGAAGTCGAAAAGGGTGGTACATGGGCCTTTGCCTAAGCTTTTATCCGATTTTACTTCATCAAATTCTAGTTCTAGTCTAGTACAACATTAGCTTAAGCATGATGGTTTTTCTCTGTCTTCTAACCCGCCTTGTTCAAATCCTAAAAAAAACCATTGAATAGAGATGGCAACGAGACGGGTATAGGGTGGGAATCTTGAAACCCATACCTTCCCCGTTCAAAAAAAAAAAAAACCATCCCCTAATCATTACCCGTAAGAACTTGAGCGGGGACGGGTATGAGAAATACCCGTAGTGGACGGGTTTTTCATGGATTACCCATAAGATATTTGGAATTCTGTCACAATCCCGTAAGCGTTATCAAGTGTATTCTCGTAATGAGGCCAAAAGTATAATGAATTTTATAACCGACAATGAAGTTATTAATCAGAGAGTTTTTTTCTTCAAATTCTTCACTGTCTTTCGTCACAAAAAGCTGGATTATAAAGATGGACTGAAAGAAAATATCTTATACGCACCGTGCGTATCCTTCATAAATTCCTATGAACATTCAATAAATGAAACCTATATATACTTCTAATAATTATAAAATAAAAGTCTAAAACCCCATATTTGAAAGTTAGGGGGCAATAAAAGTCTAAACCATACATCTGAAAGCTATGTGGTGCGGAATTTAGATCTCATCCCTGCATGGCTGCATCACTAATTTTGGGGATTACCCAAACCCAACCCCATCCGTGTAGTTAAAACCTTACCCAATAAGGGCGGGTACCCACGGGGATGGGGATTATCACATGTGTATATTGTGGCATAAGAAATCTGAAAAAGAGCTCAATCGGATCCATTTTGATGATCATGATGTTAGGGTACCGATCCTAACTCGTCATAAGCCCATGGATAGAACTCAACTCTAAGACCGGTCTACAAGTTGAGGGATCCTATTGACTTGTAAACTACTCAACTATGCCCCATCTAACCAATGTGTGACTAGGGTCCCAACACACGATGAATTTGGGGATTTTGAATCCAACTCTGAAGATGATTTCCGCCGGTGAGTAAAGAGATTGTTGGTGTCCGCACCTGTTCATGGTCGGATGCAATTTCATTCCCCGGTAAGAGGTTTAGATATGTGGACAGTGTAGTTAAAGCGCTTTTATTTTATCGGTTTGGCAGATTCAATCTTTTGAAGTCATAAGCCTGTTCTTTTTCTTTTAGCTAAATTCGTTTGAGCTCTTTTGTATCCTCTTCAGGGTGGCCACTTTTCCTGGCTATACTGTTTTTATATTTTGCCCTTTTGGAGTCGAAATGAAAGAAGCGATGTGGTGTAAAATTGTTACGCTGGAGCTGGAAATTTCCTATGGAAAGACTAACATTTCATATGGCAGAGGTTTATGGAAAGTTGCTTGAAGTTCAATCAACTAATGCAGCAGAATAGTTTGTTCAACGTTAACAGGAGGGACTCCAGTCTCTAGCTATACTGTTCTGACATGATTAGTGGAGGAACAATCAGATTCTTAAGCAAGAGTTTCCAACTCTCAGTAAATATTCAAGAAACAAATGGATTGAGAAGTCTGATTACAGAAGAGAATAGTTGGAAGCTGAATTTAAGAGCTTTGACTAGTGAAGAAGAAACAATGAAGGAAAAACTGTTAACAAGAGGTGGTCACTCTCCTGTGTTGAATGAAGAAGATAATGCAGCAAATTTCTTTTAATGCTGGATTTGCATGCAGCTTTAAATCTAAAAACTGTTATGAATCTTTGCTGAGAGAAGATGGAGATGGTATTCCATCTAATGCTACAACATCTCTATGGCCTAAGGATTTACCACCTAAAGTCTTGGTTATGTTTTGGGCTGCTAACCAAAATTTTATTCCTGCACTTCAAATGTTGCAAACAAGAGGTGTGCAGGTGCAAGACATCAGCTGTAAGTTGTGCAACAGTGGTGAAGACATTGTTGAATCTAAATAAGGCGTTGCTTGTGTTAATCACAAATTGGGAGGAGCCAAATAAGACCCCGTAATTTGGAAATTTGCAGAATACAATCTCACTTATATTAAAAATTGACATAAAGTTTCTCTAAGGTTGTAGCAGAGGTTAAAAGGTATTCAGGAAAAACAGAATACAAAAGAAAATTAGAGCAGAAAATTGATCATTCCGCGTGAAATGATAAATATAAATTATTAACTATGTACTCAAAAACTTGGTAAGAAATCGAACGCTCTCAACAAAATAATTCCAATGTTAGGATTCACTCGTAGTCATTGATTATTTACATATATAGATTGGCTCTAAGACTCTACAAAATAAGCATGCAACATTGATATAACAATCATATACAGATGAAGTAAACAATGGTGTACACATAATAAGATGGGTCTGGATGAAAAAGTAGTAGCTCACCTTATCAAGGAAGTTTCTCATCCACGTTTGCAAGTTCTGGTTTTTTCCACCTTGTCATGGTGGCTTGGATGCTACTTTCATATCCACTGCTGTCTCCAGATTCAGTTGCTGATTTCATATCACGAGTCATACGTCCTGGATCGACCCGCCCAGTACGGTGTTCCTGAAAGAAAAAACATTCAATCAGAACGGAAGTAACAAAACCAAGGAAACAAGTCATGTATGCATTTCATAAAACAAAAACTAAATTAATCGAGGCTTGCTAGAATACAAACACGGAGGAAATGCTTATGTTGCTTATAGTCTTTAAGATATTGCTGAGAACTTCAATACAAGTTGCGATTCTGTGTTCCATTTTTCTTTTTTCTCGTTGACTTAAAAGATTTAATACAGCAGGGTGACTTTGAGACACGGGACGCATAAACTCATGAATTAAGCTTCCTAAAAAGGAGAAAGGATTTAGGAAGGCATGAAGGAAAACATACATCTCGGAAAGGGAAATCATCTGCCTCGAGCATATGTATAACATGTCCCATCTTTGGCCTTTTCTGAGCATCTGGGTCAACACATTTCAAAGCTACTAAAAGGGCACGTTTCAATGCCCTTGAAGAAGGTTTCTCAGGCATCTTAGGATCCAAAATTCCTTCAGAATTCCTGCTTGATACCATCGTTTTGAGCCACTCAACCAAGTTCACCTGAAAACCCATGATTTGGAATAAGACAAGGAAAAGATTCTTCAAAATCTGCTGACAAACACACAGTATATACATTGAGATAGTCTGCTTTTCATTAATTATGTTGTTTTACGACATGAATACCTCTCCAGGAGGTCGACTGTAATTAACCGGGCTTCTCCCAGAAATTATCTCCATAATAAGAATTCCAAAACTGTATACATCACTGCGTTCATTCAACATGCCTGTACTAGCATATTCAGGAGCCACATACCTACAGAAAACAAAAGCTAAGTGTCATCATTCTCCATAGACTACTCTGTACTCATTCATGGATGCTGAAGACTCAATAATTCAAAGCAAATGCTGCTTGATTTAACTTCACAACTATGATTTAACTAATGATGTTTAGGAAATAGTCAATAAGAAAAAATTGAACTTACCCAAATGTTCCCATCACACGAGTTGTAACATAGCTACTTTCAGAGCCCAATAATTTTGCAAGCCCGAAATCAGACACCTTAGAGTTCCACTGCCTATCAATCAAAATGTTGCTTGATTTTACATCACGGTGGACAACCTTTGGCTCTAGACACTCGTGGAGATATGTCAACCTGAAATTTCAAATGAAAGATTTCAGCCGTGACCAGCAATTTAAAGCACCATGACACTAAAAATTTAGATATTTAAAGCTAAAGCAATACCCTTTTGCTGTTCCCAGAATAATGTTCATACGAATCTCCCATGTGAGAGGACTGCAAGGACCAACATCCCCATGAAGCCACTGCTCCAGATTCCCATTGTCTACATACTCGTAAACAAGCATCCTGTGCACACATATGCACAAGTAATCAAAAAAGTTATTAAAAAAAAAAGAGAAAACAGTCTTAACCAAAATAGCTTGTTAGTCCACTTTGAGACTTAGACAAAATGACTACCAAGGCAAACTACTGAAGTTCAGGGAACAGTAGTACCTATGAGCTCCTTCAGCACAGTAGCCCAGTAACCTAACTAAATTTTTATGCCGAACACGTCCAATCGCTTCAACTTCAACCTTAAACTCTTTCTCAGCTTGTCCCCTGAACAGAAAACAACCACCGATTAATCAAACTCCAAATCTAGTTAAATTTGAGTGTGTCCATATACAACTCCTGTTTGGTCTAAATCTATCACTAAGTAAAGCATGGAGCATCAGCTAGTCACAATTATAGCCCTAATCGGTACTCAGGCCGCTCTTGAGTTAAAGCTAGAAAATCTTCAGCAATTTAGAGAAATTCACAAAACTTACAAGAAAACTCACCTGTTATTGAGCAAGTTCTTAATAGCAACTTGAGAATTATCTTGCAATACACCACGGTAAACAATCCCATACCCACCTTCACCAATTACATGTTCATCAGCAAATCCATTAGTAGAAGCCTCAAGCTCTCTAAGTGTATACCAATGTCCCCAGCCCAAATGAGAAACTTCAGGGATCGAAATTGGTACTTGATCAATTGATCGACTCTCTCCACTTCCATGAGAAGACCCACCACCACCACCACCGGTACCACTACCATTAACAGGGTATGTAATCTTATGATCTTTACCAATTTCAATATGAATTCTATGAACTCCAGTAAGATTCTCTTCTTCAGGATGTAAAAGTAAAGCTTGATTCTCATTTGAACCGACGCTTTGACCTGATTCCGGTAATGGGTTTTGTTGTTGCATTTTGATTTGACTGGGTTTTGGATGATCCTGATGATGATTCTGAGTAGAATTCCTACCATTATTATCAACCCTGATTTCTTGAATTTCTTTAGAAACATTTGGGATAGTGGGGTTTTTAGTACTACCAGAAAAAGAGTTACTTTTTCCTCTACTACTACTAGTGTTGTTTTTATTACGTTTAGAGATAAACCATAAAGAGATTACAAAGAGAAGAAGAACAAAAGCTGCTCCTACACATACTCCTAACACAACCCATAATCTCAATCCAAAAATTGAAGTCCTTTTTGATAATTCATCATTTAAAAATGCTGCTTTATTTTGAGTCATCTTCTCTCCTGTTTGTGAAGATAATAAAGTTCTAGAGAAGATATAAAATTGTATGGACAGAACTGATTACATTTAGAGAAGTGACAGTGAAAAAGAATAAATGGAAGGGTTTTACCTGAATGGATTCTGAGAGGAGAAGAAGAAGAAGAAACAAGAAAGAAGAGAGAGACAATATCCCTTTCTTTTCCACTTTCCTCCACTAGCAGCAGTGTACCAGATGAAGAAGGAAATAAGTATTTTGTTTTTCACTTTGTCCAGAGAAGAAAATATTAATGGCAGATTTATCAGTACTTGTAGTATTTATTAACTAACAACTTAATAAAAAAAAATCACCTTTTTCTTTGTTCTTGTAATTTTTATCTGTAGTTTTCCTACTATACCAAGCCTGAAAGAGTAGTTAATGGGGGACAGTTATACTACTTGTGTATGTTTAAGAAAAAAGGGTCTCGTCACTGTAGCTAGTTGAGTACTTAATGTCGAAAAGACATTTATTTATTTATTATATTCTTTTGGTCAATAGGTTTTTGCTCTTCTTTTCCTTTGATAAAATTTTGATCAATAAGTAGACTCCTGATGATTCACAGTTGAACTCCCATGTAGTCGGTGTTAGAACTTGGATCGGCAATCGTTTGATCTTATTGTCGTTGAATTTCTGTTATCACCGTAGTGTCGTGATAAAATTATTGGATGATGATATCAATTACGAACTTGAAAATGATTAGCATCAAATTCTTTATCGATTAAAAAAAATATCATAAAACATACGTTTTTAAAAATAATCAAATTTTTTATCGATCAAAAAATTAAATACTATGTTTTAAAAATAATATAATAGTTTGTTTTTTTTTTTTTCATATTTTGGTTTTTATACCAAGAGAAAGATCCATCTTATATAGTTATATGAAATCGTACAAAGCTTTAATTGGCAACCTAGCAACAAGTTGCGCCCAACATCTTTTTGAATAACAATACCTAATCTATGAAAAATAAAACTACCTAAAACACTACCAGCATCATTGCTAACTAAACAATTTTTTAAACGCTTAAAAAAACATACAGTATCCTCACTAAGCTCCCCTAAAGTAGTGAAACCCAAAATCCCCAAACCATAGCCATGTGAAGCACATGCATCCAAGTATTTAGTACGCTTACGCATAATTGCTTTTGAAATAGCTTGGCCTGGGATAAAAGCACGAGCACCCTCACCAGTGAAGGGTGAGACACCTGTGACATCCATACATACGTCCTGCCCATTTTCCCAATTACAAACAAGGATGTCCGCTGGACGCAAATCACATCCTTGTTATTATCTGGAAAAAAACCCCCAAAGCAACTTTCTTGCGCGCAGGCACACCAGCTTTGTAACAAATATCATCAATTGCATCAGATACAAGGTCATGGCGAAACTTGAGGCTGACATCATTAGCACAATGAAGTGCATGATCACCAAAAATATCCATAGGTCTACTGCAACTAGAGCATAAGCCTCCCTCGACAAATAAGGGGATACCAAGCCGATAGTAAACTACCGCTCTGAACTGTCTGGGCCCGAGGCATTGATCTAACCCACTAATGGGCACAGCCAAGAGGTAATCTTGTGCATGTTTGACTCGGTGACATTGTCATAGAATGGAATCTCTTTCAGATAAGGAAAATTGGTCGGGGATTAACTTCTTAACTTATCATCGACGCAATAAGTAGAACACAATCCACATACCTGAATGAAGTTATGAAGAGCCAACTGATAAGCAGAACAATTATCTGTTGAGAATAGGCTACCAAGAATCACCTTCCGCACCGAAGTAGTCTGACTCATAGAGGCGAGATAACAATAGGTGCGAGTGTCCGCCATAGTGTAGATAGCAAGGCCACCATCTTTGATGGGCAGAGTATCCAGCCTGTGTTGCAAAGGCCCAAAACCAGCTCCATCTCCCGTGACTAAAAGCCTCAAGTATTTAAATAAATGGTCATCATAGAGATCAGTAGCCTGTTGTAGAGCTGCAGGATTGGTCGTGCGCACAACAAAATATAACCTGGACACACCAGCATAATTGCGGAGTAACAATATCTCACTTTGAGGGTCCTTGAGTTTTTTGATGGCGAACATTAACTGAACGGTATTGTTCACCCTTCTCACCACCATGTCACTTATAAAATTCAAGTCCAGACTCACAGGACCTCCCAAAAGTTTAACGCCATTACTAGGCCCACCGATCTCAATGGGAAATACACCTTCAGCAATGCTTCGTGGATCAATTGAATGCCAAAAGACCTCAATTTTCTTAATGTTGAGATGGAAACCCCTACTCGGCCCTTCTGATTCTATTATACTCAAGGATTTAGCCACCTTAAGTGTGTCACCGATGATTGTACCATCATCAAGGTACCAGGCGTGAAAATCAAGCTTACAATGGATGGACTCTTTATTATTATTATTCATCTTATTTGCAAAAACGAAACATGAATAACCACTTAACACTACTTTAACAATAATTTTTTTTCTAATTATCGCGACTATAAACTAAATCTACCACATATTTATACAACCAAATTGAATATACTTTACAAGCCTAAAAGAAAGTCCTCCCCGATCTTAATCGTAGCTTACTTTGGGGTATTTTTTAAATAAAATAAAAAATAAAAATGGTTTCCGCACTTTATGTATTGTTATGGTAGGTGTTCAAACGATACGTATTTGATAAAACCCTAATTCAAACAGAACAGACAGAACCCTTCCCACATGAATTTTGTTGGTGGTAACTATTCGAGATGAAGAAACATCGATGCAATTCCCCTATAAGTTTGGTTCTCAATCAAATCACAACAAAGCATCATTAGAATTTTTTGATTGCGTATTTTTAGTTGAATCAAGGGGTATACAAATTTTCTCATTGCGTATTTTTGGTTGAATCAAAGGATACAAGGAATTCGGTTACGCTGTTATAATAGCTTCATTGTATCCCGAAAGAATCATTTTAATACTCATTTGTACTCGTGAATTATATTCGGAAGGGTCAAAACAATTGTCTAAAAAAATCTTTCACATAGCCTTGAAGCCAGAAGAATAAAATATGTTTTCTTCTTTTTTTAGCCCAAATTTTCAACATATACAAATACACCAAGGTGGATACGTTTAGTTGTAATGAAGTCATATGATACGGTTTTTCTTTTATAAATGTGATAGTTTTGGAAATTCCAGTCCGAAAACGTCTTGAAATAAGCATCCAGAGATTATATATTTAGAAATATATTTCATATATACATATATATGTATTTGAGTCTATGTTTCAAGGATTTTTATAAGTTTCCTTGATCATGATTACAATATAATACTTTTACTCCTACAAATAATGAGTACAATCCGAGACATATCACACCATCATCTACCACTTTGACAATCAACCGTTGTTATATATCTGATTGTTTAAATTTGCTTATTATACCATTAGAGTACCATTAATTTCTTGTAATAATTAATTTCTCATAATGATGTCTCATTAATAATATCTTAGTTTATTAATAATATATTGATTAATAGTAATTATATTAGTGGACATTAGTAGTGGTTGTGTGGCGGTGCTGGTGTACGACTGAAAAAACAAACGCAATAGTTCTGATGAGCGACGGAGGAGGAAATTGCGTTAGTGATAGTTGGCAGTGGTGACGAAAGCGACAGTTATCCTACTGTATTATGGTGGGTGCTGGTGAAAAACAGTGATTACTGAGTAAATTGATGTTATTACTGGATTTACCTAAAATTGGTGAGAGGCTGAAAAGGGGATTCTAGTGTTTCGAAAGTGAGTTATGGGAGCACGGACAGTCTTCGCCTAAACCACGCATAGTGGACGTTCAAAGGATGTTTCAGTCACAGGGAAGGAGGCTTAGGGTTGGTCTTAGGGAGGGAAGCAGATGAAGAGAGAGATCAGAGATTTATAGGGTTTGAATAAGAATTGCTCTGAGAGTTTATGAGAAAGTTGTGTGTTATCTTTAAGAAAATTAAAGACTATTTATAACTGAATTTTCTAATCTCATATCGGTGAAAATAGGGATTACTTACCATGTGGAGCACTTTTTCTGTTTTTTCAGGAATAGATAGAGATAACTAGGCTGATCTTATCTTTGTATTCCACCGCCTTTACTCTCTTTTGCGGTGAAAAATAACTCAGGTACTTCTCACACGTGTCGTAGATCGTCAGACCAAAACCACAATTGATATCCCCTATTTATTTGTGGCTGAGTCAGCCTTTGTGATGATGTGTTGAGAGCAACATTCTGAAAATCAGCCCGGACATTGAACCGGAAAAATCAGTAAGTTTGGTCAATCTTGTTTAACCAGTGCTCGAACCATTGAATCAATTGGGTTAATGTTTAAATGAATAATATTCATTTTGCGCATTAATTAGAAAGTTTACATAACTTTCAAGAGCAGGAACAAACCAGATGATCCATACATACATAATATACAAATCTAACATCAACAGAACGGGCCCAATTAGTTTCCCTTTCGGTTAATAACCTTGGGCCAATAGTTCAAGTCTCATTGTGACCATAATCTCATTTTATTTTTATAATCTATATGGTTAGACAAGTGGAAAACCCGGGCGGTTCAGAGGGTTAGCTATTCCAACCGTCCGGATCACCCAGTTCATAATATAAACCCCGGTTTTCTTAAAAATTACTGGGTGGTTGTCAACCCAAACCAGTTTCCTCACTGGTTCACGGGTTTTTCGGTCATACTGGCCGATTCGGTTTTCGAAACACTGGTTGAGAGATAAATATTCTCTATAGCCGAGTTGGCTGAGATAAAGCAATATTCTCTTGATTTGTGAGCATGACTAGGATGAGTCATGTGAAAAGGAAAGGAATGCCTCAAAGATCTCGTGTAAAGTGTGAGAAGAGAATTATTTCACGTAGGTCCCTTTGTTGAGCATGAAGAGCTCAAAAGGGTTTATCCACGTTTTTGGATAAACGTGCACGGTTTAGGCTCAATTTACTAGCTGTGAGTGTGTTTGAGACGCCGAAAAGAGGCTTGTACCTGAGTCTTGTGCTTATACAAGACTCTTCAGACGAGCTGGTTCATCTTGGATCAGCACGAGGCCGGTCAAGTCTTAGCTCATGAGATTAAGTATCTTCAGATTCAGCTGAGACATGTTTGAGATAACTATGGAGGCTTGCATGCCTAACAAGTGAGACCTCAGCTCATTTGTTTTGACCAGTGTATGATGCAAAGATGTCCTAGGAGTCAATTACGATTTTATTTATATAGTGGGGCCGATATGATCAGTGTATCTCACGGGGATGTACTAGGAATCTGTCGAAAGGGCCCAGGGGCATCATAACTAGTGTATCTCGTGGGGATGTAGTAGCAATTGTTCAGAAAGTCTCAGTAACTTGAGTCGAGGCCTAGAGTAGACGTGACCAGTGTATCTCGCGATGATGTACTATGAGTCAGTCCTTGGTCTCAAGTAGGAACGAGTCATATTTACGGGAGACATAGAAGTGTCTACTTTCGGTCATAAGTCTACGATTTTACACGTCTACAGCGCCTAAGTGATTAACACTATGCTAGAGACATATGATAGGGATCAAGGCATCACAACCATCTGCATCTCGCAAAGACATGCTGCAACCGTGGTTGTTCTGATTCATAAGTCCGTTAGGGACGTTTTACGCTCTACAGAACCTATGTGACCAGCAGCCCACCGGGGAGTATGCTAAAGATCACGACATCATGACCAGCAGTCCGCCGGGGACGTATGCTATAAATCGTGGTTATTAGTGCCTTGGGGGACAAAGACTCAGTCTCTCCCGCGAGAGTTGAGTTAGTCTTGTGGGGTTGAGTTTGTCTTTTAGCAATGAAGATCGAACTTATCTCCAGGGCTCCTTTTTATGCTCAATTCTATCTCATTTTAGATTATTGACTCAGAATGATGATTCAACCTCTGGTTACGAAGATACCATTTTGTCTCTGGTCTTGAAATGACAATTTTTTTCTCTACCTAAATTTCACCATCTATAATAACGATATATAATATTATATTGGAAATATGTAATTGGTCATCTTCAATGCTAAAACAAACTCGTCTAAGGTAATAATTATTTTATTTTTTATTTTTATTTTTGAGGAGAAAAGATAAAATTCATTAATCAAAAAGGAAAAAGAATACCAGAAAAAGTGGTTAGGCATGTCTCCTGGTGAGGTAAAAGCCAACACCGAAAACAAGAAAATCCAAAGTGAGGGCATGAGATAACTACGACCAGAAAAATAACTTAAAATCAACTCAAAATACCTTACCAAAACACAGAACGAGATAGTTGAGTCAACCTATTTCCGTTTCCTAACAGAACTTCTTTTCCCTCTTCCCAAACTCTCGTTCCTTGTGAGAAATTTTACCATTTCATTTGATCCTAGAGAGTTGTTTCTCAGTTTTCTTGCAAAATTTGTCTTCATTAAAAGTGAGATGAGTATTCTTGTCTGATTCAGCATCTTAGAACCCTTCACTGTCCTCCTCATAGTCTTCAGTACTGACTCCCTGATTAGCAAGGAAAACTCCTTGGCTTCTATTGTCCTGAAGGTTTCCTCCATTAAAATCATTTAACATGATCAAGGGGTTAAGGTTACTCACTTTATCATCTTTTTCTCTCCTAGCTAGAATGTTCTTGTTTTTAGCTATATTCCAATTGCCACCATTGTCACAAACTAAAATTGTTTTGAAGACATTTTTGCCGTCATTGTCTGCAATATCTCTTGACATTTCATTCTGTCTATCAATTGGGAAACAACTTTTTGATTGGAAGGGGAAGTCTCTTGTTAGAGCATGGCTCGGTTGAACCCACCAAGCGTTAGTATGTCAAGTTTGGTCGTCATATTTTAGTGAATCAAAACTCATGTTAAGAGTCGCTTGATTATGTACTAGAGTCAACTTCGTATAGGTTAGCTTGAAAGTATTAGGATATGAGACATTACAAGTATTGCGAAGTCTTGAAGATGTGAAGAAGCAATGAGCTACAACGACAACAATCATCCTTCCGCTTGAGGTTAGCGATATTTGACTTGAACTGTTTCATTCCCTAACGTATCTTTCAAGTCGTGCATATTGAAAACAAAACTGCGAAGCATATTTGAACTCTAGATAGACATAGTATTAAGGAATACAATACGAGGTTTATTGCTTAACCATTAAAATTTGTAGATAAGACATCACCATAATCATTTGAATACTATTGTGATTATGTATGGGTATGAGGTGAGGATTTCATCCTAGGGAACAATGTTTTACATGTGTTCTAAGGAAGTAAGTTCATAAACTTGTTTGTGAACCGAAAAGGAAATTGCCAGGTGTTATTGGTTTTGTTATTCATTACATATCTTATGAACAACCAATATGTACGATTGAGTATAACCGCTCACAACTTGTTTGTGTTCTTGGTAGAACTATTCACAAAGGCCTGACTTATGTATTGGTATGACTTTTGTTAGTGAAACCGATATTAAGTAATCACTTGAGATGGTATGATCGGGTTTGTGATTTTATGTCTGACAAAATATGGGAAAGGGGAACTGATCCTAGTAAGAGGTGCAGTACATCACAAAGTGGAACCGATCCTTGTATGGGGTGCAGCAAGGTTTATAGCAGAAAGGGGAACCGATCCTATGAACATGTGCAACACGTTTTTAGGCAAAGGGGGACCGATCCTATGGACATGTGCAACACATATAAGTTAGATACCATATATATGTGGGGAACCGATCCCAGTACCTAGTCAACCGAATTTTGGAAAGCTAGTGTGACTATGCACAATACTCACATGGAAGGTAGAACCGAAACTTGTTTTGGTAGAACCGTTAAACCCATGATTGTGATTGAATGTTTGTTTGATCAATCGCATAGTTCTTGAAAGTCAGATGAACTAATTCTAAACTTGTTTGGAAGTGTGGGAAATCGGTTTCAAGGTTGTAAGTGTGAAAGAGAACTTACAAAGTAAGGATGTCGACATACTTTGAACACGTGCATTTACTAAGAATTAGTAATGTGCATTTACTAATTAGATTTTCCGAGAGATTTCGATCATTATTTTTGGACAGAGCATTTCCAGGAATTATGGAAACCGAATTTGTGCTTTAATGAATATCTTAAGAATATTTCCGATTTTGGAAATTCCTTGGTGACCAAACTTCCTTGTCTATAAATACTTGAAGTTTGCCTTTCTAGCAAACTAATCCTTCGTAACAACAGACTTCCTCTTTTGTTGTTGTTACTGATGTAGCCACCTATTCGGAGAGAAGAGTATCCTAATTAGGCGAAATCTCTTACGATTGATCAGTTTAAAGTCTTCTTTGGGATTGAGAATCTCTAGCGTGTACCATTGGTGGGAAACTAGATAATTGCGGTTTATCTTTTGTTTTCGATTGATTTGATTGACTAACGGTGGTTGAAATCTGATTGCACCTAGTTTGTTTATACTTGAGAATCTTCTCTTCTGATATAAGATTCACTCAAAGTTCAGAGTTTCAACAGGGATCTTTAGACTGTTATTTGTTAACAGACTCCGTTCTGTGCGTGATTGATCACAAGAGATTCAGGTGACTGTGTGCAGGTTTTTATTGAAGACAAAGAAGATATTGAAGATCTGACTTGGGTTTATAATCTTTGGTGTGCGCAATACTTGTTTCGGTAAAAGAGGATCCAATTAATAATCGGTTTATCCTTGTGGTAGATTCGATTGATTAATTGAGTAGATCGGCAGCAACACAATTCTTTGGATTAAGAATGTTGTTGGCTTAATCTTAAACGATTACTTCGGTAATTGAACATAAGATAGATATAAGGACTTGACGAAGGAGTTTATGTTAAGATAAACGGAACATCCTTTGTCCGACTCATATCACTTGGTTGAATAGAGTTAATACCAAACATATTTGTTGTTCCTTTACTGTTTGGAATACGAACCAAAGGAATTTTTCCAAGTACGTGACTTATTTATAAGTTGGAGGCGTGGGAATACAGACGGAACTAGGTGAACTATAGGTTTAGTTGCTTGGTCTCAACTATACGAAGTTAGGTGTAATTTTGTGTAGCGGCTTAATCCTGAGAGTATTCAATTCTGGACAAGGTCCCGGGATTTTTCTGCATTTGCGGTTTCCTCGTTAACAAAATCTTGCTATGTCATTTACTTTATATTTCCGCATTATAATTGTTTATATATAATTAAAATAAATTACACAAACTTTAATTCATATTTACTTGATAAGTGAATCCTATTGTGTTTGGTTATGTCCGAACCTTTTTGTCAAGTAACATACTTCATTGTTGTATTGTCTCGATCTCGTATCCATAGACGATCACACGAAGTGTGAACCGATTAGTTGTATTGTCTCGACTCTGTCCATAGACAATCATTTTCGGAGAAAGGACTTATAGGTAGGAAAAGTTTTAGCTTGAGGTATATTTGGGTACCCTCGCCTTTTCATCGCTGACCATTAGGAATGACGTTTTTTTGGGATTTCTTTCACTATTTCTGCATCCCAGCTTTCACAGTAGCTGACACTGCGGACCCACTACGAGAAGCTTCGACTGTTGGTTTTGTTGCACCTTATATCTTATTATGAACAACAAATGCAGACTTGTCTACTGGTAGGTCTTTAAACAATACCTACAATTTTACTACTGTAAATATACAACGTCGAGTCTCTAAATAGTGTAGGCACGAGTCGATCCTCAGGGAGGTGTAAAGTTGAAACTAAAGTCTTACTACAATTGATTCAAATGAGAAGTAACAAAAAGGGGATTTATTGTGTCGATACGACAAGATGTTTGATAAAGATTAAAGTACTAAAGCATAATGTAAGCAAAAGGTGCAATAAGAAGATTGTAAAAAATTATACAAAGGGTACTAGGGTGGTTGAATCCACCTCCTAATCTTATACTAAGACAGTACATAGTCAAGTTATGTTCTTGTCCCTTTACAGTGGACACCGGTGAAGGTTCAAGCCAGCCATTTAATCTAGGGAGTTCTCAAATGGATGGCCTATCAACTAATATCACTAACTCACCCCTAGTATTAGTTGTCTTCTTACAGTACAACTAATCACAAGTTAATTTGTTCAACTAGCTAACTAATCATTCCTAAAACAGTGAAGCACAATAAGAACAACAACATGAAATTGACTAACCTAGCATACAATCAAGGGTTTCATATAAACCCTAGCAGATGCATTTAGAACATGATGAACAAGATGAAAACACAATTATATTATGAGAACTAGATGATCCAGCTAAAATTGGATGATTACAACACACCACATCAAGCCTTATTTATACACAGTTTCGCTCAACTCACCTTTAGTTCGACAACTAACAGTGACTCACTCACCAAAATGCGTTTTTCTGACAGTTTCTATCTTCAATTCATCTCTGCAAGCCTACTCTTCCAACTGCTGAAGATAACCCTAGTCTTATCTCTCTCAATCCTAGCTTATAGGGTTACTTTTCTTGATAAGGAAAAAGATAAGATTGAGAGAGATAGAGATTAAGAGTTTCATTGTGTTGGCGGTTGTGAGCAGAGATGGTCGGGAGATGGATTTGATGAAGGAGGGCCGGTGGTTTTGATGATTATGTGAACGAAATGAAGAAAATATGAATTATGGTTTTGGTCGATTAGGGAAGAAAATGGGGAGACTAGGATGTTAGGCGGATGTATCAAACTCTGGTGTACCAAGTGGAGATGTTGTTGGATGTTGAGCAGCTTTTGGATGTTGAACGAGTGAATCATGTTTGATATCTCGGGTTTGGAAAACGGATTTTGTCTTGGGTTTGGATATGAGTTAGGGTTTTGGGTTCTCGACCAAGCCCATATCTCCGCAAACAGATTGCAACTGATGTGCAAGAGGATTGCCAATGGTGCGCAAGCGGATTGCCAGTGGTGCCCAAGGGGATTTCCACTGACTTTTGCGTGATGTTCCTTCGCGCTTTACTGCCTTCTTGTATGGTTCTTGCTTTCTGCTTCTGACCACTAATTTCTTGCTCCTGTTGCTTCTCTTATTCATCCAAACTTTATTTATTACCTAAAACACAAAGTTAATTAGTAAAAGTATTTATTCTTGAAAACAATGAAAATACAGAATTTGGAGTAAAATAGAAAATTAGAGCACAAAAATTGAGATAAATGTCTATAAAAAATGTAGAAATATACAATATTTGGCACTCATCATCTACGTTCTTATCATTCACTCCTTCACCTCTCATTTGCATCCTCGAAGAATTCTGAAATGTATGATCTTGTGGTTTTACTAAACATTGATGCTGCTCAAGGCTACTGCTAACATCAGAACTTTTTACAACTTGTTTCACTAAAGCACCCCCACTGTTATCTCTATTAGTTTCAGACAAAATAATGCAATTAACTTCTCGACAAAGCCTACCATTCTTGCGCTCAGTGCATAAAGATTTATCAACTTGACCAACAATTTATGCCACCACGATATTTGACCCCAGCGGCTCGACCTTAGTTCTGGACTGGAAATTCTCTCATCCTCCACAATGTCTTCACCGTGCAATGTCTTGTAATATCTTCTTGGAGTCTATCTGGTCTTCGTTTTTTTGAACACGTCTTTAATGTGTGCCAAACACCATACAAACTTCACATTGAGAAGGCTTCCACTGATATTCCACTGGGAGGTTGGGAGTAATCTTACCATCAATTGCTAAAGAGATGCTAGCAGTGTAAGAAGCTTAGATCTATTTCATCACAAACCTTGGCATAAGCTAATCTGTCTTATTTTAAAGTGCAATCATCAGCATATAGTAATTTCCCCAAATAATTGGCAATCAAACCTAGACCCTCAATATCCCACATATGTAATGGTGCCCCATAAATCATAACCAAAAATGACACATATTTGATATTTGAGATGAAGTTTTCCAACAATGGAGTCCAGGGTGTCTCATTTTAAAGGGTTTGTTGGTAATATAAACAAACCAGTATCTAGAACTAGTCTCCTATCCCCTTCATCCTTGAAATAAAAAGCGAAAGTAACATTATTACTCCAGAGCTTGCTCGCTGCAAGTTTTACTGCCTCAAACGAAGGACGTTTCCCCATAAAATACTCACCTAACATAATAATTGTTACTTTGTGCAATAACTACCAATGAGGGACACATGCCAAAATTAACACCGTGAAATTATTTGTTAGCAATCTTCTGCCATGCAACACCAGGCATGATCTAGCTCTACAAATCAATAAGTTGCACGTATTTTCAAAGCGAAGTAGAAGAATAATCAATCTAACGGACATGACATAATCAGCGCAACTCCTCACCAAATTTACATCCACAAATGACAAAACCGTGATCATCATTTATATATAGATTGAATACTAACATGAGAAGAAGAACTCCTACAACTCAAGCAAATTATAGAGAACTCTTTATGTGTAAGGGTGTTTGTTGAAATATATGGGCGTAACTAGCCTTGAAAACCCTCTTGCAAGGTTAGGGTTGCACAAAACTTATAAATTGTAGGATCTTAAAATTCTCATAGTACATGGGACTAATTATCTGAACATCCTCCCCTCACGTGTAGACTCACCTAACAGAATAATATTACTTTGTGCAGTAACTACCAATGAGGGACACATGCCAAAATTAACACCGTGAAATTATTTATTATTTATCTTCTGCCGTGCGACACTAGGTATGATCTAGCTCCACAAATCAACAAGTGCACGTATTTTTATAACGAACTAGAAGAATAATCAATCTAACGGACATGAACATAATCAACACAACTCCACACCAAATTTACATCCACAGATGACAAAACCGTGATCATCATGGATGTATAGATTGAATACTAACAAGGGAGGAAAAAATCTTACAACTCAAGCAAATTATAGAGAACTCTTTATGTGTAAAGGGTGTCTGTTCAAATATATGGGGGTAACTAACCTTGAAAATCTTCTTGCAAGGTTACGGTTGCACAAGACTTATAAATTGCAGGATCTTAAAATTCTCATAATATGTGGACTAATAATCTCAACACCCTCTCTTCACGTGTAGCCTCATTGGATCTAACACGTGAACATTACGGGTGACTCGTCATAAATAAACGACTCTTCACAAAATAATAACTGTTCTGATACCATGTTGAAGTCCATGGACCTAATTCACCTCGGAAATCGGCTTACAAAATTAGGATTGCACAAGGCTTATAAATTATACTAGATTTGTGCTCGTGTTATACACCGGGCATATTTTTTCTTTTAAATTGGTGTACGCGGGGCTTTGCCCCGCCCCGTGGCGATGTATTTTTGATTTGGTACCCGCCCCATGGAGATGTGTTTTTGATTTGGTGTCGCGGGGAAAATACATAAATAGGTTGAAAATATGTGCAGATTTAATTTATTTTTTCCTTTTAATTTGGTGTGTGCGGGTCTTCGCCCCACCTCGTGGAAATGCATGTTTGATTTGGTGAGCGTGGGGTTTCGCCTCTCCCCGTGTAGATGTATTTTTGATTTGGTGTGACGGGGCAAATACATTAAATAGGTGGAGGATATGTGCAAATTTTATTTATTTTTTTCCTTTTATTTTCGCAGAAAATATGAGGATTTTTTCCCCTTTATATATTAATTTGGAAAAAATAGTCTTAATATAGTAATTACTCGATTTACAAATTGAATTTGGACTTCCATAAAATTCCAAACATGGTAAGTTAGGTTTTCCTTTTAAGTTCGTAATTTTTAAATCAATCATATGTTGCCAAGTGTCCTCACCTAAATGTTGTCACTTTATAAATTCGAAATATAATTTGGTTTTATTTTTTTAATCTTTTTCCGATTCTTTTTAAACCAACCACATGTTGCCAAGTGTCCTCACCAAAACGCTCGTTTCACAAAACTCAAAAAATGCCTATTTCGGTCAATAGGAAGCGATGGTTTCCTCAACGTTCAACGTGGGAGCTTTATTCGTCTAGGCGTTGATGAACTTAAACTTTCCGTACTAACAAAACTAGTCATAAAAACCCAAGGTGACCAAACTTGTGGTACAAAAACCCCGTTCAAATGTTGGGATCCATTAAAACTCCATCTTAAACAAAATTGATACAAAAATCCCAAATTTCAAAATTTGTTTCATCAAATTTTACGATGAAATGTTATTTTTATTTTTTTAGGGTTTTTGTGTTACTTTTGTTTTGATGGATTTTTTTGTAGATGGATAGTGACACCTTTGAGTTATAACTCGCGGACCAATGGGAATACTAATCTCAACTCAACTATGTCCCTTTAAACGAATTCAGCAGGTTGTGGGACATCTGACGATGACAATAGGTTGTCCAAGCGGGCCTGCCTAATTTCTATTGGGAATATTCAAATAATCATCTCGACAGGTACATGATTGATGGGGGACTAAACTTTCCTCCCATTTTGATATTCAAACAACCCTTCTTTGATACCTAATCCGAACCTTAATGTACCTAACGGAGTTCTCCAAAATTTTCAGTAGTAAGATTCATCCACACAAGCGAGAGTTTTTGGGAAAGGGGCGGTTTTTGACACCATTGAAATTAAATTTCTTGGATTTTAATAGCTTGCATGGCTTCAAGATCATGATCTTTTCTTTCACTAATTTACGAATTCTCATAGCAACGTAGATTGAAATTTTTTTTTGCTAGACCCATCGAAAAATTTACACCGTGGATGCACCGAGGGAGATCGCAAACCCAGAACAGCGTTCGGTGCATTGTGATAGGGGTGGGGCGGAAGTGGACCCCACATACCCTCTCGTATGGTGAGAATGCGGTGTAAATTCTTCGGTGAATAAATTATTTTCGATTGAAAAATCCCGTTGAAAAACTGATTAGACTTAATTGAAAGTTGAGATTTTCGCACGGCAAGTGCCAATCTTTTAAAGAAAAACATAACAATTTCCTATCCCATCCCACTTGAATGGGTATGCTCAGGAGGTGCATGAGTTTGTCCACTTCTCCCATCTTTGATAATTTTTCCACTTACTGAGAATCGACCGTTTATCAGCTCTTTAAAATGTTTATTGGAAAAAGAAGAAAAAAAACACTCCAAAGTTTTTACTGAAATGGGCACGAAATAAATATTCTAATTCTTATATCTTTCTGACACCAGTTGGTAACATTGCTTTTGCCTTCTACAATGTAGATATTATGAACCTGTAGAAGTCAAAGCAAAAATTTCAAGGGTTTCTCTCTCCAAACCAGAGCTTCTCTCTCATATCCTTTCTTCCCTTTTCTCTCAAACTTTTTTGTGTCCATGGCGACACAATACCAACCCAAACCTCCTGATATTATTGAAAGATCTCGTAGGAACTATCGATTCAGCCAAAACAGAAACAGATCCCGTTCAAAGTCAAGATCCAAAATGGCTAGTTCTTCATCAAATAACCCAAACCTCAGACCTGCTGCCGATGTTCCGTACAACAATGGAGGTCTTGCAAACAACAATGGTGTTTCAGCTGAAAATGGAACACCTTCCTACGCCAACATAGTGAAAAGAAGATCGATGGAGCTTTCAATAATCGATGCAGACTCGCTATCCCACCCTCCGATCCGATCCTCTACAGGTGAGATGGTCATTAGAATTCCAAAGAAGTGATTTCCAAGTCAAAAGAGAACTGGAAGTTCAGTCTAGTAGGTAGATTTGATTTCAAATCGCTTGGCATGAAGTTTGAGGAAGTTAAACAAGTATTAAGTGAACAATGGAAGCTCACTGGTCAGGTTCAGTTCATCCCATGGATGAAAGGCTACTTTATCATCAAGCTGTTCAATGAAACTGATCGAAAGATTGTAAGCTATGAAGGTCCATGGAAAGTGAAGTCTCAACAGCTGAAAGTCCTCCCATGGACTCCAATGTTCAACCCAGAATCTGAGAAGGTCACACGAGCTGCTGTTTGGGTTCGTTTCCCTCATCTCCACCTGGAATATTGGAAAGAAGATATTCTGTTTCGCATAGCTAGAGGTCTTGGAAGGCCAGTAGCAGTAGATCCTAGAACTCTCAAGCACGAATACGGATACTTTGCTGCTTTTATTATCGATATTGACTTCTCTAAGCCTCTTGAAAGCATTATCATTGAGGACGAGGAACTTTCAACAGGTTTTTATGTTGATTATGAGGTTTTCAACAAGCCTGAATTCTGTGATCATTGTAAAACGGATTGGTCACATTGAGGAAAACTGTAGGAACAAGAGATATAATGATCTGAAAAGGCAGCACGACTCTGAAACTGATCACGAGAAAAAATCAGCCCTGAAAATGGAGCTAGATGAGCTCAGAAATATCTGGAAGAAGAGGGAGTTCACGGGGACTGTTCTCAGAAATGGCAAGTCCAACGATCCACCAGCTAAACCTGTTGGAGGTGTTACTTTCCAAGGAGTTCATACTATCATTCCCAGCTCTTCTAGCAGTGAAGATGAACGTGAAATCCAAGCAAATGAGCAGATGGACCACGAAGATCATGATTATTTCTAAGATCAGGGAGAAATTTCAGCTGAAGGGGTTACCATCAATGAATCAGGGCATGCTAAAAGTGTTGCTATCCTGCTACCAGACAAGGCTGACTCTGATAGACCTGCAGGAGTAGTCCCTATCAATCTGACAGAGCCTGCTTCTGGTGTACAAGCCCCAATATTGTCTCTCTCCGCAGGAACAGCTACCAACGGCTCTATTGTTCAGTCACTTTCAGAAGGTACTACCTCCAACGGCTCTAAAATTGTTCAGTCATTGTCAAAATGTACTACCTCCAACGGCTCTTTTCCTGTCAACTCACTTTCCAAGGGGCCAATGCCTGTCGAGTCTCTTTCCAAGGGGACAACTACCAACGGCTCTTTTGTTCAGTCCCTTTCTGAAGCTGACGAGGATGAGGAGAATCAGAACTTGGATAAGGAGAATCAGGATCTCCTGACATCATAAAACAAAGAGATAAGGTTGGCTGACGACTTGCACACAGTGGCTAAGTTAGCCATAACCAAACATGAGACGGCCCTGGATAAGATTCAAAATCAAATCAAAGAGAAGAACAAACAAGCTGATGGCCTTGGACAAGCCGATGGGGCTACTGATACAAACAATGAGGTTTCTACTATCATCCAAGTTCTCATCGATGGCGAGGGTTTTAGTCCCCCAACTAAAACAACAAGAAGACCTTCCCCACTCAAAGCTACGGTAGCTTTGGAGACATCCAACATGTTCTTACTAGGTGCTGTTGATGAAGCTAATGATACGGAGGAAGCTAATATTACTCTGTCACAGAGTAGGTCTAACATAGTAGTGGAAGAGACAAATAAACTGGAGTGGGGGGCTGCCAGAGACGAAGAGGACCGCCTGAAACGCGAACAAGCTGAAAAGAAGAAGGTTGACATTCTGGCAAGCAAGAAGGCTACGAAGACTACAACAAAGAAAAAGAAACAACAACCAAAGGCCGACAAGGAGGATGACAAGGGTTCAGCAAGCCCTTCTGCTAACTTAGTCAATTAATGCGTGTTTTCTTTTGGAATGCTCAAGGCTTGGCCAAAGATGGTGCAAAGGCCAAGCTAAAAGAGCTACAAAATTTGCACTCCCCTGACATCATTTGTCTCGCTGAGACTCATGTTTTTTGCACAGTTCGTTATGTTAATTCTCTAAGGTTGGTTGGATTCTGCGAAGACGTCATTACTAATGAGGTTGCTGGTATCAAAGGTAATATCTGGATCATGTGGAGAAGCACTCTCCCTAGACCAAAGGTGATCTCTTCTTCCAAACAAGCCATAACTATCGATGTGGATGGAAATTTTATCACGGCTGTGCATGCTTCCTACAATGCTGTTTCGAGGAAAATGCTTTGGAGTCAGCTAGGTTTAGGATCCATATCTATCCCTTGGCTGGTGGTGGGAGATTTCAACTGTGTTCTGCGCCTTGAGGAAAAAAAAGGCGGAATTCCGAACAAAGAAGTTTACATGATCGATTTCAGGAGTTGGATTTCTGACAATGGTTTGGTTGAGGCTGATGCAATCGGCAAGAAGTACACCTGGTCCAATTGTCAGAAAGGAAGACGTCGCATTGTCTCTAAGCATGATAGAGAAATAGTGAATAATGCTTGGCTTTACAAATATGCCAACTGGAGATGTAAAGCTCTCCCAAGTATTTGTTCTGACCACTCCCCTCTCATTGGGTTTGGCTTCCACAATACGAGACCGGTTAGAGCTCCCTTTAGATTCCAAAAGATGTGGCAATCGCATCCAAACTTCTTAAACATGGTGGAGAATAATTGGAATCAAAGTATGGCTGGTGCTCCCCCGTTTGTTTTCAACAACAAGTTAAAAAGACTTAAGCTCTAAAATCTTGGAACAGACTTGTCTTTGGAGATGTTCACTACAGACTGAAGCAAGCTGAGCTTAAGCTGGATTCTGAGGCTGATCTTCTTGATTTCGACCCAGCAGATGAAGTCCAATTCACTAGAGTGGCAGATGCTAGGAAGGCCGCAGATTATGTGAGATTGGAGCTAGCCAGTATGCTGGGAATGAAGTCACGGATCTCTTGGCTGGAAGAAGGGGATCAAAATACTCGTTTCTTCCACAATTCCATCAGATTGAGAAGGGGCCAAAACACCATCTCAGAGCTCAAGACCTCTACTAACTCTACTTTGATTGTGCAGGAGGACATTAAAGACTTCATCATCGATCACTACAAGAAGAAATTTAATGGTGGCAGCGTCAACATTGATCCTACGCTGTTTGATTATCTGCATACCAATATTTCTTCCACGGAGAGTGCCTCTATGGATGTTGTGCCATCCTTGGATGACATCAAGGAAGCGGTCTTCGATTTAGGAGCAGACTCAGATCCTGGGCCTGATGGTTTCCCAGGTTCAATCTATAGACATTGTTGGAACATTATCTCGGAAGACCTTTACAAAGCCATAGTGAATTGCTGGGAAATAAGAAAGATTCCAAAAGGTATAAACTCGAGTTTTCTGGTGCTCATCCCAAAGAACAAGAAGTCTGATTCAATCAAAGATTTCCGCCCTATTGGCCTGAGCAATTTCTTCTTCAAAATCATCACAAAGATAATGGCTACAAGTCTTGGCTCTGTTCTAGACGATTTGGTTTCAGAAGAGCAGGTAGCCTTTATGAAAGGGAGGAACATACACGAAAACATAGCCTTGGCATCAGATCTAATCGATGAGCTCAATACAGACAGGAAGTATGGAAATGTTGGTATCAAGCTTGATATACCCAAGATTTTGACACACTAAGCTGGGAGTTCATTATTGAGGTCTTTCGACAGTATGGTTTCTCTGAAACTTGGTGCACTTGGATTCGTAGCATTCTTGATTCGGCTCGTATCTCCATTATGATCAATGGCAGCCCTGAAGGTTTTTTCATCATCTCGAGGGGTCTCCGTCAAGGGGATCCTCTCTCCCCCTTGATCTTTGTTCTCATTGAGGATGTCCTAAGCCGTAACTTGTCCAAACTCTTTGCTCGTCGTAGTATGCATTCGATGGTCAGTAAGAAGGGAGTAGCTCCTACCCATCTTCTCTTTGCAGATGATATCCTTGTTTTCTGCAGGGGTAATTGGCAAAGCCTTCGAAGTCTGGTTGATATTTTGACCACTTACAAGATGGCTTCAGGCCAATGTGTGAATTTTTCCAAGAGCAAATTCTATTATGGAGGAGGTTCGGTCTCAAGAGCTATAGCAATCTCCAATTTTCTGGGCATGGAAAGAGCTCACTTTCCTGATAGATACCTGGGTATAAATTTGAAGCCAGGCATAGTTCGGCACATCCACATCCGTCAGGTGGTGGAGAAGATTATGGACAAGTTAGTAGGGTGGAAGGGTAAGCTCTTATCTTTTCAAGCTAGGCTGGTGCTAATCAAGTCAGTGATCTCGAGCTATGTTACCCATTCCATGGCTGTTTATAAGTGGCATTGCACCGCCATCAAACAAGTTGAGAGAGCCATTAGAAATTTCCTTTGGTCAGGAGATGCGGATAAGCGTAAGTACTTCACTGTTCTCTTTGGAAGCCTTTGTTGTTCCAAAAAGGAAGGTGGCATTGGCCTCAAGAAGCTTTTGGACGTTAACAAGGCTATGTTGATGAAGCTTTGGGTCTCCATCAGGGATTCGAACAAGATTTGGGCTCGCTTCCTGAGAGCCAAATACTTCAAAAACAATGGCAATCTGATCGACTACAAGTTGGGCTCTTCTGTTTTTCCGGGCATCAAACTAGTTTACACATTTGTGCAAAAGCACACAAGATCGATCATAGGATCTGGTGAGAATACTTCTTTATTTTTTGACAACTGGTGTGGGGACTTCTCAATTGCTGGGAAGCTGGGCCTCTCCTCCAAAGGCCCTAATGATTTCCAGGCAATGGTTAGTGACATTATTGAGGATGGGTCTTGGGTTATTCCACCCTTAACGAGTAGTCTAATGGATCATTGTGGCATCGATGTGGGGAAGCTTCCAATTACCCCTGGCAGGGAAGATTACAGAATCTGGGACTTGGACAAGAAAGGGGCTTTCTCGGTGAAATCTGCCAAGGCTGCAATCAAAGCGTCAGAGGAGATCCAGCCAGCAGCGGTCCTGTTTAACAGGAAGATGGTCCATCCAACTTTGGGCGTGCAATATTGGAAGATATAGATGGGCCAGTGTTGTGCAACTGAGGATAAAATGATCAAAATCACTGGTAGAAGCATGCCAACGATGTGCCGGCTATGCCGAAGAGATTGCGAGTCTCTCAGCCATATCACTTGGCATTGTAGATTTTCTAAAAGGAGTTGGGCTTGGTTAGCTGGTCTCTTCAATATCAAGCCAAGCGAAGACCTTGTGATCTCTTACAAGGCCGCAAAGGGCCGTAGCAAGATGATAAAAGATCTGTGGCTTGTGGCAAATCTTGCCATCACAACGGAATTATGGAAGACTCGGAACAAAAATTACTTTGATAATGCTCCGGTGAATTGTCTTGGCTTCAAAGAAAGGGTATATCAAACAATACGAGACAATTCTAGCCGAATGAAAGGGCATATGCACAACACTCAAGATGACTTGAGGATTCTAAATTACTTCAGAGTTCAACACAGATCTTGCAAGGTCAACATCCCGGTGGAGATAAGCTGGACTCCTCCTAATCCTGACGAAATCTTGATTTGCTGCGATGGTGCCTCGATGGGTAACCCAGGCCAAGCAGGCTCAGGAGTAATATTTCGCGATCCAAGCTCAGCGGTCCTTGGATCTCTTTCTGTTGGTCTGGGCTGGCAGACCAATTTCTATGCGGAAATAGCAGCTGTTATCTATGGAGCAGTTGTGGCTCAGAAGTGGGACATTAAAAATCTCTACATACGTTCTGATTCGATGAGTTGTATACAGGCCTTTCAGAAAAATGAACTTCCTTGGCAGCTAAGACAGAAATGGCTTTTAGCGAAGCAATTCTTCTTCCACATTCGCTATGTTCACAGCTATAGGGAAGTCAATTTTTCTGCAGACGCCTTGGCCAAGAGGGCCTGTTTGCTAGCCGAAGACATCTTTGAATTTTATGAGGGTAAGCCGGCCTTCATTCCCTCTGTAGAATGGCCTGGCAAATTGTATTATCGTTTCAAATAGGCTCTTTGGCTTTTGCCTTTCTGGCTAAGGCTTCAGAGACCTTTCCCTTTGTGTTTTCGCTTTTTTAATCAATCCATTTTTGACCGACTAAAAAAAATGAACCTGTAGAAATCGGTGGGGAAGCTACTAATCCTGCAATCCATATAATTTGTTGGATTTTGGATTCTAAAACTTTAGATTTTGGTCGCCGGATTTTGTCTCTGTCTAGTCATTTTCATAAAAAAAAAGAAATAATTTTATAGAATCCCTTTACACATTGAGTAGTGGTTGAAATTGGCAAAAGGCCAAGAAATATCAAATATACCATTAAAATACTGGTAAAGGACATGCAACATACGTACTGAGTCGTGGTGGCCGGTGGGAACGTTACTCGATTAGCAGAAAAAAGTTGGGAACATTATTTCGTTCGTATCAGTGCTGTAGTTGGTACTGTGGTTTGGTATACATCAGTGGCCCAAACCAGATGGGTCCACGATTTAGCCCTCTGCCACCCCTGCAATGGTAACTTATGTATTTTTCACCTCAATTTTCTTTTTTCCTTGTCGCTAATATTTTTTCATGACAAGATTAGGGTATATCCAAATTAACTGAGTATCCGATAGGACAAAATATGGAAAATCCAAAGCCTAACCATATATTTTCAAAAATGGTTAAAATGTCCTTATTTTTTTTTATTAGCACTAATAAAACATGTTTAGCTTAATTAATTTAATTAGATTAATTGGTTGAATTAAAAGTTATTAAATTTTGGTTTGGTTAGACTGAAATCATGGATTTTGTTGGAAGAATTTTGAGAAAAAAAAATTGTTTTAGGAATTTTTTTTATGACAGAAATGAAAGCACACTAGCCGAAAACTTCTAATAAGAGGATTGCACAGTTGTTTATGTTGGAAAAATTAGCACCCCGAGCGCAGCGGAGCGCATGATCACAAAAAGCAATTGGTGATCTGAACCAAACATGAGAGAAATAATAAGAGGGACAGAAGATAAACAACCACACAACACAAGATATACGTGGTTCACTTTACATGCTACATCCACGGCCAACACCACCAGAAAAACTTTCATTAAATCAAAGATCATTATATGCTTTTTCCGCAACCCAAGACAGGACCGAAAGAGTTAACAAGACATACCTGAGAGCATCATCAAAGAAACCATAGAAATCAAATCTCTAACCATTCGTCAAACCAGCATCATGTCTTCTCTTCTACACCTTTTGTTAGAGCATTGATCGGTCGAACTCGCAAGCGTTGTTATCTCAAGCTTGTTTGTCAAGTTTAGTTGCCAAAACTATAAGTCTTGATTCTAGCCTACTTATAGCTAAGTCTCGGATTAGAATAGTAAGTGTAGTTGAGCTTTAGACTCCACGACGTTCATCGAATGAAGACGAAGGACTACTCAAGGGAACTTGTGGAACTTCATCAACAAAAGGTATGTGGAGACTTGAACTTATCTATCACTCGAAAGTATATCTACTCTATCTCTTATTTGAGACAAAAGGCGTATTGCTATATAGACTTCAATTATACACTTTTTCTATTTCGAGCCGAGTTTATCTCGCTTATCTATTTCTCGAAATATGTGTTTGTAAGCTTTGGCTTTAGCCAAGTTCATCTTTACTCATGACGAAAGTCATATTGATTATTTCAATAACTTGTAAATCGCTTTGATGCTAATAGTTTGTGGATAAAAACTATTTTAAAATCCTCTAAGAAAGTTTCAATGATTGAAATGAGAGTTTAAAACAAGTAACCATGTTTGGATATAAACATAGTGTGTTCTCACATTTGTGTAAAAGTCCAAAACCGGGAACCTAAAGTATGCGTACCCGTACGCGTACTGGCGGTTGTTGGAAATCCAGGTAAGTATGCGTACTCGTACGCGTACTGGCGGAAAATTCACGTCCGTGAATTTCTGCTGGAGTTTGGAAGTAAAAAACAAACTCAATCCGACTACTTAAGTATGCGTACCCGTTTGCATAAGCCGGTTCCTATGGGGGGTGAAAATCTATTGATTTTCCAGTTTTGAACCCATAATGGACCTAGCAAACAAGCAAACTGGCCTAGCTAAGTGGCAAATTTGCCACTTAGCCAGGCCAGGTCAAGTGTCTACTGAGCGGTCGAAACTCGACCGCTCGGTGTAGTGAACACCGGTAGGTGTAGTCTCCACCGCCAGCGGTCAAGACTCGACCGGTCGTATCATCTCACCTAACGGTCATAATTTCTTCATCCTGTAGATACGATATCAAATTTCATTTCAACTCACACCATTTTTTCAATCTCCATTCTTTCACTCCACAAGTCCAACATGTCAGTTCGAGTTCGAGCTCGCAAATTTAACATAGCTGAAGATGAATCATTTGCAGGAATTATGTTTTTGTTATGCAAGATATAACCAATGATGGACAACATCAACATCAAGAGATTCTATGGAGTCGCATATTTCATAGATTTCAAGAAGATACAATGAACCTCAATAATCGAGATGCAAATAGATGTTGTCAACGCTTCCGAGTAATCAGCAGGGAGGTGAAGTTGTTTGTTGTTGCAATTACTGAAGGCTATCTAAACCGACAAAATGGCCAAAACGCATTTGATGTGGAGAAAATGTGTCAGGTCGAATAGCGCAACAGAGTGGAAAAAGATTTTCAATTTGATGGTTGTTATCTTATCTTGAGGGTGTTTCCCGAATATGATCAGTTTAGATTAGCTGCCCAAATATGATGCATCTTTCATTTGTATGATGCATCTATCATTTGTATCGAATTTTAATTTTAAGATATTATTAATATAAAACTAGTGCATCTTTCATTAAAAGTTTAGAATTTTAATTTACATTAAGTGCCCTCTTTCATTCATCTAGATAATGACATAACTTATAATAAAGACTAAAAGTAAAAATTTGGGACAATGTTCTTCATCATGTTTATCTTCTTCATTTCACCAAACTTCCAATCAATGCACTCATGAACGGAGTTTCCTTTGTTTATCCTCTTCTATGCCTTCAAATTTTCCTTCCCTTGAACTTTTCTTTGTCTTTTCTTAGTTGGAGGTTTGATTTGGTTAATATCCAAAACTTGTAGACTTCTTTGGTTTTTACCTATTTCTTTATAACCTTCACATATCTTACTAACGGCGGCTTTAAGCACCACTCCAGAGAAATCAAGTTGGGTAGCCAAGTCAAGTTGGGATTCAAACTTGGCCATTTTGAAGAATAAGATAGATAAAGATAGAATTTTTTTGTGTAAAAAATTTGGTGTAATTCTTGAGTGTGAATGTCACATTTTGATAGCGGTGGATAAAGAGTCGTTCTTGTTTAAAATCAACCGCTAGCGGTGTAGTCTCCACCGCTCGGTTTAGAGTCGATCGCTTAACGTTATTACCATAGTGGCGCGGCCAGTTTGCCAGGCCACCTGGCATGGAAAATGGGTGGGTTAACCACCCTGATGGTATTTTCAATGATGTTGTAGTAATAAAGTTCGTTAGGACTTGTGAAAGCTGATTTTTAGACTTAATTTCCATTTTTTTTCAACACAAAAATAACAAGACAAAAATTTAAATGGCCATGAGAGAAGGACTTTAGAACTTAGGTCTTCTCAACTTATGATGTCTTGGTATCATGAACTTCAACAACTTATACCATTTTCTCTTATAACTTCTTGTAACTAAGTCTTCAACATTGATTTTTGATTTATTCTTTTCTGTTGTTTCTTCTAAACCTTAAACGTCTTCAACTTTCTTCATAGATTTTAATGTCGCTCCGCTTGTTGATGATGATAAGTTTCTACTGAGAGAGAGTCGTAATCCAGTAACTAAGACTACATTGTGAGGTTGCTTTGTCTTTCTGGCATTTCCTTCTGACCTACTTGCCTTTCCATCATGGATGGTTAGGTCCATCACGATTACCCTCTAAAAGGAACAAGTTCTCTCCTGAATTTCAAAGATCTCAATGTCTTTTTCTCTAATGTCTCAATAGAATGTTATCCCTAGCAATTCCAATTTCTATCTTTTCGGTGAGAAACAATATGTAAACTTAGCTAACCGGATACTATGTGACGCTAGAAGTTTCCCCCTTACCCCCAAACTTAAATATAACATTGTCCTCAATGTTCTAAAGATAAAAATAAAAACATGAACAAGGAGAAACTGTTACCACTTGAGGGGAAAGAAATAAGGAAGGATATTACCGTAAGCATGAGCGTAGGTGCCTCCCAGAAAATGCTAAATTTAAAGTCTTTAGCTAGACATCAGATACCTCAAAAAGGATTGTCACCTTCCAAAGTCATATACCAAAATCTGAAATAGTTGTGGGTCCTCAGAGCCAAATAGAGCAGACACAAATGAAAGACTACCATCTCGGATTAGAAAAATAAGCAGACAAAGCATAACTTGATCTAGGGCTTTTCTCAAGGAAACTAGATTTATCTGGGGTGTCTCTTTGGGCTCTATATGAATGTCTAGGAAAATAGGTTCAACCGGATGACATGTTTCTAAGAAATGGATTTCCTCATGGATAATATCGGGAGGATCGGGTAGCAGAGTTTGAAGAAACTCAAGTAATACCATAGAGGCACAAAGCTCGAGTCCCAAGTTAGGGACTTCAATTAGGGATACTTGACGATCACAAGAATCATCATTACCCCCAAACTTAGGGTGAACACTATCCTCAAATGGACCAAAATCTATCGGATGGATTCTAGGGTCCATAAAGTCAACATAATGACTAACTTCTTTTGGGGACTGGTCTTCTAAACGAACAACATCTTCGTATAATGGATTATCAAAGAAAATCTCTAGCATAGGCTCATCAACTAAGGTGTTCGTCATGCTCATCTCCCCTGAATCACTAAAGGGTTCCTCAAATAAAGGATTATCAAACACACTGCAGGCTAACGGATCTTAACCTAAAGTTCTAATCATGTTCACCACTTCTAAATCATCTATTTCAGAAGACTTAAAGACATTTAGCTCAGTAGTCATATTACCAAAATATATGTTCTTAAGTATGGTTCTACAGTTGATGACAACATTAGATGTGGCTAAGAATGGGCGACCTAAAATCACCGGGATTTGAGCACTTGGGTCCTGAACATGCTGGGTATCTAGAACAACAAAATCCATTGGGTATATAAACCTATCGACCTCAATAAGAACATATTATATGACACCACGAGGCACTTTGACAGACCTATCAGCCAATTGAAGTGTCATTTTGGTCGGTTTCAACTTACCAAGACCTAGCTGGGTGTATACATGATACGAAAGTAAGTTAACACCGTCTCCTAAGTCAAGTAATGCCTTATCGACCATGTGATTACCAATCGCACAAGATATGGTCGGGCATCCAGGGTCCTTATACTTAGGGGGTGTTTGGTTCAGAAGAATAGAACTTACTTGACCAGCTAAAAAGGCTTTCTTATGGATATTAAGCTTACGCTTTCGTGTAGAAAGATCTTTAAGGAACTTGGCATAAGCAGGCATCTGCCTAATTGCTTCTAATAACAGAATGTTTATGTTCACCTGCTTAAATGTTTCCATTATCTCGTTGAAAATAGACTCCTTCTTTGTTGGGGATAACAACTGTGGATATGGGGCTCTAGGCACAAAGGTAGTCCTATCAGGAATTTCTTTGGACTCCCTAGATATTGTTTCAGTTTCCTCAGCTATGGGATCCTCCTATTGGGAAGTAGAAGGTGGAACTACAGTATGTCCACTAGGTATGGATACCTTATTGTCTACCGTTTTACCGCTCCTAAGGGTTGTAACTGAATTCACATGATTGTACAACTTCTCTCCTTTGGGGTTAGGATCAGTATGACTAGGTAACTTTCCATCTTCTCTCTCACTTATATACTTAGCTATTTGGCCGACTTGAAGTTCTAATTTAGTTAGAGTGTGCCTGGTTTCTTGTTGAAAGCTAAGGTGGTTAACTGATAACATATCATGGTTCTTTGCCAACATAGTAAGAGTTTCTTCTAAGGTCGAGATTCTTTTCTCAGATGTGTTTTGAAACTGAGTTTGACATGAAGGGTCCTGAGTATGACCAAAACCTGGGGGAGGTTGAAAATTACTAGAATAACCTTGATTTTGTCCCTTAGACTAAGAAAAATTAGGATGGCTTCTCCAACCATGGTTGTAGGTCTCTGAGTATGGGTCAAACTTCTGACGGTTTTCAAACCTAGCATTGTTATAAACAGCATGGGCTTGCTCTTCACTAACCTGACCTTCCCAAAACGAGCTATTGGGTTCTACTCCACAACTAGAGACTTTAAAGGCTTTAATCCTATCATCAGGTTCAACAAGAGACCTATGTTTATATTGATTCAATTCCAAAGCTTTTAACCTTCTAGACAAAGCCGCAAACTTAGCATCTGACCCTAAGCTTGAATCTACCATATTTGTGCTACTTCTATTGACCAAGAGTCTTTTAGGGGGTTGAACACAAGGTTCCCACTGTTGGGATTTTTCAGCATTAACTCCTAAGAAGGTAAAAGCATCATCGGCATTTTTACTAGTGAACTCAACAGCACACAGAGACTCGACCATGGCTTTGGTCGAATAGTCTAAACCATTATAAAGAATCTCTACTAGTTTCATTTTCTCAAACCCATGGTGAGAACATTCGGATAGGAGATCATTAAATCTCTCTAAGAACCTATAAAGAGATTCCCCCTCTTATTGCGTACTAGAACTAATTTTCTGCCAAACAGCTGCAGTTTTATGCTTAGGATAGAATTTCAAATAGAAAACATCAATAAGTTACTGCCATGTTTCTATGGATTCAGATGGTAGGTTGTTAAGCCAGGTCTTGGATTTATCTCTCAAGGAAAAGGGGAACATCTTAAGTTTCAAGACTTCATCAGTAAGGTCCTTAATCTTAATTGTTCCACAAATTTCTTCAAAGTCCCTAATGTGAAAGTAAGGGTTTTCATCATCTTTTCCTAAGAATATAGGGATCATCTCAAGAATACCAGGATTCAACTCATAAGTAGCCGTAGAGGCTGGCAATTTAATACACGATAGTCGGTTGGTCCTAGTTGGGTACATGTACTCCTTCAAAGTTGTCATTTTTGGCACAGTAAAATCCTAGGGGTGAATTCCTCACTAAGACTTAAGTTCTCAAAACTGAAGTTTCCAAACACAGGGCTCTCAAAAGAAGAGTCTTCGAGCTCCCCGTTTACAAAAGAAAAACTTCTAGGCTCGTCACTAATCAAACGGCCAAAAGTATCTCTTTTCCAAGCACGCTCACTAATGGACTCGAGCGATTTTGGCATACACTACAAAAAATTAAAAATCCTAAGGAAGGGAGGTTCTAAGCAAACACACAACAAGCTGACTCCACCAAAACAAACCTAAAGATTTCTAGCAAACAAAAAGCATGATGGCTCCACTTAGATTGTTTCTAGACCAGCTTTTAATCTTTCGAAAGGGAATTCGTTACAATTTAAGCAAACCCCTATGGAATCAATCCGAGTCAAAGTAAGTTGAATAGAGGCGAGGGAATCTCGGTGGAGCTTTGATACCCAAGGCCTCACCGGTATTACAAGGCGGCGGAGTCACGCATTCAACTCACAGAAACCATCATGAACTTCGAAGTATGCTTAAAAGAGTAACCAATATTTTTCGAATGACTTTCTATTAAACTCGTTACCTTATTGGTCTCGTTCTATTCCAAATTTTAAAGCTTGGGTTCGCGTTAAGTATCATTTTCCTAAGGCGGGCAAGAAGAGAACGGTGATGAAATCCGAACCCTTATCTTGTATGGCCAGTCCTTGCCATTTACTAGGAAATTAAAGCAGCCGTATTCAGTTCCTCAACATATATTCACACGAAGGAAGACAGTAACTCGCTGACAGGGGATTCGCGAGTGTTTCAACAAACTTACCTCCTGTTCCAAACGGGGGATGAAACACTGTAGTCGACTCGGGCCACCGACTCCGATGTCAGTGTACGAACCCAAGGGGCCGAGACGATATCGTAATCGTCGTCCTTCTCTGCACACAGTTTATATTTAAACTACCCTTCCGTAGGGTTTTAAAAAAAATAATGTCCCAAAGTTTAAAGTCCAAAGTAGTCCAAAAATAAAGTGCAAAAGGAAAGGAAAGTCTAAAAAAAATAAAATCAAAAAAATAAAATAAAAATATCTCTCTTTTTTTTTTCCTCTCTTTTTTTATAAAATAGAAAAATCTTCTCCTTTCGCTTTGTCTTTTACTCCAAGTCTTTAAATATTCACCAAAAGCTTTGGCAAAATTTTCATTTGCTCCAAATTCCAAATTCTGTAAGGAAAAGACAAAAACCCAAAAATGTAAAGAAGAACAAATAAAATAAAAACAAAAGAAGGTACCTTGTCTTCATCACGGCCCAGAAGCTTTCTCTTCCTTCTTCTTCTCAGACTGTTGCGTCCCCGAGCTCTCTTAGTGATTCATCTTCATCTTGTACGGAAGAAACAAAAGCAGGTTACTGCCAATGTCCACTCCGGAGTTTCGATGGTTGTCCAAATGGGGTGAATGGTAGGGGTTATGCTAAAGGGTCGATCCTTAAACATCTGCAGGACAGACATCTCGTCTCTGATGCTAGAAAGAACAGCTGTAGAGAATTAATCTCTAAGGACTCACAAATTTACCTTTCTTTCGAGAGGGTTCTACTACGTTTACGCATGTGGATATGCATCAGGTGTATGCGTTTTCATGGTTGGAAAATGCCCTGTAAAGGTCAGGATGGAGTTTCCCATAGTGATGTTATTGCAGGCCCTATCAATGGTTCTTTAGCAGAATTCCTAATTCACGATTTGGCAAGGCCTGTTGACGCTGTTTGTGGTAGTGTGGATTGGATAACTTTTTTGAAGACCGGATTGTTGGAAGTACTTCAGGGGGGGCTGAAATCCGTGATATTGAGATTGTCTCTCTATCTCCGGAACTGCTCAATGCAGCCTTCCAAAGGCAGTTCACTATCGTCGCTTCCATTCCCCATAAATGCAGACTCAACTTCTCTCGAGTCTTGAAGGCCTGCCTTGACAAGGTACTGCTCAATCCATCTTGTATGTCTTCTTGGATACAACTTATTCTCCTACCTATATGTACTCTGACCTTATATAGACCTAAGAGTTCTACTGAAGAAAGATCCAGCAATAGGAAACGTATTCAAATCGCCGCCATTAATCAGGCCTTAATTGTTTGTAAAGAGGCTAATGGTTGCTTCATTTTGGTTAACAAATTGTTGCAACTTCCGAGTCATCAGGGGAGTAAGAAGGTAGATAAGAAGAAGCAAGCAGCGGCCAACATCATTGCATGCCAAAAGAAGATAAGTTGTGGTCACTTTGCAGCAGCGATACGAGTAGTTTCTTCGAATGGGATTGCTCCTCGTAATGAAAGCACTTATTCTGAATTGCAATTGAAGCACCCGGATGCGCCTCCACCTACCATTCCGGATGTACCAGTAGTCGTTGATCCTATTGTTGTGGATTCCCGGGAAGTTCTTGGGGCGATCAAGAGCTTCCCAAAAGGCACATCGTGCGGCCGATATGGGTTACGTGCACAACATTTAATCGATGTTTTGGGTGGAGCAGCAGCTGCAGTTGCGGATGACTTAGTTTCTTCCATCACAGGGGTGGTTAATCTTTGGTTGGCAGGCAAATGCCCCAGCGGTTTAGGCGAGTTCATAGCTAGTGCACCCCTAACACCGCTACTTAAACCCGATGGCGGGTTAAGGCCTATTGCAGTCGGCACAGTTTGGCGAAGGTTAGTTTCTAAGGTTGCTTCTTTCTCAGTCAGCAAGGACATGACTTCCTATTTAGGGAACTACCAATTTGGTGTTGGGGTGCCTGCAGGGGGGGAAAGTATTTTACATGCTGTTAATGGCCTTTTGGAGTTAAAGGGGCAGTCGGACAAGATGTCAATGTTACTTATTGACTTCTCCAATGCATTCAATATGGTGTGTAGATCCCATCTCCTCAGGGAGGTTCGGCTTCATTGTCCAGGTATTTCTCGATGGGTAGAATTTTGCTACTCAAGACCTGCTCGACTCTATTATGACCAGTATATTCTGTCTTCGGCACTCGGTGTTCAACAAGGTGATCCCCTTGGTCCTCTGTTGTTTTCCTTGTCTCTTCACCCTCTTGTGAAGTCTATTGCTTCCCGTTGTAAGCTTGATTTACATGCCTGGTACCTTGATGATGGTACGATTATTGGTGATACACTTGAAGTTTCTAAGGCTTTGAGTATAATAGAAACCGAAGGGCCAAGTAGGGGTTTACATCTCAATATCAAGAAGACAGAGATATTTTGGCCTTCTATTGACCCCAGAAGCACTGTTGATGGTGTATTCCCACTTGATATTGGTAGACCTACCAATGACGTTAAACTTTTGGGGGGACCAGTGAGTTTGGATCTTAATTTTATTAGTGATATATTGGTGAACAGGGTGAATAAGAATGTTCAACTAATGTCTGCAATTAAAAAACTCAAAGACCCTCAGAGTGAGATGCTATTACTTCGCAATTGCACTGGTGTGTCAAGATTATACTTTGCAATGCGTACTACCAATCCAGCAGCCCTGCAACGTGCCATTGATCTCTTTGACGACCATTTACTTAGGTATTTGAGGCTACTAATTACTGGTGATGGTGGGGGTTTTGGCCCTTTACAGCAAAGATTAGCTACTTTACCTATCAGAGATGGTGGCCTAGGCATTTACACCGTGGCTGACACCAGTACCTACTGCTACCTTGCTTCTCAGAGTCAGACAACTTCGGTACAAAAAATAATTCTGGGGGATTTATTCTCAACAGGCAAAGGTTCTGCTTATCAATTGGCTCTTCAGAATTTTATCCAGGTATGTGGATTACCTCCTTCTTATTGTTTTGATGATACTGCCCCCCCCCCCCCCCCCCCCCTTCCATACACTCCCTGGCAGTCACTTATTTTGATGCAGTCAAGAAGAAAATTGCAGACCAATTTTCTATGTCTGCACGAGATTCCATTTTGTGGATGTGTAACCGTGTTAAGCATGCTCAGGATTATCTATTGGCTGTCCCCATTAGTGGGCTTAATCAGTGCCTCAGGTCTAGACAGTTCAGAGCTGTACTTTGCTATCGCCTTGGCATCCCACTTTTTGTTGAGAATGGCTTATGCTCTAGTTGTAACAAATATATGGACATTTTTGGGGACCATGCGCTTCATTGTGCTAAATATGTTGGAAGTAAGTTTCGACATGATCTTGTTCGAGATGTTGTAGTTGATATGTTACAAAGCTAACGTGCCTGCGCGCAAGGAAGTCTCTCTTGGTATGGTGTCAGATGATGGCAAGGACTTGAAGCCTGCCGATATCCTTGTTCTCAACTGGGAGAATGGTCAAGATGTTTGCATGGATGTCACAGGTGTCTCGCCCTTCACTGGTGAATGCATTCGTTCTTTTGTCCCAGATAAAGCTATTTCTAAGGCGGTTTCGCGTAAGCAAGCTAAATATTTGGAAAAGTGTGCTTCACTTGGATATGGTTTGGGTGTCTTAGCGTTTTCTACTCTTGGGGAACTTGGTGAAGATACTTTGTGTTTTTTCAAGCGCCTGAAGAATTGTATTGTTAATAACGATGCTAGTAGTGGTTTTGGTAATTTTATTTTTTCATAGATTAGGCATTGCTATTCAAAGAGGTGTTGTGTTGGAGCCCAGCTTGTTAATAGGTTACCAAATAAAGGCTCTGTATAAGTTTTAACAAATATATTTTTCATATTCAAATTTGAATATAAAATAAAAATAAAAAAATTAGTATTTGATACAAGTTATTAATTTTGGAAGCATTAGTGAATTACAAAAAAGATAATTCTGGGATCTTCAAATAACCGGGGGCTCTGCGGATCGGGAGACCGCCGATTTGACTCAATCTTCTCCGATTCGAAAAATTCTGGGATCTAAATCAACTGCATGTTTAGGATTTAAACATAATCTCTTTTTAATTTCTTTTTATCCTCTTTTAGTTGATTTCTTTTTTCAATTCTCGGAATTATCTTTATACGTTAACTCTTTCCTTCAATCTCTTAATCTTTTGGAATACCTAATCCTCTTCATATTCATAAATCATCATTAATTTCCTTTCAATCTCTTATTTCTTTTTTTGTTTGATTTCTAATTGCTTCTATGTATTATCTAATTACTTTAGTTTTCCCCTTTCTATGTCAGGCTGATTAGCTTTGGTTTGCCGGCCATGTAGCCCCATTAGGGGCCGTTTAATCTACCGTAGTATCTGTTTCCTACCTTCTATGGCGAGTCTCACCCTTCTAGTCTTGCTGGTCGTGTGTTGCTGCAACGGTACAAGCTGGGGTTTGTTTTTTACCTTCAATTTTACATGAATCAGAGATAAATGTTTATGGATTTTTATCATCCACTTCAAATTGATTTAGTCGGGGGCTCCTTTATCATTCCACAAGGTTTGATTTTGTTTCTGATTGGTTTAATTTAGACTCATCTTTTAATCCAACATCAGGGGTTACTATGGCTCTTTTTGAATGCGTTATTTGCTGCATTCATTTTAATTGGCTAATGATCCTTTTCTCAATTGTTTAGTTCTTGTCTCTGGGTTAAATGTTTTCTGCCTAAATTCTCGTTGTTGCTATTATTTCGTATCTTAGCTAAAAGTTCCATTTTTTCACAGTGTATTTGTAAAATTTGCGTGAGTCCCTTTCAATTTATGCTCGCATACAGAGTGATTGTTAGTATTCCCTTTTCTTAGATTTTACTCTATTCGTGCATATATCATTTTAATCCTTCTTCACCCTTTAACTTGGTTTATCGTTTCAAAGTAGTGCTTTTGGTATTGCTGGACTTTGAAGCTCCTTTTGTTATCGACTTCTGGTTTCCTCCCTGCGGCCTAACTATTTTGGGTTTGTGTCGGATCGATGAATTAAGGTCTGGTTTTTTCTTTCTGGTAAAGTAGTTATCTCCCAGTGGCTTTGTTATTTTTGTGACTATCCGTAGTTTTCTCCGTTGTTTTCCTACTATTCTGTGGTTTCTGTCAGCCTATTTCTCGGCTGGTTTCAAGTTTTCTTTCTTGTAGAATAGTTTCTTCAGCGGTTACTTTTCTAATCTTGGCCAGCTTTACCCAAAAATCTTCCTTTGTTTGGTGTGTATAAGTCCATGTATTGCATAGTCTCATGGGTGGTCCTTTTGGAGACATAATTGTTATGGTGTCTCTTTTCTCTCTATCGGTATATTGGTTCTGTTTAGTTGACGATTTAAACTTCCCAGTTTTTTTTAGAACTTTGAATTTTCTTTGGCCAATTTGGATGCAGCTTTTAGACTTTTCAATTTTAATTAATTCCCCTTAGTCCCCTGATGAGATTGGCTTCCCCCTTAGTCCTTTGATCTCAGCATTGAGGTTGGTTATTGTGGCAAATCGATTTGTTTCTGTGTGATGTAACCTCTTGATAGGTATTTGTGTTATTCCTTGACCCCAACAACTGCTCTACTCTACACCTCCTCTTAAGCAAGTAATTTTTGCTCTCCCTCGCCATCTCTTAACAGATACTACACAGATTTGACGGTATCCTTAATGTGGATACTGGGTCGGTAAGCTGTTCCCTTAATCTCCTGTGTTCCTGTGCTCTTATATCTCTTTTTCTTTTCTTTGATTGCCTGTTTCTTGTTTAGTGCCCACGTCATAATAGTTCTCCCTCCTTTCCTCCCTTCCCTTAGTAAATTTTGTTTATTTCCTGTGACTTTTTTTGACATCATGAAACTTCTGTCCTGGAATGTCCAGGGCATAGGTACCCCAATCACAAAAGACCACTTCTCTTATATTTGCCAAACTTACAATCCTGATATTGTTTTCCTAGCCGAGACAAAAGCTCCACTGTCTCGCATGGACTTATTCTTTAAAAAATCCCTTTAAAAAATCCCCTTTCATGACTGGTTTATTATACCTTCCGTGGGATTAGTGAAAGGGTTAGCAATAGCGTGGCCATTTTGAAGCAATTAACGTGTGCCATTTTGAAGCAATTATAGATGACAAAAAATCTTTCATCACATTTGTTTATGGTGCAGTGGACGCTGAAGGAAAAAGTGAACAATGGAATTATATTTCAAATTTGGTTCAACTAGTTGATAAACCCTGGACCCTGATTGGTGATTTAAACATTATTGTTGATCCAGACGAAAAGCAAGGGGAAAGAAAATAAGGCCAGCTCCTAACAAACAAAATATACTCCAGATTATAGACTCAATGGGCTTACAAGATGTGGGCTTTGAAGGTGCACCTTTCACGTGGTCAAACAACAGAAAAGGCGATGCAAATATTTGCGAAAGAATCGACAGAGCGTTAACTTCCTTTCTTTGGACACAGGTATTCCCGGATACAAAAATTACGCATTTACCTACAGTTGGTTCTGATCATAAAATTAAAACTTCAAAAGCCCTTTAGATGTATCAGATCTTGGCTTTCACACTCTAGCTTACCCGAAGTAGTTAAAGCTTCTTGGGAATCTCATTCCACCTACTCAACTAATGATAATTTTTCCCTCAAACTCCAACTACTGTCTTCCGATCTTGCCTGGTGGAACTCGGATATCTTTGGCAATATACATAAAAATATCAGGAACTTAAACAATAAAATTGAGAATATCCATAGAACCGGAAATATTGCCAAAGATATAGATAAGCTTAAGAAGCTCCAAGAAAAACTAGGTAAATGGTACCAGATCAAAAATGACTACTACCATCAGCTGTCGAGAGATAAATATTTCAAAGAATATGACAGAAATACAGAATATTTTCATGCCACTGCCTCCAATAGGAAAAGAATCAACTCCATCAATACCCTTAGAGAACCTTCCGGCTTATGGCTATCGGACAAAGATCAAATATACTCCCTTCTGATTAATCATTTTTCCCAAATTTGCTCATCCTAAAAAAACAGTTGTAACTTTGATCTGTCCAGCATCGTAAAACCGTGCATATCTGAAGAAGAAAATTTATCTCTACTAAAGATTTCCTCAAAAAATGAAATCCGGCTAACTCTCTCCAATTTGAATCAATGGGGAGCGCCAGGGCCGGATGGTTTCCAACCAGGTTTTTTTAAGGCTAGTTGGGAGGTCTTCGGCCCAGACATTATCAATACAGTCCAAGAGTTTTTTAAAACAGGGGTTCTTGATAAGGAATTGAATCACTCCTTCATAACCCTAATTCCAAAAATTTCAACTCCCCAAAGCCCGACTAATTTTAGGCCAATAAGTCTAAGCAACACCATATACAAACTCATTTCAAAAATTCTTGCAAGCAGATTAAAGCCCATCCTTAACAAAATTATCTCCCCTAACCAACCTGCTTTCCTTCCCGGTAGACAAATCATCGACAACATTATAATCGCCCATGAGCTCATCCATTCAATGAAAAATTCTAAAAAGAAAAAAGGCCATCTAGCTCTGAAATTAGACCTGTCAAAGGCCTTTGATAGAGTGGAGTGGAATTTCATAGAGAAAACGCTCCTTAGTTTGGGTTTCGATGAAAGGTGGACTGACCTCATTTTTCAATGCATCTCTACCACATCTTTCTCTATCCTTCTCAACGGCTCCCCTGGTTCAAAATTTAGAACATCTAGAGGATTAAGACAAGGGGACCCTCTCTCGCCTTACTTATTCCTAATCTGCATGGAAATTCTTTCCAGACTTCTAGATAAGGCGATTTCCGGGAAGAAAATATCCGGTTTCCAGATCAATAAAGAAGCTCCAAACATATCCCATCTTTTCTTCGCAGACGATTGCTTTCTTTTCACAAAAGCCGATTTAGGGGAAACAAAGAATCTTCTGGAAATCATCTCTCTCTTCGGAGATATAACACGCCAAATGATAAATCTACAAAAATCAAGTGTACATTTCAGTCCAAAAATTCACCCTAAACATGGAAATTTTTTAGCCAGAATCCTAAAAGTTCCTTTAATGACAAAAAATGATAGATACCTCGGAACCCCCCTTTTATTTGATAAAAACAGGAAAACAAATTTCGAACCTCTTCTACAGAAATATTACTCAACTCTACAAGGATGGAAATCGAAACTCCTCTCTCAAGCAGGGAGGACAGTTCTGATAAAATCTATCCTCCAAGCTTTTCCAACGTACCAGATGCAAGTTCTTGCTCTTCCTAAGGAAACTTTAAACAAGTTGGACAGAATACAAAGAAACTTATGGTGGAATAAAGACGGGCAAAAACGGCAAGGAGGTTTCGTTAGGGCTTGGAAATATATTTGCAAACCCATTGCGCAAGGAGGCCTAGGTATAAAAAACCCACACCACTTCAATATTTCCCTTCTCACTAAACTAGCCAGCAGATTATTATTAGAAAAGGAGCAACTTTGGGCAAAAATCATCAAGGCAAAATATTTCCCATATTCAAACCCTCTGGAAGAATCAAAAATTTCCAACCTATCGTGGATTTGGACAAGCATCCGAAAAGGACTGGAATTAATCAAAGAAAACTTTATCTGGCAAGTGAAAAATGGAAACTCGATAAATGTTTGGGAAGATAGATGGATTCCAAATGAGGAAATACTCCCGCAACCTCAAGTTTCTCAGGGTACAATTCCAACAAAGGTTCAAGAATTTATTACAGAAGAGAACAAGTGGGACCAAAAAAAACTAAACATTTACTTTAGCCCGGAAGTGAGAAATAAAATTCAAGCAATCTCTCCAAGAAAAGAGGAAGAAGACAACATAAAATGGTTACATCATCAATCAGGACTTTTCTCAGCAAAAAACATTTACAATTTCCTGGCAAACCAAACTCAAGAAGAAGACATTTCCTTATTAGATTTCCCATGGAAAAATATTTGGAGAATACAAGCAATTCCGAGAATTAAGCTTTTTGTGTGGAAACTATCTGGGAAAGCTTTACCCACATCGTCGAGACTGGGGGCCCATAATTCGGAAATCGATACAAACTGCCAACTGTGGAATATGCAAGCTCAGGAAACGGAGAAACACCTGTTTGGAACATGCCCTTTCTCCAGAGCCATCTGGTTCAGTTTCTCTTTAGGTCACCTAATTCCTTCAGATGATACGACATCAATCACAAATTGGGTAAAATGGTGGATTCAAAACCCGGACCTAGATAATTTAACGGGGAAAATTGCAACAATATTGTGGTTCATATGGAAATACAGATGCTCAGTGGTTTTTGAGAAGACAATCCCAAATCCAACGCAACTAATAACTCAGATCAACAATTTCTTGCAATCCATCCCGAAAAAGATTACTATGAAAGGACCAGACACCAATAAAACACAGTTGATCAATGCCAAGTGGTCAAACATAAATACTGATTGGATAATCTTCGTAGATGCCTCTTTCAAAGAAGAAGATCTATCAATGGGATATGCGAACATAGTGAATTCAGTCGATCAACACACCTTCATGCACATTTCAGCTGGTTCGGAGAAAGCCACTTCTGCTTTCCATGCGGAAGCGAAAGCATTACTCAAGGCAGTTACGTGGCTAAAAGAAAACGTGTTATCTAGTGTCACCATTGTAACTGATTGCAAATCCTTGGCAGACAATATCAACAAGGATAACACAAGTCCCTTCTGGGCGGCCGAAAACACCGTACAAGGAGTAAAGACAAACCTACATGATCTTCCGCAAGCAAAGGTAAAGTACACTAATCTAAAATACAATTCAACAGCAGACAAAATCGCCAAGGAAGCAAGGATAAAATGTCTTCAACATTTATCCATAAAGTTTCAGCAACAAGTCAAAATTACTAGCATTGTTACTAATGTTTTCGATAGAAACGAAATTGTAAACCTTTTGTACTATATTTGCTAGTGGTTATATATCGTCTTTTCATCAAATTTTTTTTTTTTTTTCAAGCAACCTTTTTAAAATATCCGACTTTATTGTTCTGATTCTCAATGATGATCATTGTAGTCAATAATATTCCAATTTCGCTTGTGTGGGCCACAATAATCAGTGAGAAAATCGGAACAAAGTCGTTGAACAATAGAAATGTCGGTTGAGGTGCATTTCAGAAGAGGCTTAAAAAACTAAAAAATATTATAAGAGCATCTCTAATAGTGGGTGGATCTTTCTCTTTTAAAATGACACATAGGATTTTAAACTCCCGTTTGGCATAAATCCATCTCCAACAGTAGGGTAATACAAATTAGGAGGGACCAATTACTAAATATGAAGGTGTTCAAGAAAGTGTTATCTACATTTCCGGTTCCACCTCCACGTCATATTTTTCACTATTTTTTCTTAAAAAATTCTCTACAGTTGGAGATGGTTTTTTAAATATGAGGTCTTATATTTACTCTATCTGTACACTCCATAAATAAAAGGACTAAATTAAAAATCCACATAGGATTTTTTGCACCTTCTGTTGGAGATGCTCTAAGCTACGGCTTTGGGATCGGAGTGACCGTTGTTGATAAGTATCCAGTTACTTAGAACCGAATCAGATTCGGATAAATTGGGTTCTAAAATTGGACCCACAAGCAATATTGGTACCCGACAGGTGGGCCCGTTAGAACCCGATAAATTTTCTGGTCTTAACGAATATTTCCCGTCAGGTACCCGTGGGAATCCGGTACTCGAATATGAGTTACTTTTTAGTAGTTTTTACCCATAGTTTAATGGTTTTGACTTGTTTTGACCGGATATTTTTAACTCGTATCTTTTATTAGATTTAATCGTCAATTAGAACACTTATATAGATATAACAGTAACTTGACATAAAAAATTACTTCAAGCCTAAGTAAAGAAATTTAACAAAAAGTATAATCCGTTTTAAAAGATCCAATAGATACCCGGTCCTGACGGGTAATTAGATTTTTACCGGATCCGGTTGCCGGTCCACTAGAGTAGGACTTAGACCCGAAATCATTAGGACATAGACCCGCCTTTTTTTATCGGGTCCGGTCCGAGTCCGTAAGAAACCGGACACACTGACATCCTTACAGGGGGTTAGTCGTGGGAGAGTTCGAGAGATTTTAATGTATTTGGGTTTTCTCCTGTTAGTCCTGAGGGAGTTTGAGGGAGTCTCTCCAAATCCCCGTTAGTCGTGGGGGAGTTTAGAGGAGTCTCCTAAACTCCCTAGAAAACACCTGTTAGTCGCTGGAGAGTTTAAAAAAAGCTCTTGAACTCCATGTTAGTCATAAAACCCTACAATACTAGGGAGTTGGTTGCTTTGGGGAGTTCGAAGGAGTTTTTAGTGTATTTTGGTCTCACAACAAATCTCTCAAAAGAATAGAGATTTTAGTGTATTTTGGTCTCACAACCAAATTTGGTTCAAAATCTTTCTTTTCAAATCATACGGATTTCTCAAATCTCACCAACAAAAATGTTGTTCCAACATGATGAAATGATTGTCAGATGATGGCCATTATGATACGGTGAAACATTTCTAGGAAAATATTAGGATAGTGATCTAGAGTCCATGAAAACGTGTGGATATATAGATTTGTTTAGATCTACATATCCCGTAAGATGCACCAGCAAAAAAAAATGTAGAAGTCTTCACAATTAGCGCTTCCCTGAGTTGAATTACATTACCACTTCTGCAACCACCGTCAAAACTATTTTCTCACCACTACCATCACCACCTATAACCAACCACTACTCCCTTAACCACCCCAAATAAGAACCCTAATTTTAGAAATAAATAAGATTCAATAAATGCTATAGCTCGGAGAAAAGATTTTGAACCAAATTTTAATTCCATCACAATACGTGACACATTTGGTCGCTCTCGGTGGACAGTTAGTAAAAACTTCAACAGGAAAATGTGGAAAAATGTTCGTGAACAAAGGGAGTTAGAATTGTATGGAGACCGTTAAATTGAAGGGAAAAAAAATTATCTCGTTGCACAAAATAACATACTATTGATACAGAGATATGATCATTTTCATTTATTTTTTTTCTTTTGATTAAAGATCAATGTTATTTGCAAATGAGGGTTTATTGTTTCTTAAAAGAGAATGAGTTAGGAGTGAACTCTCTCAAACTCCCCCAAACTCCCTCTAATAAACTCTCTCAAACTCCCTACACTCCCCCAAACTCCCTGAACTTAAAAACACCAAACTCTCTCAAACTCCCTACACTCTCTCAAAATCTCTCAAAATTACTGAGATTTAAAATACACTCAACTCCCTAGAAATCACTCGAGGACTAACCCACTGTTAATATCTGAGTTACCATTTCCAATTTTCCACGGAAACTTAGTACTAATATGTTAAGTTGGCTGGGTGTATGCTCCGCGTGACACATGGTGGATGTTAACTTTTTTTGATCCTCCTTTGCCAGGCGGCATGGATGGAGTAATTCGTATATTGTCCAAACCATCATCTGTATATATAATTTTTTAGATAAAATATATATTTGTTTTGACTTACTGAGCATCATTACATCCCCTTTCAAATAATGCATAATGCAATAGCCCTAGGAGAAAAATGAAATGATTCCTCAACTAAAAGATTCTTGTTTCAATTTTTTTCTTTCGAAATGACGCCAGCTATATTGTTATTATCCCTTCTAATATGAGAAATTTTCGAATATTCAAACTTAGTAAGTAAATGTTTTATTTCCTTCGTTAATTTCTTGTTTTCTTATATGACTAAAGATATATCAACATCGACAGCCGGAACCACCACTTTTGCTTCAATATGAATCTTCCTGATGTTGGGCATACTCATCCATTTTGAAGTCTCTCTCATTGCTAGATATTTTCAGCTTTACCAGGATCTAGGACTGCTGCTACATAACTACCTTTGCCTCTTTCCCAAGCTCATGTAGAGTTACATAATACCATCCTGATACCAAATTTATTAGTAAGATTATCAAAAGGAGCGTAAATATGTATTTTAGTTACAAGATTTTCATGCTGAAGATTACTGACACAACTAACAATCCTAAACTCATTGTGAAATGTCTAACCTGCGGAGATGAGATCACTAAGAATAAAATTCTGAAGATGAAAGTTGTTATTTGCGATAATATTAATAGGTTTTAGAAGACTATCCATTTTCTTGTTCAGTAGTTGTAGTGTTTTTAACCTTATTAAACCAAGAATTAGTCCAGCTCTTGACAGAGTCATTGTTCACACTAACTTCACCAACATCGACACATATGGACCTCCAAACAAATCTAGTATGATTACAAATAATCAAAAGATGATATAGAGATTCCTCATAATAACCAAAAAATTATGCAGTGAGTTTCCATAACCACGTAAAGGCACTCGAGTCTTCCACAACATTTTTTTAACTTTTTTTAAGAACATGGTCAAATAGTTCTTCTTTCAACTATCATAATATAAGCATTCTTAATAATAAATTTCCATCTCTAGTAGGATTTCTGATGACAATATCTTCTTCAAAATGAGCTATTTGTATTCTTTTGATTTTTTCTGCAATTTTTTTGTCAAATGGAAAGTCTAAAATAGGTAAGTTTCAACCATATGAATCAGAAACCATAAGCTCACTGACATACTTATATTACAGGTGAATAGGAGAGAATGAAACTATCACATGATCTAATCCCACTACACAAGAGGATGAAACTATCACATGATCTAATCCCACTATCCACTTGTGTACCCAAAATAGAAGCTCACAGACATACTTATGCATCCGCTAACATGTGTCCTGGAATGCATTGGAAAGATACATTATTGTTGCTTGTTGACTACTCTCCAATGCATTTTTAAGGTATCAGCAAAGACATGTCAACTGACTTGCAAGACTTGCAATTTCTTATGGGTACTCCCAGAGAAGGAAAAACCATACTTATATGCAATCGCTAACATGTGTATTATAATGCACGGGAAAGATACATTGTTGTTTCTTGTTGACTACTCCAACATATTTAATTTGGTGGACGAAGTAACAATTTTACGAGAAGTTAAAACTATCTTTCCCAATGTTGCGATGTGGGTAGAGGTATTATATAGTCAGTTGGCAAGACTATATGCGGGAAACGATATCCAGGGGTACAACTAGGGGGTCCCAATTAGTTCGCTTATTGTTAGATCCTTTAGCGAAGAGCATTCCATAAAAGCGTGACCTAAAATTTTATGTTCAATATTACATGATGGCACAACTGTGAAAGATACAATTGAGGTCAAGCCCGAAGATACTCTAAGAAAAAGGCATTCAACCCGATTTAGCACAAACGCTACCAAGTCAAACCTATTTTGGCCCAACTCTGAACCCAGGATTTGCATTACAGGATTTTTCTAATATTGGATTTCGAAACCCTGCTTGAGTGCAGCTTCCAAGCGCCATTGTCAGTTTATATGATGACTTTGTTTCAAATTTCTCGTGAAAAAATCAGACAAAACCATCAAGTTAATATAGCTCCTTCCCTACCTAACTTGACGATATGCCAAGTAAGTTTTCTTGGTCGGATGTACATAGGTGTGTCCAAGCTTTACACCTTTGTAGGTATCCGACATACATCTGGGAGAGGCCATGCAAGATTGGCTGATTAGGCCTCAAGATATACGACAATCGGTGATGGTAGATGCCCATATAATAATAGTCCTACATGGGCTGTCAGCCAACCAACTTACTTTCGTAAGTCTCGGTATATACATTTGAGCGATTAATGTTATATTGAGGTATTGGTCTATGGGACTTGCATTGGAGGGCGCCCCGTCTTTCTAATTGCAGGAGCGTGTTAAGCATTTTATCCACATTTGGTAATTATGTTAGTAATAATATGTTAGAGCACTGCTCGGTCGAACTCGCATGCGTTGCTATCTCAAGCATGTTTGTCAATGTTAGTGATCAAAACTAAAAGTCTTGATTTATAGCCTATTTATAGATGACTCGGACTAGGACATAGTTTGTATAGTTGAGCTTAGACTTCACGGCGCTTATCACTTGAAAACGAAGAACTACTAAGGAGAGCTTGTGGAACTTCATCGACAAAAGGTATGTGGAGACTTAAACTCATCTAATCCCAATCCAAAGCCTTTTCCAGTAGCAAGTACCGGGTCGGCTAGAGAATATCTCCTAAGAGTCGAACACAGGTTTTACGCCGGCCTGTCCAAGCCTTGCACAACTTGCACTACGACAAGCAAAGAGACTTAAACTCATCTATCACTTGGAAATTCTATTTCTACTCTATCTCCTATATTGAGACATAAGTCGTGTTACGATATAGTTTCCTCTATACACATTTGAGATTTCGAGCTGAGTATATCTCGCTTACACATTTCTCGAAATATGTGTTGCTAACCTTTCGCTTCGACCAAGTTCATCTTATATCATGAGAAAATTTCCGAGTAACATCTTACATGGTTTGTGTGATACAATCATTTGGTGTAAGACTTGGAATGTTTCGATAATGATTATTTCAATATCTTGAAAATTGCTTTGATGCTAATAGTGTGTGAAAACGGTTATTATCATTATAGAAGAATGTTTCAATGATTGAAATGAAGAGTTGGGATTATATAACCATCTTTGGATATAAGCACATATAGTGTTTGCACATTAATGTATAAATCCATAAACCCTGAACCAAGAGTATGCATATGTGTGTATACGAAATTGGTGAAGGAGACAGGTTCGAAAACTTCCGCTGAGTTTGGAAACTAAACCAACTCAAATCCGGTTGCTTAAGTACGCATACCCGTACGCATGCTTAAGCTGTTTACTTTATCAAATCGGTCAGCTCATGAACTAAAACATTTATCAATAAGGAATACAATCTTTGCAAACTATGGATATAATGTTCATGTATTGATTTGAGTGAATCAAACCGATTTCGCTTCAATTGTGTTCTTGTATAAATCCATGAGAATATGGCAATTGAACAACTCTTTAACTAGTTTCATTTGAGTCATTTGAACTAGTTATGGTTAAGATGAATAAGGTTGATATGAGAGTAATCATATGGCTAACCTCGGTTAACTATTTGTGAACCAACATGGTGTACACGTTTAGGTACGGTTACATAAACCTAAATGAGGGTACATTTCATTTGTGTGTAACAAGCTAAGTTCGATCTAACAGTTGAAATATCTTAGCTTGGTTGAATCATGTTTTTTATATAACGGTGATTATTGAATGCTTTGTTACCAAGGTAACTTGGATTGCAAACCCTGATTTGAAAACTATATATAGGAGAACTCTAGCAATTGGGAAACCTAATCCCCATACCTCCTGTGTGTTACTAGTTTCATAACTAGAGTCGATTCTCCTTTAACCTTAGGTTTCTTCTCGAGACCCTGTAGGTTAACGACTTGAAGACTTCATTGGGATTGTGAAGCCAAACCCAACTATTCTTTTTGTAGTTGTGTGATCTGATCTTGCTGTTTCTATTGTGATTGAGTGCAATTGTAAAATTGACTTGAGATTTATACCTCCGATAGGCAAGATAGAAAAGTAATCACAAACACCTTCGTCTCATCGTTTGTGATTCCACAATAACTTGTTTCGCTAGTCGATTAAGTTTATTGTGAGGTGATTGATAATACTAGGAGGTTCTTCAGGAATATAAGTCCCGTTTATCAATTGGTTCATGTTCACCTTGATTTATCAAAAGACGGAACAAAAACTCTTGGGTATTTCTGTGGGAAACAGATTTATTCAATCCTGAAAACTTTTCTCTGTGAGACAAATTTGTTTATCAAGTCTTCGACTTTGGGTCATAGCAACTCTTAGTTGTGGGTGAGATCAACTAAGGGCATCAAGTGCGTAGTATCCTGCTGGGATCAAAGACGTAAGGAGCGCAACTATACCTTGAATTAGTGTGAGATTGATTAGGGTTCAACTACAGTCCAGTCCGAAGTTAATTGGTAGTAGGCTAGTGTCTGTAGCGGCTTAATACAGTGTGGTGTTCAATCTGGACTAGGTCCCGGGTTTTTTCTGCATTTGTGGTTTCCTCGTTAACAAAATTCTGGTGTCTGTGTTATTTCTTTTCCACACTATATTTTGTTATATAATTGAAATATCACAGGTTGTGCGTTAAGATCAATCAATTTGAATATCCAACCTTTGGTTGTTGATTTACATTGGTTGACACTTGAACATTGGTCTTTGGAACCATTCAAATAATTCCTCTTATATTCAATAGGGCTTGCAGATTTCTGTTTGCTGATTGCAGATTGAATTAAGAGTTAGAGATATTAAACTCTTTGATATACTTTATTCTAGATTGAGTCTGACTGTCTAGTTGATTCTCTAGAAAGTGTATTGGAGTAAGTCCTCTCAGATTGCCAAACGAATTGTTGGGTGTGGTTGTTAGACCCCCACATTTTTAATTGGTGTCAGAGAAGGCAAACACATTAAAGACCTTACAAGTTTGTGTTTGTAGTGATCTGATATGGACAGAGGTGTTATATCTATAAACGTACCACCAGTCTTCCATGGCTCAAATTACTTGTGGTGGAAAATTTCTATGTGTATCTTTCTTCAAGCACAAGATTTTCAATCATGGGTTTATGTAGTTAATGGCTATGATGCTCCCGTTGTGGCAGTAGAGAATGCGACCGTTCCTAAGAACATTGGTGCATATGACGCTGCTGAGATACTTGCTGCAAGGCAAAAATCCGACGGTTTGAATGTCATCATACATGCCATTACCCCAGATCTTCAACACCATGTAACTACGTGTACTCGGTCTAAAGATGCTTGGGATATCTTAGAAACCGTATTCGAAGGAAATACCAGTGAAAAGGAAGCTATGCTTCAAAACCTTAATTCTAATTGGGAAAACCTTTGTATGGAAGATGAAGATTCATTTGATGAGTTTAATCACAAAGTGTATGAAATTGTTAATGCATATTTTGCATTGGGTAAGACTATTCCTGAAAATGACATTGTGATGAAAATTCTCAGATCACTGCCATCTAGATACGATTCTAAGAAGCATGCCATCTTTGAAGGAAATAACCTTGATGCTCTCTCCAGAAATACGTTGGTTAGGAAGCTAAAGATCTTTGATCATGAGCATACATCCAAAACTGGAAAGGATGTTTCCTTCAAAGCACAAAGAAACACTAAATTACTTGACAAAAGTAAAAGTGTTTGTCTCTGAGGATGATATTTCTGAGACTGATTCATCAGATGAAGATCTTGACAAATCAGTCTCTATGATCACAAGACAGTTTAGGGATCTTATATTGAAGAGAAGTAAACGGTTTTCCAGAGACAAACCTAGGTCGTCAGTTAAACCTCACAATCGTATTTCTCCTAAAAACAAGGATGCTGACGAGGCTGATGACAAAGATATGCCACAGTGTTTTAAGTGTAAAGGTTTTGGTCATTTTGCGAATGAGTGTCCGAACTGTAGAAAATACATTGGAAACAAAGGTCTTGCTGCAACACTTGATGAAATGTCTGATCACTATGATTCCAGCGAAGATGAAAAATCAAGTGTTGCACTCCTATGTGAAGATATTGATTTTGATAATTGTAGCAATACATACATCAATCTTGATATCCTTCCAGAAGAAGACCCAACCAATCTAGAAGAAGAAATTAACCTTTCTGTTGGAAACCCTATGTTTGATTATTCAGGTTCCACTCCGTGTCTAGTAGCTTGCAAATCTCGGGCGTCTGAATCATCTTATCCAGTGACATGTTCTTAATGTTTACTCAAGGGTCATGAACTTTCAAAGTGTTTCAAGTACAAACACAAGATGATACATGTCAAGAGACTTCAAAGAAGAGCAAATCGCCTAGCAAACAAGCTCAAACTTGTTCATAAAACCACTGAGGTATGTAAGATTTTATCCTCTTCAAAGAAGTTGGTTTCCAAAGATAGGTCAAGACCACTAGAGAAAAGAGTATGGTCTAAACAATTTGATAGACATGGTTCTATAAATTCCTTTCAAAAAGGGGATGGTGGACAAATTGTTGTTCACCGCAGCACAACTTTATTGTGTTGGTTTCGTGCATCTCGTCTCATGTGCCTGATCAAAAAGAGACAAGATTGTGCACACCTCAGGCTTTAAGAAAAGAAAAGTAGTTTTTCTTTTTAGTTTGTTTTTGCTTTAGTTTTCAAATTTGGAATTCATCCTTGCCAATTGGTTTTGGAAGAGACTTCCCTGTGTATTCAATAAAAGAGGGTTATTCTCGATAATTCTACTCTCTCTAGAGTTGTGAATTGTGCGTGCGTGAACCTGTGCTGTTTAAGGTTCCGTGACCCTACATCCTTTTTCCTTCTCTGAAACTCTTTTCATCTTAAGACTGCATGTTGAGTTTAAATTGTGATTTCCTCTCACAAACCCATACAAGTATGGAGACTCCAAGCATCATGTATTCTGATGGAAAAGATGTTAATATGATTGTTAAGCAATCAATCATGAAGGAAAAAGAAAAATCTCTGTCACCTCAAACTTTGAAGAGAAAGAGAAGGAATGTGAGGAATCCAAGAGCTGTTCCTTCAAATTCTCAGAAGTTTTCTGATGTTCTTGAAGAGTTGAAGGAAGCAAGGAAGGAGATTCAGCAAATAAAGGCTTTTGTTATGAGAACTCTCAAAATTCAGAAGGCCCTGATTCGACATCATCAGCCTAGAAGGTTTGTTGGAATTGAATCCTTTCTCCATGAACCTTATGTTCCCATGTTGTTGACGACAAGGAGTTCGGGGACGATAAAGAATTCTTCAGAGGTCTCAATGTCTAGTAAATCTTCTTCTTTATGTTTTTAGAAGAATAACTAGGGTTTGGAATACCCATTATTATGAGTACACATAGCTATGTCCAACTATTTTCATCTTCAATGTTTTATATTTATTTATTTAAATTCTAAGTTATTTGGAAGATGATTTTTTTTTTTGCAATTTTAATCTTTATGATTTTATATATTGCAAATTGTTATGGGATATGTTGTTTACATCCGTGAACCTGTGACTTTCCCATACTTGTTCAAAAGTTATCTCTATTATGTTGATATGAAAGTATTGATAGAAGATAGAATGAACTTTTGACATTACAAAAGTTAAAGCCTTTTATGTCATTGTTTTGACGGAAGAAAGGGTAAAACTTTTGTTTACAAGGATTAAGTCTATTATATATTATTCTGCAAATAGTGATGGAAAATAGAATGAATCCTTGTCTATTCCGCAGTATTGGTCGATCTCCGATCCACATTCTTGTGCATATACTGTGTTGCTCCATATGTTTTCTTATGTTTGAGCATGACCAATTGAATTGATTATTCTCTTATGGTCAGTTTAGTTGTTGCTCCGTAAGTTCTCTTATGACGAGTATGACCAATTGAATTGATCACTTTTGTGGTTAATTTAGTTGTGTAATACCGATTGAATTAATTATGCGTTTTCTTGTGGTTAATTTAATTTTGCATTTCGATTGGATTAATCATGAATTCTTTTGTGGATAATTCAATTGAATACTTTGGATTCAAATTCATGTTTTCATGTGATTTGGTTATGTCAAAAGAAATCCTTCTTTTCTCGTGAAAGTAAGGTCGCCTTTGTTGTTCTTTCGGAAATGACATTTTATGGGGGAGAGTTCTTTTTGAACTTGTGCTTAATTGCCAAATCTTTGTGGGGAGTGCGGCTGTGGAATATTAGGGGTTATATTGTATCTTTATAAACTCCTTGATGAATGCATTTAGCTTCGGCTTTATGATGACATCTAAATAAGTTGATATGGTATTCTCTTTTGGTCATGAAGTATCTCTATGGAAATTTCATGAGGATCCCACTAGTTTTCGTACCTTTGCCAATTTATATTGACAAAAAGGGGGAGAATTAATGTGTAGTGTGATACTACAAATACATATGGTTTACGGATTATTATGTAAGGGGGAGTGGTTTTCATGTCGAGATGAAGTATTGACTAAGGGGGGGTGATACATATCACCATAGTATTATTGTCAAAGTTGTGATAGAATTGAACTTTGATGCTGTGTAATAATACTATGACACTGTATAACAAAGATTGAGAGCATTTATTTTCTCATTTTTATCGCTACGGATCTTTAACAAATATGATGCTGAACTTACAACCTTTAGGATCATGGAGTACTTGGAAGTGACGAAGATTTCGAGTCACGTTGAAGATGCCAAGGAGATCAAGCATTTGGATGAGAAGCTACAATTTTTATTTATTTTGTAAATATGTATTGATAGTTTTGTCACTAAAATTGACAAAGGGAGAGATTGTTAGAGCACTGCTCGGTCGAACTCGCATGCGTTGCTATCTCAAGCATGTTTGTCAATGTTAGTGATCAAAACTATAAGTCTTGATTTCTAGCCTATTTATAGATGTCTCGGACTAGGACTAAGGAGAGCTTGTGGAACTTCATCGATAAAAGGTATGTGGAGACTTAAACTCATCTATCACTTGGAAAGTCTATTTCTACTTTATCTCTTATATTGAGAAATAAGTCGTGTTACGATATAGTTTTCTCTATACACATTTGAGATTTCGAGCTGAGTATATCTAGCTTACATATTTCTCGAAATATGTGTTGATAAGCTTTCGCTTCGACCAAGTTCATCTTATATCATGAGAAAATTTTCGAGTAAAAATCTTATATGGTTTGTGTGATGCAATCATTTGGTGTAAGACTTGGAATGTTTCGATAATGATTATTTCAATATCTTGAAAATTGCTTTGATGCTAATAGTGTGTGAAAACGACTATTATCATTATAGAAGAATGTTTCAATGATTGAAATGAAGATTTGAGATTATATAACCATCTTTGGATATAAGTATATATAGTGTGTTCGCACATTAGTGTATAAATCCATAAACCGGGAACCAAGAGTATGCATATGTGTGTATACGAAATTGTTGAAGGAGACAGGTTAAGTATGCGTACCTGTACCCATACTGGCGGAAGTTTTCCAACCGAAAAATTCTGCTGAGTTTGGGAATTAACAAGCTCTTAACTAGTCACCTTAAGTATGCGTACCCGTACGCATACTAGCAAATGTTTTCGAACTGAAAATTTCTGCTGAGTTTGGAAACTAAACCAACTCAAATCTGGTTGCTTAAGTACGCATACCCGTACGCATACTTAAGCTAGTTACTTTATCAAATTGGTCAGTTCATGAACTAAAACATTTATCAATAAGGAATATAATCTTTGCAAACGTGGCTATAATGTTCATGTATTGATTCGAGTGAATTAAACCGATTTTGCTTCAATTGTGTTCTTGTATAAATCCATGAGAATATAGCAATTGAACAACTCTTTAACTAGTTTCATTTGAGTCATTTGAACTAGTTATGATTAAGATGAATAAGGTTGATATAAGAGTAATCATATGGCTAACCTCGGTTAACTATTTGTGAACCAACATGGTGCACATGTTTAGGTAGGGTTACATAAACCTAAATGAGGGTACATTTCATTTGTGTGTAACAAACTAAGTTCGATCTGACGGTGGAAAGATATTATCTTGGTTGAATTAGGTTTTTCATCTAACAGTGATTATTGAATGCTTTGTTACCAAGGTAACTTGGATTGCAAACCCTGATTTGAAAACTATATAAAGGAGAACTCTAGCAACTGGGAAACCTAATCCCCATACCTCCTATGTGTTACTAGTTTCATAACTAGAGTCGATTCTCCTTTAACCTTAGGTTTCTTCTCGAGACCCTGTAGGTTAACGACTTGAAGACTTCATTGGGATTGTGAAGCCAGACCCAACTATTCTCTTTGTAGTTGCGTGATCCGATCTTGACGTTTCTATCGTGATTGAGTGCAATTGTAAAATTGGCTTGAGATTTATATCTCCGATAGGAAAGATAGAAAAGTAATCACAAACACCTTCGTACCATCGTTTGTTATTCCACAATAACTTGTTTCACTAGTCGATTAAGTTTATTGTGAAGTGATTGACAATACTAGGCTGTTCTTCGGGAATATAAGTCTGGTTTATCAATTGGTTCCTGTTCACCTTGATTTATCAAAATACAGAACAAAAACTCTTGGGTATTTCTGTGGGAGACAGATTTATTCATTCTTATATACTTTTCTGTGTGAGACAGATTTGTTTATCAAGTCTTCGACTTTGGGTCGTAGCAACTCTTAGTTGTGTGTGAGATCAGCTAAGGGAATCAAGTGCGTAATATCCTACTGGGATCAGAGACGTAAGGAGCGCAACTGTACCTTGAATAAGTGTGAGATTGATTAGGGTTCAACTACAGTCCAGTCCGAAGTTAATTTGTAGTAGGCTAGTGTCTGTAGCGGCTTAATACAATGTGGCGTTCAATCTGGACTAGGTCCGGGGTTTTTCTGCATTTGTGGTTTCCTCGTTAACAAAATTCTGGTGTCCGTGTTATTTATTTTCTGCATTATATTTTGTTATATAATTGAAATATCACAGGTTGTGCGTTAAGATCGATCAATTAGAATATCCAACCTTTAGTTGTTGATTTACATTGATTGACACTTGAACATTGGTCTTTGGTACCATTCAAGTAATTCCTATTATATTCAATCGGGCTCGCAGATTTCTATTTGCTGATTGCGGATTGAATTACGAGTTAGAGATATTAAACTCTTTGATATACTTTATATATGTTGATTACTATATGAGGTTGGGGTGGTAGGAAGTTTATTGCCACACAAGCGGGGGCCTAGAAGAAGGTGTGTATAATATGGTGAAGCATGAGAAAACAGTTCAGCTGAGTATCCTCATGAGATGGTATTCTTAATAGATTCATATCATCCTCCAATGAAATACAAGAAGAGATATTATTATAAATTAATTATTCGCAAATTCAAATCAACAGGGGCAGCAATGAAAAGTGAACTAAAGTATTCAGTGAGAATCTGTTATAGCACTGCCCAGTTGAACCCACCAATCAGTGTATGTCAGGTTTAGTTCCAAAACTCGGTGCTTTGAATTAATTACTAAAGTCAACTTCGTTAGGTAAGATTTAGGATATAGAAACATTGATATAATATCTAATTACTCATTGAAGATCTAAAGACGTATTGAAAACAAACGAAGACATCATCCTTCATATTTAAGTTAGTAGATATAGATTTTGACTTGTTCCTTTTTTATCAAGTTTTTACATTCGTATTTCATTAAAACATAGCATGTGAAGTTTCTTTATATGATTTTAGTTGTTTAGATGAATTGATCATTCATATGATGTAAGTTTCAAAGGAAGGATATATATTGGTGGTTTTGACAACTTATTGTGTTGAGTTATATAAACTATAATTTTGTTGTTGCGACATAATACTAATATGACTCTTGTTATAGATTACTATTGAACTTTATGGAAACTAGATTTATGTATCTAGTAGTGAATCCAGACTTTGAATTCGTGTTAAAAAACTCGTTTCTTTGGCACAATTTAAATATTGTTTATACCAGAATTCAGTTTCAAAAGTATAATAGGATTCAGGACCGATCCCATGGGCGATCCTAGAATTGCAATTTTGAAATCTCCATCTTAAATTATATATCTTTTACATTTCGAAAGTTGGGAAACTGAATAGGAAAGTTATATATCACGAGACATTGAACACATATTTAAACTCAAATATATTACTGTTCGTATTTATTACTTTGATACTCAAGACTTGGATCTTAATTAATATTTTGAGAAATATTTTTAAATCAAAGTTTGGAACCGATGTTGATGTGCTTCTCTTTCCCAGAAGTTTGCACATAACTAGTTTTCCAATTAGTAGGATTTCCTCATATATTATCTGGAAATATATTCAAATTTTATCACAACATTGTGTGTTAATAATATCGAAAAAATATAAAGAATATCTTATTTTCGGAATTGGTATTAATAAAAATATTTTTGAGAATTTTGAAAATAGGTTTCTTGATTTTCAAACAAACTTGGTAATAACACTATAAATAATGGAGCTTGTACTCTTACAAACTCATCATACAGTCACACCTCTGTTGTCATCGTTGATTATTCAACTAGTGCCGATTAAGTTCGATTTAGTTCTAGACAAAAGCGCTTATGCATTAAAGTCTGCTTATTATGTCAGCACTACAAGTACCATTAGTGGGAAACTAGATTGTGATTTAGTTTTTGTTGATTATTACGCAGGTCGTTACTATTGAAGATTGAGAAGATCGAAGACTTGAAGTTATTTTGTGTTTCTGATCTTGGCGTGATTATATGTTTGACTTGATTTTCAAGGAAAAACAAGTTGTTTATCTTTGATAAATGTAAACTTGTGAATATCAATAAGTTTTTTTTCTTGCACGCTTAACTTATAGAATCAAGATTGATTGTTTCGATAATCATTATCTTAGTTCATCTTGATCAAGCAGTTTTGGATCATATATTGTTATCTTGGTATTTCAGATTTAGACAGAAGATCCTTGAATCTGATACAATCATTAAATAACTTTGGTGGTTGTGATTGGATTTGAGTAGTTAGCGACTGTAAAAAGAAAATTTGTGCTTAAAGTGAAAGTATCACTTTTCCTGAAACAGAGGGAGTACATCGTTTTATTAGTTTCAATGGAAAATTAGTTGATGCATAAACCAAAATATGGCTACATATTGTGTTATGCATCCTTTGTGGTTGTCTGCATAATGGCTACGAAATCAATTTTTGAAAATTGTGCCTAAAATGATAAACACCTTCAATTTTTTCGTAAAAACTTTAAATTTGATATTGTTGTTTGTACTCATTGTATAGATCTCTTTCAAATCTTTCAAACGAGATAAAATTTGTAAAATTGCAAGACACGGATTTTTAGATATGTTATATTCTAGTTTCCTTACCAATTATACCCTTGAAAATATGATACATTAGGAATTATAATACAATACCTATTTGCGCTTCCTCTTCGGTTTATTTATGAAAATGTCTAAAGGAAAATAAGAAAAATTTGTTTCAGAGGGGCATTTTTGGTTTTTCGGCACATACCGTTTCCAATCTTTTTGTATCAATTGATCACTTACATTTTACAAAAAAGTGACCAAATAGAAGGTCCTCCCTCCCTCGCTTCGCTCGGTCGGTCGACCCAATGATGATTAAAGATTATGTTCATGTCCCCATTACTCGCCAAAGCATATTATTTTTTAATTATTTAGCTAGATATTTCTTCGAAGATATCTCGAGCAATAATCCATTTGCTTTATACAGACTTCCATAAAAGAGGTCAACAAGCCATTATTTAGAAGCAAACTTTGTTTAAATAGTTATTTATAATATTAAAATTTCATTGCACAAGCACAACTTAAAAACCATTCACCAGCTCAAGGGGATTAACAAGAGACCTTTGTGATTTAATTTTAGACCGGAATAATATTTCAGGATTATCGAAGCTAGTAACTTTCTTAAGGTGATTTTTTTCTTTTTCCCACATCCCTGCAAATTCTATGTTATAAGTTTCATTTCAATAAGCAAATTAACAATTTATTGAAAGTTTTCCTAATTAAAGCAAACTTAAGAAATATGGCAGAAATATAGTGAACTTCAAAATAAGGTTTCTACAAATTATTCTAAGAGTCTTAACCTAGTTACAAAATTAACCATCATAGAACACGAACATTTAAATTAAAGACCCCCTACAGTGTTTTGTGCAACTAATATTGACAACAAGCTTGGGATAGTAAAACTTGAGAGTTCGAACGAGGGTTGCTCTAACAATCTCCTCCTTTGTCAACTTTAGTTGCAAAACTATCAATATATACGAATTTTATAAAATAAACCTTTCAGCTCAATTTCCAAATTGCTTGATTTCTTGAGTCCTCAACATCTGCTTGAATTCGTCGTTCTTCAATGGTTCTGCATATGATCATTTCAACACCTTTGTTGTTGAAGATCTGTAGCGTATAACAACTTATGAGAATACTCAATTAGAGTTTTTCTAGAACGACAAGTCAATTGACTCAATGGTTGTTACATCGTTGCTTAATATTTTTGACTACTTAAAAGTCCATGATAAAACTTTGAAGCAATACTATGGTGATATGTTCTCCCCCTTAGTGTTTACTTGTCCTTTTTGATTTATAGGTAGAACCTATATACTCTCAACTCACTCCACCTTACATATTGCCCCGAGAAGCCATATGTGATAGTAGAATACTACTACATAATACTCTGTTTTTTGTCAAAAAATTGGCAGATGTGAAAGAAAAGGGATCGTAATAAATTACGCAAAAGAGTTAGCGATACTAAAGCTAACATACCAGATTTTTAAAATGATTCCACTAAGTTTCGCAACTTAGCATCTTTATCAAGGAGATGTAAAGGTATAGTCATCTCATATAATTCCACAAGCGCACTCCCCACAAAGATATGACAATTATGCACAAGTTCATAATTGAAGTACTCTCTCCCATTTAATGTCATTATCAAAAGAATAACATGTGTGACCTTCTTAAAGAAAAGGATTTTCTTGGATTTCACTAGATGATGTTATGTCCCAACTCATTAACGAAATCTCACAGCGACTTCTTTCTAGCATAAAAATAATACCCATACATACAAGACAATAATCATACCAGCTAGCTAGGATCATCTTGAATTAAAGAAAAAATCATATCATTATCACACTTAACCATTTCAAAATAAAAATCATCTTCCACATTAAAACTAGACCACCGGATAGGCTTTCAGGATGTAAGGTTGTGATGTTTGAGAATTGAAATTGAGATAACAATGGCCTAAGCTTCCTTTTCTCTGGCTTAGTCTCACATTAGAAGATAATATCAAGGTTTTGGGTACTAATAAGATCTTGCAATTGATTTCTAGTAATAAAGCACTTAAAACTGTGGACATTACAAGAAACGACTCTCATTTTGAACCGATGAGAAAAAAATAAAGCAAATGATATTCAAATTCAATCTATGAACACGATTTTGAAATCAAAATGTAAATAAACCTAAGAGAAGTGTATAAACCCAGAAGATTGATTCTATCAAAATACATAATTATCAACGAACGTGAATAAAAAAAAATGGACTCAATATTACCACCATGTAAATGATCGATTCAGAGTGTTAATGGGTATCTGATTACCCGGAATCAGACTCCTTGTTTTCGGATCCATTATCACTTTTAATACACATTCTAATTGGTTTTACCGTCTAGGTATTTATCGGATGTGGTGTATCGGGAAATATGCTTTTTTTTCTGGTGCATTTAATCAATTCTACCGAATTTGATTTTTAATTTATTTAATTTCTCATTTTTAACATTTAATCATCCACTAAAATATTAATACAAGATCAATTCGTACTAAGGTATATATCGTAGACCATAATTTAATGAGATTATGATATACTTTTGGAAGAAAATATATTGGATACCCTACTCTTGGTATTTTATTGGTTCCGGTTTCACTAATACCGGAACCGCAACCAACCTAAAATAATCGGTTCTTATGTGTCCGAGCTGGAACCGACGCAGTTTTTTCTTTTGATACGCGAAAGCCGGACCCAGACTCCTATCCATACCCAGCCAGTTGGATTGGTCCCACTCACAGACCCAACCCCGCCAAACCAACTGTACAACTAATCTATTACAAACCTTTATGGCGGGGATTGAATCCCTGATTTCCTCCTTACTGGAGCCGATACATTGATAGCCATACTTCTGCTCCTTCCGCTCTTAATTTCGAGAAAGTTTTTGATGGGGGAGTGAGGGCAAATAGTTAGTTGCGAAATTAAAGTTTTTGATCGGGGGAGTGAGGGACAAATAGATAGCTGCCATTTGTCATTTCGGTTAATGGCTAAAGTGGTCGTTATTTAAGGGAAGGGTATTCACCGTCTAAATCAGTTAACAGCTTCATGCATGTTCTTCTTTTTCTTCTCTGAATATCTTTAATTCCGTGACATAACTTTTCACTTTCGAGATTCAATCAAAAGATCATCTCTTGATCAATTCTGAAAAGAAGAAGATGAATAGTTGAAAGAAACAGAGTATTGATTCAATAATTTGAGAATATCTTGGTCCACCCTAAAACAAAACCAAAGCATCCGAAACCCATGGAAGCTGTCCCAACTCTCAGATCTCAAACACAGTACATAACAAAATCATACAAATTTTAATTAAAAGAAACCCAGAATAAATTACAAACGAAACCTATATCACAAAACCAATTTTTATTTTTCAGAAATCTAAAAAATGTAAAGATACACATACCAAAATAAGCATTTACCCTAAATTTTCCTCATTCTTCCTCATCATCATAAATTTGTTCCTGTTCAATATGATTCCAAACTATACTACAACCTAAAATCAGGATACCCACTAAGAGTCTTGTTCATATACATATTAATCAGAAACTGTTGATATAAATATTTTTGTTTTTTTATTCCACTTCCTGAAAATAATGCTTGTCGAGCACGAGAATAAGATGAAGTAAAAGCTGGGGACTTTAAATTAGGGTTTAAAGGAGATTTGAAAAACCTCTCCATCTTAGTAATCTCATTAGATCATCAAAACCATGGGTTGCTTATTTTATATGAGTTTGATTGATGGGAGAGAAATCAATGAGTTTTTTTTAATTCATCTCTTTAATTTTTGTTAGCAATCTCTTGGTGTAGAAGAAGAAGGAAAGAAGGCGATATATTTGGAGACTAAGAAGAGTATTTTGTTATTTCACATAAATACCCTTTCCTTAAATAACGGTAACTTTAATTAGTAAAAAGCCATCAACCGAAGTGACAAATGGTAGCTTCCTATTTGTCCCTACAACCCCATCGGATATTGTCCCCCATAAAAAATTCTCACTGAAGACGTCTCAAATTAAATAAAGAACAATAATCAGACTGAAATTCCAATCCAGTATGTTTTCCCACGCTTCATGACCACTAAAAATTACAAACGCATAATTGATACATTCTGCTGCCTTATTTATTTTTGTTGGAACTTGGAATAGTTTGTTTTTGGGTTGTCCATGTAAAATCCGAAGTTACAAGCTGTTTTTTCTTCCGTGAAACATCCGATAAATATATCCGCTAAAAGTTTTTTTTTGATATGCAACCGCCAAAAGGCCAAATTCGGTGATGACATTTCTGGCGACAGTTTTGTGGCTGCTAATGGGCCTTCAATCGTCGTAACTCGTAAGTAAACAATTCAGGTCTTCACGCATATTTAGTAAGAAACCTGTTTTGAGGCATACCAAGTTATCAGCCGAATATGCCTCTGATCATTTTGAGTATACCTCAAAATATGTTTCTTTAGTAATGGTGTTGGATTTATATTAGTAGTAAGTAGATGACTCTCAATTTGCAAGGCCGGTTGAATCTTAGAATTTGGTTTTTTTAACTAATTTTGCTAGGGACGTTGAGATGCTAGTGGGCCTAGTAGGTGACGGGAGAAAATTGAGGTCTTTTCTTCTGTGGGCAGTGGTAGAAATTGAAGGATACACGCAAGGCTCTTTTTTTTTTTTTTTTTGATAAGATACAAGCAAGTGTCTCAGAATCAACTAATGCATCTCTGCTGATCGTGTCAAAAAAAAGAAAAAAAAAATCTACTTGACGTGTTGCTTTTTTGAGGTTATGTTTTTAGTTAATGCTTTGAAAGGATTCTAAATTTGAATGGTGCAGGAAGCCATTGAAGCAGGTGTTGTGATTGGCGGTGCATGCTTGTTGCCTGTTGATGTTTTTTTTTTAAAAATCAGTGAACAATTGGAATGTATACGAAACAAAAGGATGTAGTTTATTTTCTCTACCTTAGGTTATATGTTTGCAATGGTATGGGCTCCGTCTCGCTGGGCTTTTCTAACTCGGTGGACTTCCTTTCCTTTATTTGGAACGGTTTTTTTGGGACCATGGTTATTTTGGGGACCATGGTTTTATTTTGGGTAAAGACATTAGAAGTAAATCTAGGTCACCCCTTATCTAGATACTTATATTAATACCTAAATTACCCTCTTGATTAATTTTTTGGTAATGATTAGTTAGTGTTAATAATAGTTAGCGTAGTGATTAGTAAAATGATTAAGCAGAATTATTGAGAGAGTAAAGTTGGAGAAGATGAAGAAGGAAAATATGAAAAACAAAGGATTTTACCAACCACAACCGAAGGAAGAGTATTTGGGTACCCAGGTATGTTTCAAACTTAGATAATGTTGGTTGAATTGCTCCAAATTTTCAAAAAATTGTAAATTTTTAGGGTAAATTTGGGCTTGTTCGGCTACCTTATGTGAAGAACAGGTTACCGAACTCATCTGAAAGTGTCGTTCGGTTACCTTTTCCATATACGCAGGTTACCGAACTCTTTCTTTAATGGAGGTTTTACTTGTTCGGTTACCTTTTCCATACACGCAGGTTACCGAACTTTGTTTATAGGACTTACATAGTAATGTTCGGTTGGTTCGCAAACTTTAACCCAACAACATATCTAACCGAACTCCACATGTATGCAATTAGTGAAGAGTTCGGTTTGTCAAGATTTTTTGCGAACAAACCGAACATAGTGGAACAAGTTCGGTTAAATTGAAACTCAACATAGTAGGCAAAATAACACAGTTCGGTTACATTGGAAAAAAAAAATCTTTTTGGAATATAAGTAGAGTTCGGTTACTAGATAGTTTTAGAAATTTTCGCGAACCAACCGAACAAGGTAGGTAAAGTTCGGTTATATCATAACTCAACATAATAGGAAAAATAACACAGTTCGGTTACATTTTTTTTGTATTATGTGTAGAGTTCGGTTACTAACTAGTTTTAGAATCTTTTGCGAACCAACCGAACTCGGAGTTCGGTTATGAAAAATTAAATTCGTGATAACCGAAGTGTTCTTCGTGTTCTTGGTTTCAGAATGTTCGGTTACAAAACTAGCTTTTTTAAAACTATTCCTAACCGAACATGCCACTTTAACATCCATTTAAACCATATTTTGATGATTTATACTCAATTTTCCTATCCAAAAACGAATTAAAAAGATTGATGGGTTTTTCAATCGAACAAGGAACATCAAGGAAAGAGAGAAGAAGAAGAGAATAAACCTTTTTTCAAAACTAAAAATTTTCGATTGCTCTTTTGATTTTGATTTGATTTTGATTTTGGTTAATAAATTCATTTAGATTAGATTTGTATAGTTATTAAGTTAGTTTTAATTTAAATTAAAGTAAAGGGTAAATGGATATTTACCTAACTTTGGGACACCCCTTATAAGTATAGGGAGGTTGGCCTAATAAGACCATGGTCCCCCCAAAAAACCATGGTCCCTAGAAAATCGTTCTTTATTTGTTTTTCCCGAAAGGGTGCACAGACTTACCTTTTCTAAACCCTCGGATTCGCTACAAACAGCTTAAGAGCATGCTTACATTTTCCAGCAGGTTGGGCTATTTAATTATCTACAGTAAATGACCTCGGAGCTAAGAGCAACTGCAGTGGTACGACTATAACCAAATATCAAAGACCAAAACGAAAGACCAAATATGATTTTAGTCTGCACTGTGACGCTAGGGTAGAGGAGTATATTTAGTCGAGCGGATGTATAATCTACGCTTGGTTGTGGAGCGTACATATAAAGTTCGTCACGTTGAGGCGTAGATATAATGTACGTTTGTTGTGGGGCGTTGATAAAGATTACGCCCGTTGTGGGGCGTGTATATAGTTTACGCCGGCAGAAGGGACGTTGGTATAATCCACGCCTGTTGGGGAGAATGGGTAAACGGCCGCCTGAATGAGGCGTAGGTATAATCTCCACTCAGCTGCACAAACGTAAACGACACGTGAGGCATGAACCATAATTTTTGAACCTTAATTTTTATTTTGTTTAGTGCTTCATATTTTTGATCTTACCTTTTTATAAAGGGTTTGTTACATGCATAGTTACATGCATGCTTGGATCGTGTAATATCAAATCGTATGTGGCTTAATGAATGTGTCAGGCTATACATGACTCAGCTAGTTTAGAGTCAGAGTCATATCAAAAATTCTACTGTCAGAAACTTGGAATTTACAAATGGGGCGGAGGTATTAGGTCCTCTCATCATGGGGCGTTAACTATATGCACGTCCGAGTTGGGGCGTTGGTTATATCAGCGCCTGACTGAGGCGTATGTATAATGTTAGCCTCATTGGGGCGTTTATTATATCACCGTCTGGCATGAGTTGTAAACTTCAGCAACGCCCCGTCGGGCGTACATTTCAGCACCGCTCCATTGAGGCGTAGTTTATATACACGCATGTTCGTGGGACGAAGATTATACATGCGCTTCACTTCATGTGAAACGTACTTTATATACACGCCCGGTGACAAACGAAGATTATACGTCCGCTCAACTATATATAGGTTTGGTCTTGGTCGGGGACCAAATATAGTTTGGAATTTGGTCTTGGTCCACATTTTAGTCTTTACTCCGTCCGTTGTGTCTGCTCTCTGGACCATAATTATAAGTTTGATCGTCCACTGTGGTTTCTCTAATAAGAATAATGACCCTCGGAGCTGATAAGAATAAATTTCGGCCTGTTAGAAAAGCTTTGCTCTGTCGTTGTGGCGTAAGCTTGTTCTAAAAAAATTCTTTCAGTCTCTTCGATGTCCTCGAGTGTTAATCGGATCAATCTCATTACTACCAGTTTTAATCAATTCATCCATTGGTTCATTTGCAACATCATAATTCTGATTCAGTTATACAAAAGTCGGAGTACAAGCATAGTTAAAAACCATTCATTGATTACTAGTCGTACTGTTTACAAGCAAACATTGAACACACATAAGTAATCCAGTCCACTACAATCGAGATCAACATCTACAAGTATCCAAACTTTCTATTTGAGCCCCCTGCAAATCTTCTAAGCCATTACACATTTCATAACCACAGTTGAATTTTTCATCTCCATAATTACATCACTTCTAAGCAAAATACCAACAAAAACATCTTTCAAAATACTAAAAAAAAAATCTACAGTATATGTATCCGAAGTTTGTAAATGCCATTGTTCATCTCAGCCTGGTTTGCCATGCCTAATTCTCTCTGATTGTTTTACCGATATTACTATTTTTGGTTTAATTCTCTGTATTTCTGAATTTTTCTCTCTAATCCCTTTTTATAAACCTCTTAAAACTACCATTAATAGCCATTTATAGTGTTGGGTGGAACGTCTCATCTCTTGGAAATTCACGCCTATTCAAAGTCATGTGCTACCCTTTCATAGGCATCATTATTTCTTTAAACCAAAAATTCAAAGCCTAAGTCTAGACGCTTCATTAGCCTTAATTCATTTCAGAACTGCCATTATGAGATGCACTGGTAAGTCACCTAATTCTATTGGATTCATTTGGGCACTAATTGTGATATTTGATTATTTGCAGATCCAAATAAGGCAACACCTGTTGGGAGGCAGCATTGTTAGATGGAACACATCAACCAGGCTGCATGCTACCAGTATTGCCATTTTCCTGTCTCACATGAGCCATAATACTCTCATGCCACCTCTAAACAAACCTTAACCATTCATCAAACCCATATTCCTTTTCCCGCCCAAATATACATTTTTAAAATTACTTCAAATTTCCATCTACACCTCTCTTTAAAACATCTATTTCAACCCAAAGCAACATTAATATCATTTGGATTTATCCATGTTCAATATTTTACTCGGTGGAGTAAAAACAATACTCATTGTTATTCAACAACCATAGTCTCCTGTGTTATGACATATCTGATAGGTGTCATGATAAGTTCGTATAGTGGTACTATCAGCAATTCTATCCTACTTCAACTAGATTATATTGTTCACGTGCAAAAGCTGGTCGTATCTCATAAAGCACAGGAGTGGAGAACTACAAAAGATGTTAACTCTAAGATTGACAGGAATTTGGACCACCTACAAGATAGAGATGCCTCCAAACTTTCATTAAATTCTATCCGTTTTTGTTGTACTAATCAGTTTCAACGTTCAAATATTTCTAAGTTTAAGGTTTTATCCTTCAGAGTATCTCAACCTTATATCTCTCTCAAAGTTTTTGTGCATAGTCGCATTCATATCATATGTTTTTTTCTCTCATTTGGCAGTGTTGTATTCAGATATAATTTTATAAGCACTCCTCAACCACTCATTTTAAAGCCCATTATATACTCATTTTCTCATTTCATATCATTCTACTTATTTATATGGAGTCATCTGTAACTCAACAAGAGATTAATCCTACAGTTTCTGATATACAAGATCTAACATCTCAAATGGCAGAAAAACTTATTTTACCCACAAACCTCCCCTCAACCCTTACTGAACCAGTTTTCATTGATAAAACAATGGTTTTAGCTGAACATTATAATAATTGGAAATGGTGTATGGTTGGCTATATTTGCAGTGAGACTTTGGTTCCAACTTCTTCGATCAAAAATCATATTTCTTCTCAATGGACTAAAGCTCAAGTTCCTACTGTCACCACTTTCAGTGGCTTGAGAAAAAAAATGTTGATACGGTCTCTTGCGGATTCTGACTTCAACGGGGTTAATGAACAACGTCCTTGGTTTGCTTGTTGGTACCTTATAGTTCTCACAGTTATTCCTCATTCAGGCTAGCCAGTAAATTTTGAGATTTCGTTTGCTAAAGAACTTATGTGGCTCATTCTATGTAATGTCCAAAAGAATGCATCGAGTTTGAATATCTACAGAAGATTACTTACAAAATGGGTGAGCTTGTTGACGCAAAAGAACCTAATGGTAATCATCCTCTCAAGAAGAATGCTAAAATGTGTGTTCGTATCTCTGTTCAAAGTGCTTTACCAGCAGGGATTCCTTTAGTTACTAGAGGAAGAATTCAACCCTTTCTCATCCAGTACAGATATTTCAAGGTTCCAAAGTTCTTATGTTCCTCTTGTCGAATTATCGATCATAAAGATGTTGTGTGTCCCTACTGGCTAGACAACCAAAAGGCATTAAAACAACTGGATGCTTCGGTACCAAAATACAGTCTGCCAAAAGTTCCCAGGATGATGCCACCACAACTTAAAATTTATTGTTTCTGAACCCATGACGGATTTGGGAGATTCTACTATGTTTCAAGCTGAGTTTGTAGAAGATACTCAAGATAACACTCTCAATAAGAATGATCAAACTAAAGGTAAATTAACTATCATTGAACAATGTTCCTCAAGGGATGAAGATGATTAAAGGAAGACTAATCTCAATATGGGTCATGTCAAGAACAGATCTGGTACTTTTAAAATCTATAACGGTGGTCTTGTTCAAACCTATCCCCCGATTTCTATGGAGAATGGTCTAACTCTTATTTTCAAACAGAATTCTAATTAGATAGATATGCAAGTTGATTCCATAATCCTGAACCAGCTAAATCTGGTCTGATTTGTACCACCAACTCTCCTCGGCGATTCAAAAGTTCGGCCATCCCGGTCTTGAAACCAGTTATTAGTATAAAAGAAGTGGTTTCTCTTGCAGCTGAGCATGATTCTTTATCTAATTTAAAGCGGAAAATAAATCCTAAAGCTGATCTCCGCAAAATAACTAGAGATAGAACCTCCTCCTTGGATAGTATTGTCGTTATCCCTGAGCAAAAAAGATTTTATGAACCGAATTACAACAATCTCTGTCCTCCTATCACCAAATTGGGGGATCTCCCTTCAATTAACCTCTCCAATTGTTCCCTCAATACCCATACTCTTGTTGACCCCTATGGTAGATACAATGTGCAATCTATTGATTCTTCAGTTAACATCCTTTTCATAAACATTAACCCAAATATTGTTTTTGTTAGAGCACTGCTCAGTCGAACTCGCATGCGTTTCTATATCAAGCATGTTTGTCAATATTAGTGATCAAAACTATATGTCTTGATTTCTAGTTTACTTATGACTAAGTCTCGGTCTAGGATAGTTAAGTGCAGTGGAGATTCAGACTCCATGGCGATCATCTTACGAAGACGAAGAACTACTCGAGGAATAAGTGGAACTTCATCCGACAAAAAGGTATGTGGAGACTTCTGTCACTCAAAAGTCTATTATATCTCATACTCTTGAGACAAATTCGTATAAGTATGATAGTTCTCATACATACACATTTGCTATTTCGGGCCGAGTTTACTCGCGTATCTTTTTCTCGAGATATGTGTTGGTGAGCTTTTGCTTTAACCATCATCTTTACCCGTGACGCAATTCATGAAGACGTTTCAATCTTGAAAATAGCTTTGATGACGATAGTCGTGAATAACGATTGTTATAACATTATAGAAGAATGTTTCAATGCTTGAAATGTAAAGTTGAGATTACCAACTATGGATATAAGCATATACAGTGTGTTCGCACATTAGTGTATAAATCCATGTGCCGGAAACCAAGTGCGTGCATATGTGTGCATGCCGTATTGGTGAAGGAGACGGGTTGAGTACGTGTACCCGTACGCATACCTGCAGAAGTTTTCATGCCGAAAAATTCTGTTGAGTTTGTAAGTTTGCAAACTAGTAAACCAGTCACTTTAGTTACGCATACCCGTACGCGTACCCACGGAAGTTTTCGAACCGAAAAATTCTTCTGAGTTTGTAAACTCAAATCCGGTAGCTAAGGTACGCATACCCGTACGCGTACCCAAGCTGGTTATTTCTCAAATCGGTTATTCATGAACTTAAAACAATAAATTATAAGGAATGCAATCTTTGAAAACCATGGCTATATTGTTCATGAATTGATTCAAATGAATCAAACCGATTTTGTTTCAATTGTGTCTATGAATAAATACCTAAGCAATTGAACAACTCTTGAACTAGTTCTTATGAGTCATTTGAACTAGTTATGAGAAAGATTAATACGGTTAATATGAAAGTGCTCATATGGATAACCATTGGTTAACTATTTGTGAACCAACTAAGTGTACACGTTTAGGTACGGTTACTCAAACCTAAATGAGTACATTTCATTTGTGTGTGACAAGCTAAGTTTCGATATAACGGTTGAAAGATATTAGCTTGGAGAAATCAGGTTTTTCATCTAACGGTGAATATTGAATGCTTTATTACCAAGGTAACTTGGATTGCAAACCCTGATTTGGAAACTACATAAAGGAGACATCTAGAAACTGGAAAAACTAATCCCCACACCTCTTGTGTGATACTAGATGGTTTTGCTAGAGTCGATTCTCCTTTAACCGTAGGTTTCTTCTCGAGACCCTGTCGGTTAACGACTGAAAGACTTCATTAGGATTGTGAAGCCAGACGAAACTACTTTCTTTTAGTTGAGTGATCTGATCTTGCCATTTTCTATCGTATGCGTTCAATTGAATAATTGACTTGAGATTATATCTCCGATAGGGCAAGATAAAAAGAAATCACCTTGATTTATCAAAAGACGGAACAAAAACTTGTAGGTATTTCTGTGGGAGACAGATTTATCTATTCCTGTAGACTTTTCTGTGTGATACAGATTTATTTATTAAAGTCTTTGATTTTGGGTCATAGCAACTCTTAGTTGTGGGTGAGATCATCTAAGGGAATCAAGTGTGTATTATCTTGCTAGGATAAGAGATGTAAGGAGCGCAACTGTACCTTGAATCAGTGTGAGATTGATTAGGGTTCAACTACAGTCCAGACCGAAGTTAGTTTGTAGTTGGCTAGTGTATGTAGCGGCTTAATACAGTGTGGTGCTCAATCTGGACTAGGTCCCGGGGGTTTTCTGCATTTGCGGTTTCCTCGTTAACAAAATTTCTGGTGTCTGTGTTATTTCTATTCCGCATTATATTTCGTTATATAATTGAAATATCATAGGTTGTGCGTTAAGATCAATCAATTAGAATATCCAACCTTTGGTTGTTGATTTACATTGATTGACACATGGATATTGGTCACCATCCAAGTTTAGCTCTCTAGTATTTGATAAAGACTCGTAGATTTGCATTTGCTTGAGTAAAGATGAAATCGAGAGATAGAGATATTAACTACTTGATATACTTTTTATTAAGATTGAGTCTGACTGTCTAGTTGATTCTCTTAAAAGTACATTAGAGTTGGTCCATACAGATCGTTAATCGAAATATTGGGTAAGGTTGTTGTACCCCCTTCTTTTTCAATTGGTATCAGAGCAGGAGAACACGTTAAACCTTATAAGTTTGTGTTTGTCCGATCCTCAAAAATCTATCCCTATGGGAAATCTTTTAGGGAGGCTTGCTCATGGCATCTGTAACGCACACCAGAGCTCCTTAAAGACTGCTCAGAGATTATTGTTCAGACCAACTGTCTCTCATGATAATCTTATGCCATCTAGATTATCGGAAAATCTAGATGTAAAGAAACAGTCTAAAGGAAAAATTAAAAATTTCTCTAATGAGAATCGTCAAAGAAAACATGATCAACGTTCAAAGGTATGGACCCTCACAAGAATCACACTTAATCTTTTTGAGGAATACTATCATAAAGGATCTATTGACAAGGATCTATTTAGAGCGTTTGAGATCATGTTAAAATTCTTAGAAAGCTTAACTCCATAGAAAAATTGAATCGTTCTGATAAAAGTTGTATACCAGTCAAATCATGTTCTAATGATGTACAAACTGTTCCAACTACCAGCTCTCTTGAAGTTAATAAAAAGATTTCTCGTAAGATTGGTAAAGGAACCATTAATCAGAAAATGTCTTCTCTGTGTCATAAGAAAAAGAGACCAACAAATTCTGAGTTTTATCGTTATGGTTTTACTCCCAATTTTGGTCACAAATGTCAATCAAAAAATTTGCATGAGAAATTATCTGCATAGTACACCACCTGATTTCAGGAATGGCATCACCCCATTTGTATATAACTTGAAATGGGGCAAGTAACTGGTTGACTTTGTTTAAGATTTTTTTTCTTCTCCTTGTGACAAAAGCTTTTTTAAAAAAAAAGAAGGTTTGTACAATACTTACCTCTAAAAATCCTACATTCCTTATGTGGATCGCGATTCATGAATGGGTACGCTTACCTTCCTTCCTCCCTCATCAGTCCGCGTACGTGAACCATTCTAGGGTTCATGAAATTTCTCCATTAAAGCTTCTTGGAGAACTTTTTAAAGGGATTTCTCAAGATAAAAATCAAGTAAGTAATCTCTTTCCCACTCCCTTATTCCCTACTAGAATCATGAAGAATGTTAAGGGTTCAAAAGGTTTTTCAAACAACTTAGGTTCTTCATCCTCTTCAATTGATGTTCCTATTGATCAAAATTCTATTAGGATTAGATTTGTGGATGAATCCTGTAGCAAAGTATTTGAAAAGATTTCTTCTACTGGGTTTATTTTAGAAAAGAAATTGGATTTTACAAGTGGGCATAAGGACGATTTATCTTGTTTTGAAAAATTCAAGCTTGGAAACATCTTTGATGGCCTTGGTGAAGGGTATGATACTCTTACTAGAATCTTCAATGCCAACATTCATGATGTTGTTCTTTAGGACATGGAATTCAAGACCATGGTCAATAGAGAAATAATTCTAGTGAATAGATAATTAATTTCAAAGATTACCAAAATCCCTTTGGGCAATTTTCGTCTTCCTAGACCAAGTAATGAAAGACCTTCACATGAAACCATTTCAAAAGGTCTTTGTGGTAAAAGTGTTGTGTGGAATAGAGGTAAATTTCCTACTAATCAATTAGATTTTCCTCTAAAGTCTTTTGGAAAATTGGGTATTTCTAACATTTGTCCTTCCACGGTTGAGAACTTTCGTTGGAGTCGCGAGTTTGCGGAATTGGTCTATTACCTTGTGATGGAAACCAAAAGTCTTGACATTTTTGGATTCATTATTTTTCAAATGTTAGACATGACTTCCGTTGACAAGAAGTTAGGTTATCCATGCTTGATTGAGCGTATTTGTCGCAACTTCTCCATTGTACCTATTGGGAACTCCATTGGAACCCCCAAGCTTGTTCGGCCGTGTACTTTCAATCGAATGAAGGAATATGCTTGCAAGAGACAAAGTTGTGACACAAATAATGGCTCGAGTGATCCTTTTACGAAGCTTCTTCGCCAAATTTACAAAGGTGTTTGTAAATTGAATACCTAAGTAAGTTGTGTTCAAGAACAATTACTTGTGATTGCTACCAAGTACCCCGATATTAAAGAAGACATGGACAAGGTTTGTTCCACCTTCATGGTCTCCGAAGATGAAGACGATGAGTAGTTTCTCGTGCCTCTTTTTATTGGTGTTAAAATGTTTTTGACTTTTGTCTAGGAAACTTCTTAAAAGAATTTTATTCTTGTTTTTGTTTAAGAAGGATAACTAGGTTTTGGAATAGCCATTATTGTGAGTACACATAGCTATGTCCAACGTTTTCATCTTCATGTTTTTAGATTTATTTGTTTAAATTAAAAATTTTGGTTTGGAAGATGATTTTTGCAGTATTAATCTTTATGGTTTTATATATTGCAATGTGTTATGGGATATGTGTGTTTGCGTCCGTGAACTATAATTGTCCCATATATTGTCAAAAGTTATCTCGTTTATATGTCGATATGCATGCATTGATACAAGATCGATGAACTTTTGACAAACAAAAGTTAAGCCTATTATGTCAATTATTGATGGAAGATAGGTTAAAATCTTTTGTTTACAAGGATTATGTCTATTATATGTCATTGTGCAAATAGTGATGGAAAATAGAATGAATCATTGTATATTCCACAGTATTGATCTTCCCTGATCCATATTTTATGTATATACTGTGCGGGTCCATAAGTCTTCTTGTGTGAGCATTTCCAACTAGACTAATCATAGATTCTTTTGTGGTTATTTTGGTTGTGTATTCCGATTAAGTTAATCATGAGTTCTCTTGTGGTTTGTTTAATTGAGAATTTTGGATACAAAATCATTTGTGGTTTTTGGTGTCCAAAGAAATCCTTCTTTTCTCGTAAAAGTAAGGTCGGTCTTGTTGTTCTTTCGTGAATGACATCAAATGGGGGAGAGTTCTTTTGAACTTGCGCTTAATTGCCATATATTTGTGGGGAGTGCGGCTGTGGAATATTTGAGGAGTTATCTTGTAAATTTATAAACTCCGTGATGAATGCATTTAGCTTCGGCTTTATAATTGCATCTAAACAAAGTTGATATGTACTTTTCTTTGGTCTTGAAGTGTCTCCATGAAAATTTTCATTAGGATCCCGTTTTCGTACCTTTGCCAATTTTATTGACAAAAAGGGGGAGAATTAATATGTAGTTTACACTACAAATACATATGGTTTTCGGATCATTATGTAAGGGGGAGTGGTTTTTGTGTTGAGAGGAAGTATTGACTAAGGGGGAGTGATACTGATAGAAGCATTTATGTGTCTATTTTGATCTCAATTACATGTATTGCTAGTGCTCGATTTGATAATTTTATGTTTTTGTAGGTGTTTTTGGAGAAATAAGCTTTTGCGGCGAAATTGGCTCGAAAAGTTGATAAAGGTACCCAGAGTACACTTGCTATTCGGATCCCCATTTCGGATGAGAGGCACCCAGTTGATAAGGGGCATCCCACCATTATTTGCACCCAAAAATTACTATTTCCACCCCGATTGTCAAAGGGAGACCAGTCACAGATAAGGGGAGGTCATCTTCTCAAATTCAAATGCAGAAAAAAGCGGGAAAATTGTTGCAGTTGAGAAGCAGATTAGGGTTGGATTTTTAAGCGTGCTGGAGAGAGACTCAAACACTGATCTTGAAAAAGTGGGGGTACAACAACCACACCCAATATTTCGATTAGCAATTTGTATGGAAAACTCTAATATACTTCCAAGAGAATCAACTAGACTCAATCTTAATAAAGTATATCAAAGAGTTATATCTCTCTTTCTCGATTCAATTCTTACTCAAGAAAATAGTAATCTGCAAGTCTAATTGAATACAAGAGAAATCACTTGAACGGTACCAAAGACCAATGTTCAAGTATCAATCAATTTCAATCAACAACCAAAGGTCGGATTTCCAATTGATTGAATCTAACGCACAACCTGTGATATTTCAATTATATAACAAAATATAACGCGGAATAGAAATAACACAGACACCAGAATTTTGTTAACGAGGAAACCGAAAATGCAGAAAAACCCCGGGACCTAGTCCAGATTGAACACACACTGTATTAAGACGCTACAGACACTAGCCTACTACAAACTAACTTCGGTCTGGACTGTAGTTGAACCCCAATCAATCTCATATTGATCCAAGGTACAGTTATGCTCCTACGTCTCTGATCCCAGCAGGATACTACGCACTTGATTCCCTTAGCTGATCTCACCCACAACTAAGAGTTGCTACGACCCAAAATCGAAGACTTTAATAAAAAAATATGTATCACACAGAAAAGTCTACAGGAATAGATAAATCTGTCTCCCACAGAAATACCTACAAGTTTTTGTTCCGTCTTTTGATAAATCAAGGTGAGACAAGAACTAATTGATAAACCAGACTTATATTCCCGAAGAACAGTCTAGTATTATCAATCACCTCACAATAATCTTACTTGGAATGAACTTTGACCACCTCCCTGTCTTATTTTTCTCCAAGGAAGAATTAATGGAGAAAAGAGATGAACCCTAAAAAGTTCATGTACGCGGACTGTTGAGAGGAAGAAGAAAGTCCGCGTACCTCTTTTTATAGGTTCACTTATGGGCTTGGACCCGTTTATGAACCGTGACCCACAAAAGGAATGTGGGATTTATTTTAAAGTGCAATCCGTGACAACACAAAATGTTGAGAGGAACCAGATGCCATAGAAAGTCTAATCTAACTTTAACCCAACTGTACACAAATCAAACCAATTTTTTCCCCATCTCAAGATATATACAAATGGGGTAATGCCAGGTATGTTACCAAATGGCATGATGTGCAGAGATATCCTCATGCAATATTTCTGGTTGATATTTGTGAACAGTTCCAGTGATATAATCAAAGTAATGATGATAATCAGGGTTGTCTGAGCTTTCTATTTTCTAAGAATTTAAAAACACTTTCGAACGCTCTGAATAGATCTTTGTCAATTCATCCATTATGATAGTATTCCTCAAAGAGATTAAGAATTAATCTATTGAGAGTCCATTTCTTTGAGCGTGACGAATGTTTCCTCAATCTTCCCTTCTTTTTATTTTTTCCTTTAGATTGAATCTCATCATCTAATTTCTCCTTTTTAGTTGAATTGAGATTATTATGAGAAACCTGAGGTTTTATCCATAATAATCATTGAGAAATCTTTAAGGATTCCTGGCGTGCGTTACAGATGCCAAGAGCAAGTTTTCCAAAGAAATTTCCCATAAGAAATTTTTTAAGGACCGAACAAACACAAACTTATCAGGATTAAGGTGTTTGCCTGCTCTGATACCAATTGAAAAAGCGGGGGTACAACAACCACACCCAATATTTCGATTAGCAATCTGTATGGACAAACTCTAATATACTTCCAAGAGAATCAACTAGACTCAATCTTAATAAAGTATATCAAAGAGTTATATCTCTCTTTCTCGATTCAATTCTTACTCAAGCAAATAGTAATCTGCGAGTCTAATTGAATACAAGAGAAATCACTTGAACGGTACCAAAGACCAATGTTCAAGTATCAATCAATCTCAATCAACAACCAAAGGTCGGATTTCCAATTGATTGATTCTAACGCACAACTTGTGATATTTCAATTATATAACAAAATACAATGCAGAATAGAAATAACACAGACACCATAATTTTGTTAACGAGGAAACCGCAAATGCAGAAAAACCCCGGGACCTAGTCCAGATTGAACATACACTGTATTAAGCCGCTACAGACACTAGCCTATTACAAACTAACTTCGGTCTGGAATGTAGTTGAACCACAATCAATCTCACACTGATCCAAGGTGCAATTATGCTCCTACGTCTCTGATCCCAGCAGGATACTACGCACTTGATTCCTTAGATGATCTCACCCACAACTAAGAGTTGCTACGACCCAAAGTCGAAGACTTTAATAAACAAATCTGTATCACACAGAAAAGTCTACAGGAATAGATAAACCTGTCTCCCACAGAAATACCTACAAGTTTTTGTTCCGTCTTTTGATAAATCAAGGTGAACAGTAACCAATTGATAAACCACACTTATATTCCCGAAGAACAGCCTAATATTATCAATCACCTCACAATTATCTTAATTGACGCTGCGAAAGAAGATATTGTGGAATCACAAACGATGAGACGAAGATGTTTGTGACTACTTTTCTATCTTGCCTATCGGAGATATAAATCTCAAGTCAATCGTTATGATTTTACTCAAAACGATAGAAGATGCAAGATCATATCACACAACTACGAGAAAGTAGTATCGGTCTGGCTTCACAATCCCAATGAAGTTTTTAAGTCGTTAACCTAGTTTTTAAGAAGAAACCTAAGGTTAAAGGAGAATCGACTCTATCTAATACAACTAGTATCACATAGAAGATGTGGGGATTACGCTTCCCAGTTGCTAGAGTTCTCCCTTATACAGTCTTCCAAATCAGGGTTTACAATCAATGTTAGCTTGGTAACAAAGCATTCAATATTCACCGTTAGACGAAAACCTGATTAGATTCAAGCTAATATCTTTCAACCGTTGGATCGAAAACTTAGCTTGTTACACACAAATGAAATGCACGATTTTAGGTTTGTGTAACCGTACCCAAACATGTAGATTTGTTGGTTCAACAATAGTTAACCAAATGGTTAGCCATATGAGAAATTTCATATCAACCATATTCTTCTTCACCATAAGAGAGTTGTTCAATTGCAAGGAAATCTTATGTAACTACGCAAGACACGATCGAAGCAAAAACGATTTGATTCACTCGAATCGGCTCATGAACTTTATAGCCACGATTTGCATTTAGCATTCCTTAGTTAATATAAATAAGTTCACAAATAATCGTCTTTAGATATAACCATCTTAAGTTCGCAGACTTAGTTCGCGGACTTAAGTTCCCGGAAGGAGTTCTCAAACTCCAGCATATTTTCTTGGGTCGAGAACTTCCGCCAGTTCGCGGATTGGGTTTGCGGACTGAGTTCGCGGACTGAGTTCACAGCTCTTGTTCCGGTTTTCTTGATCAACAAAGTTCGCAAACTTCAGTTCAAGGAATAAGGACTTATACATATATGTGTTTCCACACAATGCTTATATTCAACAATGGTTATATAATCCAAACTCTCATTTCAATAATTGAAACATTCTTAGAGGACGTTATTATATAGTTGTTATTCACAAACTATTTTTCGTCAAAGTAAACAATTTTCAAAGTGATTGAAACGTATCATGAATTTCGTCACTAGGAAAAGATGAACTTGGCCAAAGCAAAAGCTTACCAACACATATTTCGAGAAATAGATAGGCGAGATAAACTCGGCTCGAAATAGCAAATGTGTATAATCAAAGTCTATATAGCAAAACGACTTTTGTCTCAAGATAGGAGATAGAGTAGATAGATTTTTGAGTGATAGATAATTTCAAGTCTCCACATACCTTTTAGTCGATGAAGTTCCACCGGTTCCTTGAGTAGTCCTTCGTCTTGTATGATGATTTCCATGGAGTTATTGAGCTCAACTACACTTTCTATCCTAGTCCGAGACTTAGCTATAGTAGACTAGAAATCAAAACTTATAGTTTTGATCACTAATATTGACAAACATGCTTGAGATAGCAACGCATGCGAGTTCGACCGAGCAATGTTCTAACAGATCTCTTAGGGATAGACCTGTTAGACTTAAACAGATAAGCTATGGGCGTTGGATTGGATTAAATTGGGCCTGATTGTTAGTTTGAAGAAAACAGAGGAGTGGAAGTTACGGGTTCTGTTGAGCAGTTCCGAGGAAGATTCAATCGAGATAATCCGTTGATTCTGGATGGGATTTACGTGGATTTTGTATTGTATATGGATTGGTATTCGTTTGTTGTGATAAGACAGGCCTGCTAACTAGGTTTTGATTCGAATAAGGAGATTTTCCACGTAGGTTTTCCTAAAACAGGGAGGTGTAGTTACCGGGAGTCTCTGTGATAAGTTAGGGACTTTCTTAATGAAAAAGGGAAGTATCTTCTCTGATTAAATTGCTCTCTATGTTTAGGAGGGGTTGGACTGAATACAAAGATGCGTGAGATAAAATAAGGAAATAAAAACCAAATATTCCGATGACTTTCCGTGGAGGAAAAACAATAGATTTCTCGAGATATTATTGGTCCTGTGAGGTATGTAAGAGGTACAGGGAAGTCACAGGGGGGGTGTCGAGACTTTGGGGAGTTGGGGGTAGACTGAAGAGCTAAGAATCAAGCTGCAGGAGAAGTTGCAGCAGGAGGAAGAAAACGAAGCTGAAGAACGTAAGATTGTACGACACTGTCGTTTGTAGCGTCTTAAGTGTCAGAATCTTGTAACAGTCCATTAGTAACTATTATCTTCAGTTTGCAATAATTTTTGTAACAGTCGATTCTGTAACAATTATACCTGTTACAGATTCGGCTGTAATACTATTTTTCTCCAATAAAAAACCCATGAGTTATTATTTTGAGCGTGTTTTCGATATGAGGAGCTAAACCCCAACACCGGGACGACGGAGGAAGCCATATTTCACGCATGTGGTAATTATATTTAATTCTTTTATGACTTCTTGCATTAATCATTAATCGTTTTATGATTTTTCTTAATTGATTGTGATTTTGTTTGATGATGTATGCTTAGTCTATGTACTTTTGATGCATCATGCTTTTGATTTACATTCAATCTTTTAAAAATCTACTTTTGGCAAAGAATCAGAGTCCATATTTATTATTATTTGAGCTATAATTGTTTGGAATAAATATATGAATCGCATGAATGAGTTATATGGTGGAATCCTGAGTCTCAGTAATCTCTCGTTATTGTGACAACCTTTACTGTATTTTCTATTTAAATTCTGAAACCAAATTTCATCAAGTCCGAGTGAACGACATCCTATTTACCACTTCTACAACAACAATTAAAGTTACATCAGATACATATCACCATAGTATGGTTGTCGAAGTTGTGATATGAGAACTTTGATGTTGTGTAATAATACTATGACACTGTATAACAATGATCGAGAGCTTTTGTTTTCTCATTGTTATGGCTACGGAAATTCAACAACTATGATGCTGAACTTACAACCTTTGGAATTATGGGAGTGCTTGGAAAAGACAAAGTTTTTGAGTAATGTTGAAGCGCCAAGGAGATCAAGCATGTGGACGTGAAGCTACAAAGTTTTTATCTGTTTTGTAATCCATATGTATTGATAGTTTTGTCACTAAAATTGACAAAGGGGGAGATTGTTAGAGCACTGCTCGGTCGAACTCGCATGCGTTGCTATATCAAGCATGTTTGTCAGTATTAGTGATCAAAACTTTATGTCTTGATTTCTAGTTTACTTATGACTAAGTCTCGGTCTAGGATAGTTAAGTGCAGTTGAGCTCCAGACTCCATGACGATCATCTTACGAAGACGAAGAACTAATCGAGGAATAAGTGGAACTTCATCCGACAAAAAGGTATGTGGAGACTTTAACTTTTCTTTCACTCAAAAGTCTATTCTATCTCCTACTCTTGAGACAAAGTCATATAAGTATGATAGTTTTCATACATACACATTTCCTATTTCTAGCCAAGTTTACTCGCGTATCTTTTTCTCGAAATATGTGTTGGTGAGCTTTTGCTTTAACCATTTTCATCTTTACCCGTGACGCAAGTCATGAAGACGTTTCAATCTTGAAAATAGCTTTGATGACAATAGTCGTGAATAACGATTGTTATAACATTATAGAAGAATGTTTCAATGATTGAAATGTAGAGTTGAGATTACCAACTATGGATATAAGCATATGTAGTGTGTTCGCACATTAGTGTATAAATCCATGTGCCAGAAACCAAGTGCGTGCATATGTGTGCATGCGGTATTGGTGAAGGAGACAGGTTGAGTACGCGTACCCGTACGTGTACCTGCGGAAGTTTTCATACCGAAAATTTCTGCTGAGTTTGTAAGTTTGCAAACTAGTAAACCAGTCACCTTAGGTACGCGTACCCATGGAAGTTTTCGAACCGAAAATTTCTTCTGAGTTTGTAAACTCAAATCCGGTAGCTAAGGTACGCATACCCGTACGCGTACCCAAGCTGGTTATTTTTCAAATCGGTTGTTCATGAACTTAAAACAATAAATTATAAGGAATACAATCTTTGCAAACCGTGGCTATATTGTTCATGAATTGATTCAAATGAATCAAACTGATTTTGTGTCAATTGTGTCTATGAATAAAGACCTAAGCAATTGAACAACTCTTGAACTAGTTCTTATGAGTGATTTGAAATAGTTATGAGAAAGATTAATACGGTTAATATGAAAGTGCTCATATGGCTAACCATTGGTTAACTATTTGTGAACCAACTAAGTGTACACGTTTAGGTACGGTTACTCAAACCTCAATTAATACATTTCATTTGTGTGTGGCAAGCTAAGTTTCGATCTAACGGTTGAAAGATATTAGCTTGGAGAAATCAGGTTTTTCATCTAACGGTGAATATTGAATGCTTTGTTACCAAAGTAACATGGATTGCAAACCCTGATTTGAAAACTATATAAAGGAGACATCTAGCAACTGGAAAAACTAATTCCCACACCTCCTGTGTGATACTAGTTGGTTTTGCTAGAGTCGATTCTCCTTTGACCGTAGGTTTCTTCTCGAGACCCTGTCGGTTAACGACTGAAAGGCTTCATTGGGATTGTGAAGCCAGACGAAACTACTTTCTAGTAGTTGAGCGATCTGATCTTGCCATTTTCTATCGTAAGAGTTCCATTGAATAATTGACTTGAGATTATATCTCCGATAGGGCAAGATAAAAAGAAATCACAAACATCTTCGTTTCATCGTTTGTGATTCCACAATATCTAGTTTCGCTACCATACGATTTAGATTGTTGTGAGGTGATTGATAATACTAGGATGTTCTTCGGGAATATAAGTCCGGGTTATCAATTAGTTCCTGTTCACCTTGATTTTTCAAAAGACGGAACAAAAACTCTTGGATATTTCTATGGGAGATAGATTTGTTCAATCCTATAAACTTTTCTATGTGAGACAGATTTGTCTATCAATTCTTCGACTTTGGGTCGTAGCAACTCTTAGTTGTGGGTGAGATCAGCTTAGGGAATCAAGTGCGTAGTATCCTGCTGGGATCAGAGACGTAAGGAGCGAAATTGTACTTTGAATCAGTGCGAGATTGATTAGGGTTCAACTACAGTCCAGACCGAAGTTAGTTTGTAGTTGGCTAGTGTCTGTAGCGGCTTAATACAGTGTGGTGCTCAATCTAGACTAGGTCCCGGGGTTTTTCCGCATTTGCGGTTTCCTCGTTAACAAAATTTCTGGTGTCTGTGTTATTTCTATTCCGCATTATATTTCGCTATATAATTGAAATATCACAAGTTGTGCATTAAGATCAATCAATTAGAATATCCAACCTTTGGTTGTTGATTTACATTGATTGACACTTGGATATTGGTCTTTGGTACCATCCAAGTTTATCTCTCTAGTATTTGATAAAGACTCACAGATTTCCATTTGCTTGAGTAAAGATCAAACCGAGAGATAGAGATATTAACTCCTTGATATACTTTTTATTAAGATTGAGTATGACTGTCTAGTTGATTCTCTTAAAAGTATATTAGAGTTGGTCCATACAGATTGCTAATCAAAATATTGGGTGAGGTTGTTGTACCCCCGCTTTTTCAGTTTTCTTGTCGGAAACCAAGATAAAGATGGATATTCATGCTAGAAAATTGAGAAATATGGTTTCCTGAATACTTTTAATGTGCCTAGCATTTGTAGAAGTGGTGTTTGGTCCTGACCTGGAAAATTGGGAATCAACTAGACATTTTATCCGCCGATCTTAGAGGCATCTATGTCACATCTTCTGATATTATTCATAACAACATTTGTCACATTCATTTCATGTATGGTGAACCTAATAGTTGTCTTAGACAAACTTTTTGGGATATCTAATGCAATCTTAGTCCTGCTCCAAATGATGAACCAGTTTTCTTATAGGAGACTTTCATGCTTTACTAGGAACTGAGGATAATAATGGCGGTTTAGAAGTAGATAATATGGACTTCATCAATCTTAGAAATCTTTATGATACGTTTAATCTTCATGATTTAGGTTTTTTTGGCCCTAGATTCACCTGGTCTAATACGAAACATAGAAACGATCAAATTCTTGAGAGACTTGATATGTGTCTTATAAATCAGGTGGCAGAACAACTTTTTCCTAATTTGTGTGTTAATAATTTGCTTAGGGAACCTTCTGACCATTGTCCCATGCATGTTGGTTTTAATTTTGAAGATGTGTGCATTCCTAAACCTTTTTATTTCGTGGATTGAGAATCCTACTTGTAGAGATATAATTGCCAAATCTTGGTCTGTTAATGTGGTAGGTTCGCCTGCTTTTAAGCTTAGAGCTAAGTTAATGCGCACAAAAAAGGTCTTCGGGATTGCAATAAGTCCTCTTTTGGTAATATTCAAACTAATATATCCACCATTAGAGGGGAGGCAGCTGACTCCGGTCCTACAAACTCCTACTCTATCTTTAGATTAAAAGCTAGATTATCCTACTTATATAATATTGAAGAGTTATATTAGAAGGATAGAAATACTCCCTATTTTCATAGCGTTACTCTTTATTGGAGAAAAAGAAATGTCATTAGTTGGATAAAGAATAATGTTGGTCCTACTCTATCTGATAGACATAATATTGGAAACTCCTTCGTTGATTATTTTAAAAACCTTCATTCTTCTTAGCCACAAAAGTATCACGATGAGATTCTTCAGGATCCACATGTGAAGTTTTCTGAAGATGGTAATAATCGTTTGAATTATCCCTTAACTGCTGAAGAAATAAAAATATATTATTTTCCAAATGGGTGAAAAAAGGCTCCAGGTCCTGATGGTTTTACTGGCCATTTTTTTTTATCAAAAACACTGGGATATTGTGGGAGAAGTTGTGATTGATATGACATAAACTTGTTTCAGAACTGGTCATTTTGCTATGGTTTTCAATCATACTAACATTGCTCTTATTCCTAAAGTACCTTTGCCTGAGCTTGTAGCTCAATCTAGACCTATAGGCCTTTGTAACTTTATCTATAAAATCCTTTCTAAAACTCTAACCAATAGACTTAAACCTTTTATGGATATTGTGACTTTCCAAAATTAAAGTGCCTTAGAGCCTAAAAGAAGAATCTCTGATAACATACTTCTTGTGAATGAGGTTACTCACATTGCTAACCATACTAAAAAGAAGGGATAATTAGAGTTTGGTACTCAGGTTTTGACCAACACTAAGCTTTGGTCTAACATTTGTCCAACGTTAGGGCTTGGTACCTGGACTGTACGTTGACCTGCATTGACTAGGTTAAGTCCTAACTTTTTCTTAGTAATTATTTAAAAAATGATATTAAATTAATTTATTAAACGAGATTACAAATATACCCTGCATTCTACAAATATTTACACATTCAATGTTAACCCAATAACCCTAATTCTTTCACCTTCCCTATTCTCCTCCTTCAAACAGTCGTCGCCACCGTTATCATCACTACCTATGCAACCACCGTCACAACCACCATTTCAGCTTCCCATCATCACAGAAACCCTCACAAATTCGCCAGTTCTGCTACTAATTTCAGTTGGAAACCAAACCCAATTTCTAACTGCAACATTCAACCAAAGCTGGACCAAAACACACCACAGATATAGAAACTGATTCGATCCAATAACACCATCAGTACCCAACTCTTCCTCATTTCTTCTTTAAATTCTTCTCCCAAATCGAAACCATTTGGCTCAATTATTGCCATCAAAAATCAATCATAAACCCTTTTGAAATAATACCATCAGTAAACACCCATTTACTCTCATCATACCGGAATAATTCTTCTCCCTCTTCTTCACAGCAACACCAACAAAATTCTTCACAGTAACACCAACAGAACCCGTTAAATCTTTACCATCTTAAATAGAATCTTCGATATGTTCTTTCTCCAATTTCTCGCTGGTTTCACATCTAAAAACTACAACAATTCATACCCCAAAATCATAAAGAGAATACATTTTTTTATTAGAACAAAGCTCTAATTGAATCCAAGCAAACAACATTACTATCTTGATTAAAATAGAAACAAACAAAATGAAATTGAAATTGAAGCACTCACTTGCTAAAGTTGACGCTCCAATACCACTCCCATCAAGTCCCCCATTTAGTACCCTTCTTCTCGATCTCACCTTTAATGGCTGGAAATCCTCTTTGAAGAAGAAACCCTAAACTGGGTTTGATCAAATCTTATTGTTTTGTTTGTTGACGAAGTAGAATTTCCTCTTTTAGTTGAGAGTGAATTGATGATTGATTGATTAATTGAAATGATTTTGTTGTTTGATTTCTCCGAGATTCTGCTAGGTTGGGTTTAGAGACGGAAGGGAGGGTGTCCTATGAAGAGCAAGAAAGAAAATTTCACATGCTTTCCTACTTTTGGTCTAACGTAAAGGGTACCATAGTAAATTTGTTTGATAATTTGATTTTCTATAAAATTTCAATAAATACTAAACATAAGTCACTAGTCAACACTGTTCAACGTAAGTCCAGGTACCAAGCCCTAACGTTGGACAAATGTTAGATCAAAAGCTAATGTTGGTCAAAACCTGAGTACCAAACTCCAATTATCCCTAAAAAGAAAGAGTGTATTGTTGCTATTAAACTTGATATGTCAAAGGCTTATGATAAATTGGAGCGATCTTTCTTGGAAAAAATTCTTTTGAAAATGGGATTGTCTTCTCACTGGGTCAATTTGATAAATCAATGCATTTTTACGGTGTCTTATTCTACTTTACTTAATGGAGTCCCCACTGGCCTAATTAATCACGAAATAGGGTTGAGGCAGGGAGACCCTTTATCTCCCTATATCTATATCATATGTTCAGAGGCTCCATCTTCCTATATAAACTCTTTGACCAGAAAAGGCATAATAAAGGGTATTAGTGGTAAGAAAAATTCTTCTAATATTACTCATTTGTTTTTTGCTGATGATTCTCTTTTGTTCTCCAAAGCTACTGTCAGAGACTTCCTAATCATCAAAGATTATCTTCATAACTATTTCCTAGATTCTGGGCAAGAAATAAATTTTGACAAGTCTGGTATTTTATTCAGTAAAAATCCCAGAATCTTTGAAAAACACCTTTCTGACATTTTAAATATCCATACTCGGGACTTAGGTGAAAAATATCTTGGTACCCCCGTTTCTTTTCAAGTTTCTAAAATTCAAACTCATATGTGTTTTTTCAATATGTTGATATTAGGATTTCTTCTTGGTTTCATAGACTTCTTTCTCGGCTGCTACAACTACTCTAGGTAAACATGTTGGTCAGGCTATTCCCTTATACCAAGTGAGTGCTTTTCTTATTCCTAAGTATCTCTGTAGAAAATGGATTCTCACCTATGCAAATTCTGGTGGGGGGAACCCTTGATCCTAAAGAAAGAAAGCTTCATCTTCTTGGCTGGGACATTCTTTGTTCCCATAAGTCTGAAGGAGGCCTAGGTTTGAGGAAAACTGAATTAAATAATCTTGTTGTGCTAGCTAGGAATGCTTGGAAAATTCTTGAAAATCCTAATTGTTTACTTGTCGTTACTCTTAAAGCTAGATATTTTCCTCATATTGATTTCTTAAATGCTAAAGGCCCTAGTGTCTGTTCTTGGACCTGGGGATGCCTTCATAGTATAAAATAAGAACTAATCAAGCCTTTCATCTCCTAGATTGTTGGATATGGAAAATTTATTGATCCTTGGTGTGACAAATGGATTCCAAATTTGGGATCCGCCACCCCTAACCCCCTGGTTCCCCCTGACCCCATTATGAAAGTTGCTTATTTTATCAATCAAGATAATAGAACTTGGAATGTTAGTAGACTTAATACACATTTTGATAATGCTTCTGTTAAGAAGATTATTACCATTCTCTTGAGCCATATGTACACTCCTGGTATGAGGGTTTGGAAGCTTTCGAAGACTGGCAGATTTCCCTCAAAATATGCCTATTTGGGATTAAGAGGGTTGAGACCCTCCCCAAATAGTAATCTTTGGAAGTGTATTTGGAAAATTCGTGTCCCCCATAGGATTCAACTTTTTCTCTAGAAAACTGCTAGGAATTCTCTTCCTTCTAGAACGCTCCTTAATACTAGAATTCCTATCTATGGCCTCTGTGGAGTGTCCTTGGTGCTTTGATCCTCATGAGTCTATTATGCATGCTCTTGTCCTTTTCCCTTTTTTTGCTAGCCATGTTTGGTTTCTCAGTCCTTTATGTATTATTACTTCTTTCTTTCAAAATATGTTTTTTGCTGATTGGTCGTTGTATTGGTTTGTGGATCCTAATTCTAAACTTCTTGAGGAGAGTCAATGTTTGGTTGCTATTATTCTTTGATCTATCTGGAGTAGTTTGAATGTCCTGGTCTTTAACAATAAGAAAGATTCTCATTTTATGGTCCTTAATAGAGCTAGAGCTATGTTACTCTCTGGAAAACCTAATATCCAGATACCTAATAGCATTAGAATCAGTTATTGTGACAAATGGATGCCTCCCCAAATTGGTTGGATAAAGTTAATACTGATGAGGATTTTGATGATATTTCCATGAACAATGGTGCAAGTTATATGATGAGATATCATTTGAATAAAGCATCCTTTTGTGCTGCGTTAGTTTTTGATGTGGCGTCAACAGCAGAAGCTGAAGCTAGGCTATATGGGAAGTTCTGAAAAAAGTCGTGGAATTGAAGTTGTCTCATATCATTATTGAAAGTGATGCTTAGTTGTTAATTGACCAATTTTCTGCAGGTGTTTTTGATGGTGATCAATGCACGGACACAATCTTTAAAGATATATTTCATTCTTTTATTCACAATTATCAGCTTGTACTTTTATTTTTCAACCAAAACTATGTGATGTGGTAGCTCATACTCTAGATCAATGGGAGAAGAGTAACTTTTGTTTTATGTTTTTGATATGTACTTCCCTTTTGGCTTCTGCCAACTATTGAGGAGGATCTTTAGCCTTTTTTTAAGGCCTTCGTCTATTAGAAAGAAAAAAAAACTCTACCGTATACCTTATAAGTTTCCAAACTAAAAATTTGCAGAGACATTAGGTGGGGAATGGGAAAGCTCTTTAATAACGTGGGCTCATCCGGAGACGCTAGCAATGAAGTGAGAAGGGTGCATCTAAGTTGATCAAGTGATCTTTTAAAGTGTGGGTCAAGTGATTTTAAGTGACAAAGACATTGTGGAAGGGGATTATATTCTTCCTAAAGCACTAACGTCGGACAATCTTTGTCTAAGATATCAGATAGTCATTTTATTATAGCTTAATTTCAAAGTGTGAAGCTTTTCCAGAGCTACTTCGAACAACGGTGAAATCAAAATCCCTGCTACTTATCAAGCCAAACCCCTGTAGAAACGCCCCTTCGTTATGAATGTGTACTTGGTATTAAAGTGGATCAAGTCGTTCCTCAATCGGACAATTTTAAGGGCACAACGTCCTTAGAGTACGACTTATGCTGGTAGTTGTTTTTTTGTGGTTTTTTTTTTATAACAGTTCAACAACCCCTAATGACCTTTTGGCTTCCATCACCTCAAGATCACATGTTTAATAGGTATCTGGTATTCAGTGAAATTTACGGGAGTTGCTGCAAACGGTATCTTAATGTTATTCTTCAAACTCAGTGGTAACATTCAAATAGCGATGCTACGGATGTGACTCGTCTTCATACTAGTCATTGAATGTATCAGCAAAGACATGTCAACCGACTTGCAACACTTAAAATTTTCTTAAGGGTACTCTCGGAGGAGGGGAAACCATACTTATATATATCAAACTAACATGCATACTAGAATGCAGAGGAAAGATAACACTACAAGATGTTGCTTGTTAACTAGTCAAACGCATTTAATCTGGCAGACAAAGAAACGCTTTTCTGATAAGTTAAAACGTTTTGTCCCAGTATTACGATGTGGATGGAAGGTTTACTATGACATACCAGAAAATTTCTCCTCCAACGCCACGTTAGGCAGGCTAAAACTTTCTGATGCGCTACTAGTATTAAGTAACCGGGCTGTTTTCACCAGGAATGCGCGTTGCTTTGCCTTTCCAATCATGCTTTACAAGCATGATACTTAAAACGTACTTTCCATGCGTATATCCACATCGTTTCAACTTATCTTTGTTTTGCTAAGGGTGTATAGCCTTAACGATCATTGGTGATGTATTTTGCATGCATCACAATCTCGCGAGAGCTGTCTAGGAATATGACAAGCACATTTTCAGTTTCCTTATTTCGCTTTGAGAATGCGTTGGATGCATGCACTGGTCTTTCTCTTGCGAAGAGTTCATCATCCAGACTCATGCCATCCGCCCTGCATTATTCATGTGATGAAAGTAGCCTACACAAGCTCCCTTAATTTGCAATATTGTTAACTTCCTTTTTCTAGTAGTGCCAAATTTGTGATTGGTGCATGTCAACATCCTATAACTTGATAGTCAGTATGAACATCTAAGGAATTGATTGTAGCTACCTCATCAAGCGTGTTGCAATCATCTCCCCAATTAGATAATATGAGCAACAAAGTGTTGGACCACAAGTGTGGCACATTGCGTCTGGCTATGTACCCAGCATGTACTAAGAAGGGATCAAGCACATACCGTAGTTCATTAAAAGGGTCATCTCAAATATAACAAGTAACTAAAGCCAACTCGTGTTACAAGGCTTAAGGCCAAACAAAGCCTAGAATGTATAGGCCAAGGGTCGTTCGTAAAATATGCACAATATTATGCATCAGTGATGCCACTTTGTTTGTAAGTTTGCATTCTCTTGTTCGGGACATGCAAATTCCGCAACCTTTACTTTTCCTTCAAAATGCATCAAAATAATGCATTGTTTGTTTAGCAACACAACAACAATGATGCCCACGCATCACAAAGCTTCCTCGAGTAAGCAACATGGCATAATGATGCTTTTACATCAAATATGCTTCATCATATAAACTTTGTATATTACAGATGCATTTCCCCTTGATGCACCTTTTACCAACACCCCTTCTATATATATGTTTTATTGACATTTCTATAAATAAGAATATGTGAGTTGATGGAACCCCACCAAGTTCTAATACCTTTTCACGATATACGATAGGCAAATAGATGCATATAATGCACATCTCATTCTTGGCCAACTCCAAACTTGTGAAATGCACCATGGTGATGCATTTTAGTTATTAGCAATGGTCTCCTTCTTATATATGTCTTATCGGCAGTTTTACAAATAGAATTTTAGGAGTTAGGTGCCACGCGTCGAGTCTCAATACCTTTTCGCAACAAGTGTAATAGTGTTGTAACGTCATTGATGCTTTGATGCTTTCATAAGCAACATAAAGGAATATTGCATCTCTCGATAAGGGACGAGCACAGTAATGTTGTAGCATCATAGTGCCAAAATGATGCACCACTTACCTCAGTGGGGATGTGGATTGACGAGTAAATCAACAGAATTTTGCCAATTCTTTTATAAAAAAGAATTACCGAGTAACAATGATAAAAGATTTTCTTAATAGTAATAGTAATGTTTACGTTATGATTTTTATAATATAAAAATCATGTTGGTAAACATATATGTGATTAAACTGACTCCAGCGAGTCTAACTAAGCATTGGCGGTTTCCTCAATTGAGCTTATCGCTCATCGCTCCTCACTTCCAGACGAGTAGGATGCGTGGAGCGAGTACAACTATTTTGCTGTCAGGGAGACAAAACAAAAAGGTTTGCTCCTCAATTGAGTCTAACTATTTTGGTAAACCCGATCCAGGTCAGTGGCTAGTCCACCGGGATTAAACATTTATCCTTTAGTCCAAAAAGGTTTAAACATATGTAAAGTTACCAGGCTATTCTCACTCACGCTTTAACCGTTTCCTCCCACTACTTCCTTCTTTATTTTTCTCTACAACTTCTTCGTTCTTTCTTCTCGATCAACAGTAATGAAAACTGCAAAATCAAAACATCAAAAATAAACTAAAATATGATTAACTTTAGAGCAAAAATAATCAAAATGAAAAATCAAATTTTCAAACCAACCAAACAAACTGAAATGTTAAAAAGGAAATCATCAAACAGACAAACAAAAAAATCAAACAAACTCATCAAACTGTACATATTGATCAATAATACATATTGAAAAAAGATTGAAGAAAACCCTATTTTACTAAAACCATGGAGAAATTTACATTTGGTGAATCCTGGTAAAAACAAGATCGAAGAATACAAAGAATACACAAATACCACAGTAGAAGAAGAGAGTACAAAGAAAAATAAAGAGTACAAGATCCAATTGTACATATTGATCAACAATACATATTGATATGTACCGAAGGAAAATATGTATTGAAGGAAAAAGTATGATTCAACAGTACATATTGATCTAATAGTACATGTTGATATGTACTCATGGAAACCATGTACTGAGGGGAAAAGAGCACAAAATAAAAAAAGAGTAGATGATCCAACACTACATATTGATATGTACTAAAGAAAAATACGTACCTAAAGAAAAAGAGTGGATGATCCAACAATACATATCCAATAATACATATTGATATGTACTGAACAAAAACGTGTATCAATGGAAAAGTATATGATTCAATAGTACATATTGATACAACAATACATATTAATATTTACTCAAGGAAAATATGTACAGAAGAAAAAAAAAGTACAAAAGAAAAAAGAGTAGATGATCCAACAATACATGTTGATATGTACTGAAAGAAAATATGTATAAAAGGAAAATGTTGATGATTCAATATGTTCTGAATGAACATATGTACAAAAAAAGAAAAACAATTGGGTTATTGTAGGATCGTACAAAATCTCCCAATCTTTTTTATACGAACCTAAAACCCAAAACAATTTGATCAAAGATAAAATTAACAAAAAATTGAAATCAAAACTAACCGGAGACGAAAGAAGTATTAATCTTCACTTTAATAAACTAAATCATATCGTTTTGAATGGACTACCTTCGTTTTCAATGTTGAATAACAAATCCAGACGAGGAAATAGATTAAAAAGTTAAGAATCCCAATATTGATTAAATCCATATCTCTTTATTTTTTTTTCTTCGCTGATCTATTAATGGAATGATATCTTGTTCTTCTTTGTTGTTCTTCTTCTTCAATTGAATTATATCTTCTTCTTCTTTGTTCTTCTTCATGAATCTGCTCTCGGTCTTCTTCTTCTTAATCGATTCAGATCTGAAAAATAAAAATAATATGCTTGACGTGTTTTTATGTTAGGTATTGATTGGACGGAGGGATAATTACGACATTTATGAAATACACATAAAACACCTTGCAAGTATGCTGGACGAGAGAATAAAAAATCTGGTCCAAAAGCATGTTTTTGGACCAGCAAGTAATTGTTTTCTGATGATGGACTACAGAGTAACCGGTTCTTCCTAAAGTGGATTAACTAGTAATTCCTAGAATATTTATTTGTCATTAATATCGAGATGGAAAAATTAGGCTAAGACCCAACCCATGGATAACCCATAATATGAGGCCCTTAATTAAAAGAAGTTTAAATTTAGGCCCCGAATTATTAAAAGACACTCATACCCTTACATATATTGTCAAGTCCCAAATTAAATAAAATTTAAATTTAAGCCCAAATTTTTTAAATCTAGACCCAAAATTATTAAAATATCGCGTGAATGTGTAAACAGAAGTTACACATGCATATGCCATGTGTATCCAGAAGTTACACATCATTATGACACGTGTAATGCAAAGTTACATATCAAAAAATAGACATCAAAAAGAATGCATACAAAAAGTACATGTATTACTTTAATATTCATTTATAATAATTTCTTAGCATGTGTAACTAGAAGTTACACACGCATCTGTCTAGTGTAATTGAGAGTTACATATGCATCTATCTTGTGTAATTGAGAGTTACATGCATCTGTCTAGGCCCAACAACCGCTGCTAGCCACCACCACTGCCTCCTCATCCTCCTCCAAAACCTGCACCTCCACCACCACAAATAAGCCACCAGCTTTTATGAAGTTATCTGCAACCTGAAGAATAACAAACAAACATATTTTTATGAGATTAAAAGAAAGACATACAAAACAATGCATAATCACTTTCGAATGCATGTGACTAGTATAATTAGGAGTTAAACATACATATAAGGTTAAATGTACTTAGATTCAGAGATGCAAAAAAAACAATTTTGTTATTCATTTTTAGCATGTGTAACTAGGACTTACACATGGATATGGGTAGTGTAACTGAGAGTTACACATGCCTGTTATATGTGTAATTAGGAGTTACACATGCATAGTGGCATGTGTAACCAATAGTTACACATATATAGTGGCATGTAAACTTGAAATCTCTTTGTACATATAAAGCAAAAACACTAAATATTCAACTTACAGTGCGACAAGGAAAATTATTACATAGTAATTTACTGAATCATCTTGGTAGCATCAAAAATCACGTAGCCTAATTCTAGTTGAGTAATGTAAATAATAAAAATATTTTAAGATATAGGGAAAAATAGGATAGGAAAATGTAAGAAAAGAACCGAACCTGGCACAACTTCAACTGCGTGACGCATGTATTCCAGACCTTACACTAAGACTTTTCAAGGAAACTACCTTAGCATTGCGAGCACAAAAAGACACCAAATAATTCGAAAGAAATGATATTTCATCAATTACAAGTCATTACTCAAACAATATTTTGTTATAATGGAATTCCCTGATTGTTCATTCCAAAAGACCACTACAGCCATAATCTGAAAAACAAGCAAACACCTAACTTTGCTAAATGTTCTCAACTGTTATAACATAGTTTTGTAGTACAATTTCTAGTATAACACATCAATTCCTATTTATGCTTTTTTATAACGTCACTCCTAATAGAAAAAATATCTTGTAGGACTCTGTCAAACAAAAAAAAAGGTATTACACTACATCCAAAAAAGGTCAGTAAGGATACAAACCTGAAACTAGATACTGAAAGATGAAAGTCAAGTTATCAAGAACACTTACAAAACCCATGGATAATATCGAATTTCATAAAAAAAAAGTAGACAAATTGAGCTCTGAATTCCCCATTTTAGCACTGACACTGACCTGAAATATATTGGCTTTCCATATAACTCAAAACAAAAAAGTGCATCTTCAGTTTCGTCCAAGACAGTAAGCCCTCATCCTGCACTTCAAAAATAAATTACAATTAAGAGATCAGTTGCAATAAAAACTTAAGTAGATGTGTAATACGACTTGTGTAACCGGAAGTTACACATGCATATGGCATATGTAATCGGAAGTTACACATCCAATTAGATTGTGTAACTAGCAGTTACACATTCAATTAGTATATCCTCGGACATATACTGATGATCACCACCACCACCAACAACAACATATGGCATGATTCAGTCTATTAAAAATAGTAGTACCTTACTTCACTAATGCTAAATAAACTAGGTATACTCGAAACCCAAACCATGCATAATCCAAAATTCACAAATCTCAAAACGTTAACTCAAAATGTTAACTGCAAGGTCTACTCATTGAATGAGTATACCACATCAACTGCAAGGTCTACTCAAAACGTTAACTGCAAGGTCTACTCATTAAATGATAAAACAAAGCATGTGTAATCAACTGGTACACATACATATGGCATGTGTAATCGAAAGTTACACATGCATCTGACTTGTGTACCTAGGAGTTACACATGCATCTTACTTGTGTAACTTGGAGTTACACATACATATGACTTATGTACTCACCAAAATATAGGTGATGTTGCCTTTGCTCAAGCTGCAAATTATAAATTGCCATTTCATATTCTCCGTTCTCAAGGCACCTCTATGACCAGATCTGAGCCTTGGGTCTGTCGGTGGCAACTTTTCCTATACAAATGGAGTAAGTTGTACATCAAAAACCACCAGTACAAATAACTAAATCGAATGGAGATAACACAACAAACATATCGCCAGTTTTTTGGATATCAAACCTTTAATCCAGGAACGAGTTCATTGAGTGTAACAACAAAGCCGTCAAGTTATATGGCGTTGGGAATTTCCGTTTCCAAAGCATCCGTGAATCTGGAAACGACTCCGAACCTTTTCCCTTCCTTGAACAGTCTCCAAGTACATGATGCATGCTTCCATCCCATTTACCAAAAACTGTTGCTACTGTTTGATATCCCGATCTTGAACCACGCCTTGTACCTGAAAGATATCAATACATATGAATCATTTAGAAATTCTCACCGAATGATTCATGCACACTTTATTTGCTATTACTCCAGTAATGACAAATGGGTGCAACAAACCTGATGAGGATTTCGGTCTTTATTTGAATTTCAGCTTTCATGAATACTCATGATTTCCTTCTCTAGGTAGTGAATTTCAAGTTTCAGCTTTGAATTTCAACAAACCTTTTTCCTTCCCTGACAGTCATGGACGACATAGCTATTCATCATCTCCACTTATTTCTCCACCACACACACTACCTCCAGCTCAATTGCCACCACCAACATCACCAACTGCTCAAAATCCATTAAACAATATATAAGTAAAACATAGAACTTATATCATATCCAATTAGCATGTGTATCTATAAGTTACACATCTAATTAGCATGTGTAACCAGTTGCTACACATATATTTAGCTTGTGTACCTAGAAGTTACACATCTAATTAGCATGTGTAACTAGTAGCTACACATCCATTAAACTATCAACGTTACTAGCACTCATGTATATGCTTAGTAAAAGTTCTGCACCAAAATTGAGTTAGTCGGTGAAGATGAGGAGAAGACAACGATAAATCCTTAGTGGTTAACCAGGCGGCCCAGGTTCACGGGGACTGACTGACTATTAAGTTCAATTATGTTCTAGCAATTGACAATCTAATTCTAATCCAATTGTGTTATTTATAGGAGAAAGAAACACTGAATTATAGTTCAAATTTTATACCACGCTAAGTTGTAAATTTTTTCAAACAAATCTGATATAGTACTAACATGCAAAGCCTCAAAAAAAAAATCTAGGATGAATTATTATCGTTGTGTCCATAACTCCTGGATCCACTGTATGTCTGCATCAGTACAATCCTTACAAATATTATCCTAAATCGCAATATTAGATATTCAGCTAAGCAAGACATACCGCTTGTAGTTTGAAGCTCTGAACTGAAATAATGCCACCATTAATCGAAATTTCACCTTCCTGTAATTGAAATACATAAAGTCCATCAATATATTTCATATCCCCCATATAATTTCTTGTCAAGCTTACTTGATTTTTCAGTTATATCTGATCATCAATCAACATTCTAAAAAAACAGTAAAATAAAAACAATTTACTAGCTACCACAAGAATAACCAACAAAAAGGATCTGACAAATTCATTCCAACTGCATACTTTCGTCATGATTAGGTTTAGATAGCAATTTTAATCAACTATACATTAGAACATAAGATTAATTTCTCCAATTATGAAAAGTTGCCGAAATGAGATCATAATTCAAAAGTTAATGAAATTTGAATCGACTAAACGGGTGATATAAATCAAAGTATGCTTAGTTCAAATCTGAACATATTTTTCCGATCAGAATTATAGATTCTGAGATAAATCAATTCTCACTCAAGAACCCTAGGAAAAAATTGTTGATTTTTTTTTTCGAAATTTCCATCTCAAAAGAGAGATTAAGATGAGATACTATTAGATCTAAACTCTATTCATGATTCGAACAAGGTTTTCGAGATGAAATCAAAATAAATAGGTTTCTGAAACCAAAAATTTAAAAGTTATGATGAAATTAACATGATAGTAATAGATTAACTTATCTGTTGGATCATTTATGTAGAGTGAATCTTTGTTCTCGGTTCTTGTTAAGAATTTTCATCGACTTTTCATCCTCTATTGGAAATAGATCTTGAAGAACATACACTGCTGATGTTGATTATAGTTTTCAAAGATGCTAAAAACGAATCGAAATAACGATCTCCGTTCTCTTCAGAGATAAAAACTAATGAATCAGAACGAAATCTCTGCAAAAAGAAAACGAAAATAGATCTGAAAAAATAAACCCTACTTTCGCCAAAGCCGAGAGAAAGTGAAAACGAAAATGAAACCGACAAGATAATCTATAAGTAGTTTTATTACATATATATACTACAGGGCAGTCTTGGTATTGTTATAATTATTTTGAATAATACTTTTATTGTTAAGCCCTGAATTCTAAAGTTCTGGATTTAGAAATATCAAAATGTTAAACAATGGAGTTGATAATGAAGGATCCATTTTGTGGAATTCTCTATATTGAACCCATATAGTAGGGGTTCTGGTATTTTTCACTATCGAGATGAACTATATACGTTATCCGACCCGATAGATTGATTAGGGCAGCATGCATGTACGTGTACATTTATTGAGTACGATTTGGATATTGATTCTGATTTCTTTATACACAAAAGGAGGCTTCCGACAACTAAAAAAAGACAAATACTATTACGGGAATGCGCAATTAAATACGAGCATAATTTTGATTTAAATACAAACATGATTATGTAAGAAAACCATAGAATGAAATTCCATCCAAGTGAAAAGCACCCTTCAATTTTTACGTAATCGCATGTAGAGAGATTCAATCTTAGGCCAACAGACATTTTGGTATAAAGAAAATTAGTGGAAAAAAATCATGTGTTTACTTGACATGTGATTCTTATTTGGTGGGGTTGGGTGGTAGAGTGCTTACTACCACACAAGTGGGCGGCCATAGGGGAAGGTGCACATAAGGCGTCGAAGCATGAGAAAACGTGCTGGTGTTCTCAATAAATTCAGATTATCCTCCGAGAAATACAGAAAATGATATTTTAATCATTAGTTTCTTGCCAATCCAAATCAACAGTGTTAGCAGTCAAAAGTAAACTGAAGTATTCATGAGTTTCTGACTCACTTATACTACGTTATGTTTAACTTTTGTTTGACAACCATTGATGCATTTCACGTAATTCAATTTTGTCCAGTTTAAAGTTACCATATGAAAGTTGAAAAGCAGGAGTGTAACAACCATATCCAATATTTCGTTTAGCAATCTGTATGAACTAACTCCAATATACTTTCAAGAGAATCAACTAGACAGTCAGACTCAATCTTAAAAAAAATATATCAAAGAGTTATATCTCAATTTCTTAATTCAATCCGCAATCAAACAAATAGGAATTTGCGAGCTTGATTGAACATAAGAGATAACTTGGACGGTATCTGTTAGAGCATAGCTCGGTTGAACCTACCAAGCGTTGATATGTCAAGTTTGGTTGTCATATTTCAGTGAATCAAAACTCATTTAAGAGTCACTTGATTATGTACTAGAGTCAACTTCGTATAGGTTAACTTGAAAATATTAGGATATGAGACATTACAAGTATTGTGAAGACTTGAAGAGGTGAAGAAGTAAGAAGCTACAACGACAACATCATCTTTCCACTTGAGGTTAGTGATATTTGAATTGAACTGTTTCATTCTCTAACGTATCTTTCAAGTCGTGCATATTGAAAACGAAACTGCGAAGCATGAACACTCTAGATAGACATAGTATTAAGGAATACAATATGAAGTTTATTGCTTAACCATTAAACTTCGTAGATAAGACATCTACATAATCGTTTAAATGTTATTGTGATTATGTATGGGTATGAGGTGAGGATTTCATCTTAGGAAACAATGTTTTTACATGTGTATTAAGGAAGTAAGTTCATAAACTTGTTTATGAATCGAAAAGGAAATCGCCAGGCGTTATTGGGATTGTTATTCATTGCATATCTTGTGAACATCCAATATGTGTGATTTAGTATAACCGCTCACGACTTGCTTGTGTTCTTGGTAAAACTATTCACAAAGGCCTGACTTATGTATTGGTATGACTTTTATTAGTGAAACCGATCTTAAGTAATCACCTGAGATGGTATGATCGAGTTTATGTTTTGTTGAACCGAATCTGGGTAAAGGGGAATCGATCCTATGAAGAGGTGCAACACATCACAAAGGGGAATCGATCCTTGTATGAGGTGCAGCAAGTTTGTAGCAGAAAGGGGAATGATCCTATGGACATTTGCAACACGTTTTTAGGCAAAGGGGAACCGATCCTATGGACATGTGTAACACATATGAGTTAGACACCATATATATGTGGGGAACCGATCCTAGTACTTAGTCAACCGAATTTTGGAAAGCTAGTGTGACTATGCATAGTACTCACATGGAGGTAGAACCGAAACTTGTTTTGGTAGAATCGTGATCGCAGTCGTATGCGTCAAAAAAAATTCACTTTCTTACTTAACTAAAATAAATGAAGTATATGATAAGAAAGAGTTCGTTTCCACAGAGAGGCAATTGTTGTTATGCAATTTTCAGATTCTTAAGTAACCAAGGGGGGATTTTTGTTTATCAATGCAATAATAATAATTGGAAACAAAGTAAATAATTGGAATAATTAATGGAAGAATATATTGGTCACGGGATAGTTTCATTCACAAACATGTATTTTCATCAATGACTAGAATTGAAATTTTAATATCTCATTTAGTAAAAGTCCTAGGATACCTTGATCGCAAGTATATCCGTTAATTTCCTGATTTCATCACAACCACATTAAAAGATGTATATGTGAATTCTTCCTAGAAAGCAACCTAAAGTGTAAAAGCACAATTAAGTTTAACTCCCTAAAAGCACTAATTTCTATAGAATAAGACTAATCAAGGCAATCAAACGTGTAAAAACACTAATTCGATTTAACCAAGGTTATGATTCATATGTGACTAGTAGGATATATCACTACAAGCACTACTCATATTTATGCTACTTGTAATCAGGAATTTATCACTTTTTCGTATAATAAAACCTAATCTAGCAATATATATGAAGACCAATCTAATTTATTCCGGACTCAATCAAACTAGCAACCAAATCATGCAACAATATTAACAATGAATCATAAACAATAAAGTTGAGACAAAACTAATCCATTGATTTAAATATCATGCTTGAGAAATCAATTTTTATCCCATAACCAATAATATGAGTTTAGTTACTCATAGCTTTTGAGTTCATCATAATCATAATCAAAAATAAAATGAAGAAGATGAAAAATAAACGAAAGCAAACCCTAATCGCCGCTCTCCAAAACTCCCAATAGAAAAATACGTGATCCCCCCCAAAGTTGTAAAGACGTTTTCTTTTGTAGCTTTTCTCCAACTTCTCAAATTAGGTCCAATCTCCAAAGTCCAATATAAAGATGTCCACCAAGCCCATATGTGAAAACACCCATGTAGAAAATATGTCCCGTTAGAGGTCGCCGGAAAACTGGTAAAGGTGCCGAAAGTTGGCTGTAAAAGTGATCGGAACATAGCTCAGGTGACCGACAAAGTCCACCCCGGTCACCGGTCAACGATTGAACTCGGTCAGGTCAACTGAGTCAACTTCAAGCCGGTTCATTGATGTCATCAGGTGAGTCAGAGTCGTGAGTCAGAAACGAGTCAGGTCTGTAAGGATGATTGGACTCAGTGACCTTGGCCTTGACCATTTGCACTGACTTGACAATGATTGTGCTTCACCAGTTCAGTCTCGCCATGATGGTTGTGGCTTCTTCACAGTTGCAGCTTCGTAACCTCGGCATTCTATACTCCCCACTGTAACATAACTCCATTAGCTCATCTTTGCAGACCACCAATTCCTTGACCATAAACACTATTATGAGCTGCCATCAATTCATTGTTCTTCTTTTGCAGCTTCAGCTACATCACAGTTACAAGCCTATCTTCATCACAGCTCCATCTCCATTCCTGTAGCTCACACCAATTGAGCATTTCTTCGCCTAATTGAACTCCTCACAGCCAAAACTGCAACTGCATCCAAGCTTCCTTGTAAGCTCAGCAGCAACACTAGTATCTCTCTATCTGTTGGCTTCTAAATCCTTGCACTTCTATCACCAGGTACTACTGCATTGCAACTTGAACTGCAATTACCACCTGCAGTTCCACACAACAGCAAGTTCACCTCAAAATCAATTCGACAGTTGCAGCACCACCTCATGTCCTGCAACTTCAGACCCATTTGTATCTTCTTTCCCGCGAGTTCAATCCACTACATCACTAATCCCACATCTGCAATACCCATCATCTGCAAATGCAGCCGCATCTTGTGCTTCCACCTGAACCATTTAGAATTGCACATTCATCTTTGTTTCAGTCCAATTGTACCACCAGATTCAATTCCATTTACTCTGCACCTGCACCTGAGTCTCCACAATTAAACAGCATCAACACCATTACAGCCTCACTGCATCGATCTCCTGCAATCATCTTAAAATGACAACATCACAACTCTTCTCTTTGTAGCTTCAATCACTTCCTCCTTAAGCCATAACATCATCACCCGCAGTGTACCTGCCCTAACATACATACACAACATTCATACTTCACTCCATCAATTATGCAGTTCAATAACAACTGCAACAGCAAATCCCATCCTTAGCTGCATTCTCGAGAAATTTCCTTGTCAGGCACTACACAACCTAACTGCAACATCATTGATCACCTCAACCCGCAATCAACCTTCATCCAGACGTAACTCGAAATCTACACACACTCTTTGCGTCATCGACTACAGTCCAGCTTCACAATCCCTTCTCAGCATAGCCAAGCCAACAACTCCAGCTGCACTTCCTCTTTTCTCCCATATTAGCTATAATATCCCCTGAAATCTTCATGTAACAATGACCACAAACCAGCACCACTAACTTCATCTTCAAAACCATCTCAGATTCAGAAACAAACCCATTATCTCAAAACTCCAAGCTTCCAATTACAACTCAAACGTCATCCTCTGCAGCTGCACATCAGCACCACAATCCATGGATTGCTTCCATCTCAACTGCAATCCCAACAAATTCATTTATAGATTGCAGCATCACCAACTGAACTGCCCCAGATCACTACTGCTATCACCAGCTTTTATCACCTCGACAACTTCAATCTCAGTACACCTGCAATCATCCATACCTACACATACATCTAAACAGCCTTCATTCATTCAGTTCAACTTGCAGCTGCAATTCTTCACTTTCAGATCCATCAGTTCCCATTATCAACATCACCAAAAACCCATCTGGTCTGAGCTATAATCCATCTGCTCAAACTCATTTTTTCCTTTCGTTTTAATCTTCACCAAAGACCACCACTGCTTGCCAGCAACAGAAACCCTAAACCATGAGTTTCTTCTCTACAATCTCAAATTCACACGAACCCATTACCAATTTATCTACCATCTTCTGGAATTTATCTATGAGAACCTTCCATTTCAACCATAATCATCAAATCCGTGAAACCCTTGAAAATCACAATCTCAGATCCCCTTTTCTGTGTTCATCATCTCTTCCACTAGTAGAAGCAAAGCGAATCCTTCATCTCCTCTTCCTCTTCTGCAACCAACATGCTTTTCTACCTCAAATTTCATCTCTGAATCTCTGAAATTCTGCGCCTCTTCCTCTCTCGATTTCTCTCTGAGTAATGATGCCGCCTCTTCTTGTTTCATGCGAGTAAGAGCAAATAATGATGAGAGAAATTATTGCTCTCTGATTTTTAGGGTAGGTGTAGGAACCAAAACTGCTATCTGCGCCCCACTTTAGTGGTTAAAGGATAACCAGCTCACACATGGCATGTCGGTTCCGTAGAACCGACAGCCTAGTGCTCCACCTCTTCCTTGCGCAACCTTAGCCGCTTCTTCTCGCTTGTGAATTGATCTTTTTTCTCGTTTCGCTCCAAATGGATGATTTCTCCTTTTTTTGCTTTCAAGGACTCCATTGCACCTAATAACTCAAAACTAAACATAAGAGATGTAATTCACAAGGATAATAGCAAAGAAAGCATAAATACTAGATACAAAATTAGGTGTTTTATAACACCTATCAAATTCCCCCACACTTAGACTATGCTAGTCCTCGAGCAAATCAAACTAAACTTATTCTAAAGGATACATACAACTCCATCTCATGAGGTTTTACTAGAGATATACCCACAAAACCTACTTTTCCAACTTACTAGTTCTCCGTAATGATAGCATCCAACGCGCTAAGAAGACATAGAGATTGGCACACTAGTCATAAGAAGTTAGACACATAAATGAACACAATCTCATCCTTAAAAGTTGAGAGAGAAATAACCATCCCTTATCGAAAGAAATTCGGGTTCGGAGTGATCAAAAGTCTCGACTCTGCCTCACAAGAAAGGTTTTTATGAAGTTGCTCTCAATAATAAATAGCTCTTTATGGGTCACACATGTGTCCAGGTAGGAGTGAAGAGAGAATCATGTGACACGTTGAATGGTAGGAAGGCAAGAAACCCTATGAATTGTTTTGAAAACCCAAATCTTTTATTCATTTTGAAAACCCTTTTTTCTGACGATCTCTAAGAAAGGAAATCAACCACTTAACGAAGGTGGGAATATGCTTACTTATTGTTTATGGGTGAAAACTGTTTCTGCGATTTTTGGTAAATGTGGGTGTGTGGATGAGAAACGAATCTAAACCCTAAAAAAATGCACTGCACGGGAGTGCTTTTGATTCGAGAAATCAATCTGTACAACTCTGGCCTAAACCAAGAAATGGTCGTTCCAGACTTGCTTTGGTCACAAAGTGAAGGAGATGGGGTTGATCTTAGGGAGGGAAGCGAAGAAGGTGTTGAGATTGTGAAGGTGTTGGATGTGTATGACTTGTATGAGAAAGCTGAACTAGCTTGCAGAATGTAAGCTATCAGTTCTGTTGTTTGGATACGGTTGTATCAACACTTGGTTTCTGTCTTGTCTTGGAAATAGGGAGGCGAACCTATTTATACAAGTCATTGAGCCTTACCCACGTCTCTCGTGGGAAGTGGAGGAAGTGGAGTGATGGAGTAGTGGAGTCGCGTATGTTAGTGTCACACGATCAGTTTTTCCCACTTCTCCCATCATCACTAACCTTGCATGTCTTCCTGACACGTTCTTGTGATGGGGCGTTGTGCGCTGCACGTTGTAAACCGCCAGACCAATACCCCAGTATGTATCCCCCAGTTTGTGACATGTTTGATGTCTCGAATGTATGGATCGTGGGACCCACAGAAAGTAGCATGTGATGCTAGATTAAATAACTAAGTTATTTAGGAAGTCGATATTTATGAAATATCATGTGTATTATATGCATGTAATGCATCGAATATATTCAGCATGTATCAAGCATCGCTGTTTTGAGACTTAACGGAGTAAGTCACGAATTAAGCGTCTTAAAATAGCATCACGTCCAGCCATCTTCGAGTGATCGTTTGGAGGTTGTACAGGTAAGCCCTGACTTGGCCGATCACTCTGTGTGGAAGAGTGGTGGACAGTGATCGTGGTGATGCCTGAATGGTCGCCTAACTCCTATCTTAGGTTGTCCGGACGAGATGATTTGCGACCCACATCTGCGACCGTCGGATTAGGGTTTAGGAGGTGCGCAAGTACCCCTTTTAAGCTTGGTCGAATCCAAGCATGGGAGAGGCTTTTGGCAAAACCGATCGGGCATACGTGTAGACGACTTGCCAGCGTTCGTGTTTGTACCTCACTGCCCATGGAGATGTGATCTAAGCCACTCAATTTTTCCGGCGAAGTTGAGTGGCCGAGATCGTTTTGCGATTGGGGCCGCACGACCATGCCTAGTTTGGGCGCACGAATCGAGGCACCTAGTCATGGTCGGCCTTGGCCGATTGGTCACACATGTAGAAGGGACCACGGTGATTGTGTTGGCATGCTCTGGGCCCTTTGAATATACATCTACACCCTCCATCTATGCCTGCGAAGATGGATGATTGAGACTGATTTGCGACACATATGATGTGCCGCAAACCCTAATTAGGGTTTCACATCCACGCTACTTTGGCTGGACGACCATGTGGGGCCCACATTGGGCCGGTGATGAACACGTCAATACCTGCCTGACGGCTATGGGTCCGATCTAAGCCATCCAATCATGCCGGTGAAGTTGGATGGTCGTGATCAATTTGAGACCTTTAGCGGAATTTCCTGCGACCCTTTAAGCTTTCACGCTGGCCCAACTTCGGGCAACCGTACATGGTTCTGTGGCTAGGTCAGGGGAGGATCGATTATGCAGGCGTGAAGGGGGCCCGCCGGTGTGCAGGAAAAGCTTTGTCCAACCGGTCATGGGATAATCCACGCCGTCCAATCATGCTGGTGAAGTTGGACGGTCGTGATGAATTTGAGACTTCCGCAGGCGGTCTTGTGCGCACAAGCTTTTCCAAGCCGCTCCACACCATCCCAACCATCCCATTCTAGGCTGGTGTTCGGTGGCCATTTTGGAGGCGTGGTATGTATTCGACTGACCAGGGAATAAATGGGCTCGCCGGTGGTCATTAAGGTGGTAGCCTTCTCCTGTTGAGGATCGTCTAGACTGGTTAAATCATGCGGCCAACTTACATGGTCGTGATTGTTTCTGAGACTGATATGGACAGTACAGATTCAAATATGCTCAATCGGGCTAGTATAACACACCGAGAGATGTAGCTTGTATGGGTATTTCGTGTATGCTTCATTATTAACACTTGGAGATTCGTGTTACTCTGCTGAGAGCAACACTCAGTCGTCATGCCGCACTAATAATGAGAGTTCTGCAGGAAATACAAGGCTAAGCATGCATTAATAATGCTATAAATTCACAGGGTACATGTGATTGTTTCCACATGCTCCATTCTAGGTAAATTAGCGAAGTGAAGAAGTATTCATCATTTTATCAGTGGCTTTATCCTTTGCAGGATGTCAGCGCATAAATTTGGTTTCAAAATTTTAGCCATGAACTAAAATCCACCATCAACATTAAGTCCCCTGCCTAGCACATAATGGTTACACTATTGTGGGGTAGGCAGACATATACAAATAAAACTTATGAGACAAAGTTAGATGTTACCAGGAGAGACGAGTCGTCATGTCCTTGGAGCATGTCACGTTAAAGAGGCGTCCAGGCGAGCGTTCCCCTAGCATGATGTCGGTCTTTCCTGCTTCGATCGACCTTGCTATGCCTGCTTCGGTCGAGAGCCTGCTTCGTAATTGCTCCGCTCGAGCGTGGGGCTGATGTGCCTACTCAACGGACTGTTGCGCCTGCTTCGCTCGATCGTGGGACTCATCATTCGCCTGCTTGCTCGAACGTGGGCTTGTTATGCCTGCCTTGCTCGAACGTGGGCTTGTTATGCCTGCCTTGCTCGAACGTGGGACCCGTCGCGTGCCTGCTTTGCTCGGGGCCGGTTGTGCCTGCTTCGACCAATCTGGGCTGGCTGTGCCTGATCAAGCGGGACCCGCCGCATGCCGGATTTGCTTGGGTCCGGCTGTGCCTGCTTCGACCAATCTGGGGCTAGCTGTGCCTGATCAAGTGGGACCCACCGCGTGCCTGCTTTGCTTGGAGACGGTTGTGCCTGCTCCGACCAATCTGGGGTTGGCTGTGCCTGATCAAGTGGTACCCGCCGCATGCCGGCTTTGCTTGGGGACGGTTGTGCCTGCTTCGACCAAACACCATACCTGTTGCCTCACCCCAACACCAGACTTGCCCCTTGACCAACACCGACCTTTCTGATTTGACGAACCCCGACCTTGCTGACGGACATCGCTGCTTCGATCGACACCGACCTTGCTGTCTTGTTTTGTTCGGCCTTGTGACCTTGATCAACACCACCTTTGTTTGCTAACGTGTCTACCAGCCTTGTTTGCTGACGTGTACCAGTACCATCCTTGTGACCTTGATCAGCCTTGACCAATACCGGCTTGACGTGACCCAATACCGTCTTACTTGCATGACGTGATATCAGTCTTGCTTGCGTGACGGGATATTAGCCTTGCAATCTCGACCAACACCGGCTTTGCGGACTTGTCTAACACCGGCCTCGTTTGCTGACGTGGCCCAATACCACCCTTGTTTGCTTTGCCCAGCCTGGTGTATTTTAACGTGAATGTATGTCCTGTCGTGCGTGACTACACGTCCCATGCGTTTTCATACAAGTACTGACTCCCCCGCTTTTATTTTATTGTAGGATGAACAAAAGGGCTCCTGCTAAGATGTCTTATGGGGATAATGTTGATGCCAAGTCAGGGAGTGTTGACAGCTTCAAAGATATGTCGAACATAGATGATGAGTTGTTCACCGTGCTCTTTCAACTATCTGAAAATATTCGTTTCACAAGATAACCCTTCTCCTATCGACTTCAAGGTTTGTCATGGTCCGCTGGGCCCTTATGAAGGATGGATGAGACATATGTTGAGAAATGAGTACATCAAAGATAACCTGACCAAAGCACAGATTATTGATGTACCTTGCGTGTTGAAACGGCTCAAGAGGATGTTAAAGTGGCTTCTGGTGCGAACGTTGAACCAGCTCCTGGAGAGAGTGTTGAAGCAGGATTCTGAAGCGAACTTGGGTCCCGGAGAGAGCGTTGAGACGGCTCTTGAATAGACCATTGAAGCAGCTTCTGAAGCAAATATGGAGGTGGCTCCTGGAGAGAGCATTGAAGCCGGATTCTGAAGCGAACGTGGGTCCCGGAGAGAGCGTTGAGGCGGCTCTTGAATAAACCATTGAAGCAGCTTCTGCCGGAGGGAGCGTTGAAGTGGCTTCCTCTTCAGTTTGATTTACTTTTGTGAATTCCATGATTCTTGATTGACCATCTCTCTCGTGTTGAAGAAGTCCTTGACTGACGGTGAAGGAACTTCGTACTGAGCCTCAGTCCCCAAGCGTGGTTTACATAGTTCTATCTTTATGCCCGATGGGTCTTTTGTACGTAATGGTCGTTGATATGGTGAAGCTCTGGATGGTATCAATCGACAAGCAACAACAGTTCTTGGCAGCAGCTGTGATCAGAAGAGACTGGAAGGGAGAGGCGTGGTGGAAACTTGTACGAACTTGGCACCCTCTTAAGTCCCAGGTGCAATCTCCTTTGGTAACAGAACTACTTTTTCCACGGGAGACAAATTCTGAAAGTGTCTCTCATTGATGTAGTTACCGTCGATCCAGATATGGAATATCTTGGACGTTGTTTCATTATTGCGGCAGTCGTGCATGTGGTACTAGAGTTGAAGTTAGCAATTTTGGACGTGCATGATGTTGTATCTCGGTGGCTTTCCTCTTGCTGCTTCAACGAAACTGGTTCTTTCTAGCAAGGCAGATGCTGTTGCAGATGAGCGTTCAACAGATTCATGAAGTCCAGAGGATGACCAAAAGCGCAGATTTTCCAACATAGCACGATAGACATGCACCATCGTCTGATAGAGTGACTCGCCCGGATTTTGCTCGACATGACGCGTGGACATCGTTATCTTCTTGAGGTGGCTCTCTTGAGGTATCAGCTCCAGTCGAAGATTTCCGTTATAGAGCGTTGATACGTTGCACCGGCATTCTTTAAACCAAATGGCAGTACAATATAATAAAAATTTCCGAGAGCAGTTCTAAAAGCTATATTACTTTCGTCATGCTCGTATATCCTTATCTGGTTGTAGCCGCTACATCCATCCATGGAGGATAACCTTGGATGTCCTGAGAGTCTTGAGAGTAATCACATTCGAAGACGCTCATGTGTCGATAAGGTCCCTCTTGAACTCTGAATCCTTGATGCGTGCGGTGACATGTAGGGCACGGTTGTGACCTTTCTCTGGTTGATTGCAGCAAAACGACTCCGCCCGCTGATTCTTCGAGAGGTGTAAAAGTTCGCATAAACTTTCCTAGAGAAACTGCTTCCTGATCCGGCCTCTGGTTCATAGTGAAACTATTGACTTGAGGAGGATCGTTGTGAGGATCAGTCCCCGGTGTAGGAGTCTCCATGACAGGACCGCTCATATCAGATGTTGCTTCTTTGATCAGGTCCATGTAGGCCCGCGCCGCTGAAGTACCTTCTCCGGGTGCGTTGAATGCGTTCCTTGTTGGCTCCAGGGGCTGTCGCGGATCTTGTGGCAATCGATCAGTTAATGTTTTAAGAAAAGTGAGTACCTCTTTCTGAGTTGTAGCCATATCCGTTTGAGTCTTAGCAAGAACTTCCTACCTCTCCATCAAGTCTGCGATGGTAATGGGAGATGGTCCTCCTCTCGTCCCTCCGGCTCCTCGTCCTGACGAATGAGTGGAATCTGTTGCTCTGGTGACCACCGGAGGCGTTACACTTGAGGAGATGTCGGGATTCGCGGCTGCTCTGGCTCTGGTGATGGGAGGAGTTACACTTACTGGAACATCTCCTGCTCCGCTGGCGTTGGTGGTAGAAGTGACGGCTCCAAGAGATGTATTGACCACAGTAGCTCCACTGACAAGTACATCAATACCGAGAGTGTTATCCACACTAGCTCCATCAGAATTGATTGCTGATCCAAACTTGAGTTCTACCATCTTGAAATGGATTGATGATTGAATTGGTCCTAAGATCTACCCTTTTCGAAATTGATAAAGTTGAATCGGATTTGAAGAAATTGACTTTACGACCGAGAGATTAACGTCCCACCGTGATCGCCAATTGTTTATGGGCGAAAAATGTTTCTGCGGTTTTTGGTAAATGTGGGTGTGTGGATGAGAAACGAATCTAAACCCTAAAAAAATGCACTGCACGGGAGTGCTTTTGATTCGAGAAATCAATCTGTACAACTCTGGCCTAAACCAAGAAACGACCGTTCCAGACTTACTTCGGTCACAAAGTGAAGGAGATGGGGTTGATCTTAGGGAGGGAAGCGAAGAAGGTGTTGAGATTGTGAAGGTGTTGGCTGTGTATGACTTGTATCAGAAATCTGAACTGGATTGCAGAATGTAAGCTATCAGTTCTGGTGTTTGGATACGGTTGTATCAACACTTGGTTTCTGTCTTGTCTTGGAAATAAGGAGGAGAACCTATTTACACAAGTCATTGAGCCTTACCTACATCTCTCGTGGAAAGTGGAGGAAGTGGAGTGATGGAGTAGTGGAGTCGCGTGTGTTAGTGTCACATGATCAGTCTTTCCCACTTCTCCCATCATCACTAACCGTCCATGTCTTCCTGACACGTTCTTGTGATGGCGCGTTGTGCGTTGAACGCTGTAAACCGCCAGACCAATACCCCAGTATGTATCCCCCAGTTTGTGACATGTTTGATGTTTCGAATGTGTGGATCGTGGGACCCACAGAAAGTAGCATGTGATGCTAGATTAAATAACTAAGTTATTTAGGAAGTCGATATTTATGAAATATCGTGTGTATTATATGCATGTAATGCATCGAATATATTCAGCATGTATCAAGCATCGCTGTTTTGAGGCTTAACGGAGTAAGTCACGAATTAAGCGTCTTAAAATAGTATCACGTCCAGCCATCTTCGAGTGATCGTTTGGAGGCTGTACAGGTAAGCCCTGACTTGGCCGATCACTCTGTGTGGAAGAGTGGTGGACGGTGATTGTGGTGATGCCTGACTGGTCTCCTAACTCCTGTCTTAGGATGTCCTTCCAAGCTAGCGAAGTTGGACGGACGAGATGACTTGCGACCCACATCTGCGACCGTCGTATTAGGGTTTAGGAGGTGCGCAAGTACCCCTTTTCAGCTTGGTCTAATCCAAGCGTGGGAGAGGCCTTTGGAAAAACCGATCGGGCATGCGTGTAGAAGGCTTGCCAATGTTCGTGTCTGTACCTCACTGTCCCATGGAGATGTTATATAAGCCACTCAATATGTCCGGCGAAGTTGAGTGGTCGAGATCGTTTTGCGATTGGGACCGCACGACCATGCCTAGTTTGGGCGCACGAATCGAGATACCTAGTCATGGTCGGCCTTGGTCGATTGGTCACACATGTAGACGGGACCACGGTGATTATGTTGGCATGATCTGGGCCCTTTGAATCTACACTCCATCTATGCCTGAAAAAATGGATGGTTGAGACTGATTTGCGACACATGTGATGTGCCGCAAACCCTAATTAGGGTTTCACGTCCACGCTACTTTGGCTGGAAGAATTAGAAAGCCACGCTCCTCTTTTGGGGAGGCCGACAAGGTGGGGCCCACATTTGGCTGGTGATGAACACGTCAATACCTGTCTGACGGCTATGGGTCCGATCTAAGCCATCCAATCATGCCGGTGAAGTTGGATGGTCGTGATGAATTTGAGACCTTTAGTGGACATTCCTGCGACCCTTTAAGCTTTCACGCCGGCCCAACTTTGGGCAACCGTACATGGTTATGTGGGTAGGTCAGGGGAGGATCGATTATGCAGGCGTGAAGGGGGCTCAATGGTGGGAGGGAAAATCTTTGTCCAACCGGTCATGGGATAATCCACGCCGTACAATCATGCTGGTGAAGTTGGACGGTCGTGATGAATTTGAGACCGCCGCAGGCGGTCTTGTGCGCACAAGCTTTTCCAAGCTGCTCCACACCAACACAACCATCCCATTCTAGGCTGGTGTTCGGTGGCCATTTGGGAGGCATGGTATGTATTCGACCGACCAGGGCATAAATGGGCCCGCTGGTGGTCATTAAGGTGGTAGCCTGCTCCTGCTGAGGATCGTCTAGGCTGGTTAAATCATGCGGCCAACTTACGTGGTCGTGATTATTTCTGAGACTGATATGGACAGTCCAGATCAAATATGCTCAATCGGGCTAGTATAACACACCGAGAGATGTAGCCTGTACGGGTATTTCGTGTATGATTCATTATTAACACTTGGAGATTCGTGTTACTCTGCTGAGAGCAACACTCAGTCGTCATGTCACACTATAATGAGAGTTTTGCGGGAAATACAAGGCTAAGCATGCATTAATAATGCTATAAATTCACAGGGTACATAGGATCGTTTCCACATGCTCCATTCTAGGAAAATTAGCGAAGTGAAGAAGTATTCATCATTTTATCAGTGGCTTTATCCTTTGCAGGATGTCAGCGCATAAATTTGGTTTCACAATTTTAGACCTGAACTAAAATCCACCATCAACACTTACCTCGTTATCAGTTCGGCGTGCAGTTAGCACCACTCTCACATCATCCATAGTTTTTTAATCTTTTGATGACCTAGCATAATGATGACCATATCCCAAGTTTTTTTTTTCTTTTTCTTTTGAGACAAGAGAAAATAAAATACAAATTAACAAATAAAAATAAAGATAAAATAAAAATGCAAGTACAAAGGCCATGGTGTAAGTACTTTACCGCTCGATTCTTCACAACTTGTATATCTCGATATCATAAACTTCTTGAATTCTCATCTTGATAATATTCGCTCTTGTACAATAGTCTTCAACTTGTAAAAATTCTGCTCCTTGTCTTGTTGCTATACTTGAATCTGAAATATGCTCATTTTTGTACTGTTGCTTGTAAACTTGAACGTCTTCAACTTTCCTTCGAATTTGTGATGCTCCTCTTGTTGATGATGATGGTGTTTCTATGGACCTGTCGGTGTAGAGAGAGATAAAGTGGATGGTGCTAACTGCGAACAAGATTACAAGTGGTATGTAAGTTAACAATTCGATGTCACCATTCATGATTGATAAAATAGCACTCAAGAGATCAAAATAATGCTTCTATTGGTGGGATGTTGGGTAGCTCACCATTCTACCCGGAGTTTACGTACGGTGACACACACTCTAAAAGCACATATTTAGACAGGTACAAAGAAGTGAAGGTCGGTGACTCTCATGATGTAACATGGGTAGTCTCCACTATAGGGGACCACTACTCTAATACCTAATTCAGTCTGCACCTCATTTTCCACTGGGATGGTTAAATCCATCTTTAACTCTCATACAAGTAAAAAACCCGATCATGTTCTCTGTCATCTCTAAGTTCAGTCACTCTTATGAGAATCTCGATGTAATCTTAGCGACATGTATACTATGTGACTCTAAACTAACCACAAGTTGGAGTTTTCTTATTCACTATTTGACACAAAAGTTGAAAATTTCATGAAAATTTTACAATGCAAATGCTTAACCACTCCCCCACACTTAAACTTTACATTGTCCTCAATTTAAATTGAATCATCCAAAGTAAGTGAAGGTGGGAAGTTCTAACATGACATGTGACAATAAATCAGAAAAAATAAAAACAAAACAAGTCAAGACAAGAAAAACTAAAACAAGACAAGAAATAAATACAAGACAAGAAATACTCATCCTTTGGGTCGCCTCCCATTTAGCGCTTGGTTTAAAGTCGTCAGCCCGACTATCTCCTTGCTTTCTATGCGTCCTCCAGAGGGAGTACTTCCACAATGTTAACTCCTTCCACCACTTCGGAAGTGAAATTCTCATAATATGGTTTCAACCGGTGCCCATTAACTTTAAGTTCCTTTCCTGTAGCTATGCTACGAATTTCCACTGCACCATGAGAAAACACATTAGTAACAATAAAAGGTCTGATCCATCGTGACCTTAATTTACCCGGAAATAAATGCAAGCGAGAATTAAACAAAAGCACTTTTTGTCCAACATAAAATTGTATTCTAGAAATCATATTATCATGAAAGGCCTTCGTTTTCTCCTTGTAAATGCGCGAGCTTTCAAATGCATCATTGCGAACCTCCTCTAGCTCTTGGATTTGTAACTTCCTTTGCTTTCCAGCCCCATCCATCTCCATATTGCATTGCTTAATAGACCAAAACGCCTTATGCTCAATTTCAACGGGTAAATGACAAGGTTTACCATACACAAGTCTAAAGGGAGACATCCCGATAGGTGTCTTGTATGCGGTTTTATAAGCCCACAAAGCATCATTAAGCCGCATGCTCCAATCTTTCCTTGTTGGATTCACCGTCTTCTCTAGAATGGATTTCACCTCCCGGTTAGAAACCTCGGCTTATCCATTTGTTTGGGGATGATAAGGTGTTGCAATCTTGTGCGACACATTGTACTTCTTCAACAAGGTTTGTAAGATCCTGTTTTTGAAGTGAGAACCCCCATCGCTAATTATGGCTCTTGGAATTCCAAACCTTGCAAAGATATTAGCTTGCACAAAATCTGAAACCACTTTAGAATCATTAGTTGGGGTGGCCTTAGCTTCCACCCATTTGAGACATAATCAACATCAAGTAAGATATAAAAATTCCCATGAGAGTTGACAAAAGGACCCATAAAATCAATACCCCATACATCGAAAACTTCAATAAATTGAATAAAAGTTTGTGGCATTTGATTTCGGGCACCTAGATTGCCTGTTCTTTGGCACCTATCACAAGTTGTACAAAATATAATGCATCTTGAAACAAGGTTGGCCAATAGAAACCGCTTTCAAGTACCTTGTGAGCGGTTCTCTTACTCCCAAAATGTCCTCCGCAAGCATAGGAGTGACAAAAAGACAAGATAGAATTAGATTCGGGAACGCACCTTCGTAATACTTGGTCACTACCTTGTTTCCATAAGTATGGATCATCCCATATGTATTGGTTCCCTAACCTCTTAAGTTTGTCCCTCTCAGCACGAGACAAGTTCTTTGGGATTTGTTTAGACACCAAGTAATTCACATCGCATACCATGGTTCTCCAAAGGCAATTGAGAATAGTTGCTCATCCGGGAAACTTTCACGCAATGGGATAGCTTCCTTGTCCACAACAAGACGGCTCAAATGATCCGCAACGGTGTTCTCAATTCCTTTCTTGTCTTGATTTCAATATCAAACTCTTGCAAGAGTAAATCCATCGTATGAGCCTCGGTTTCGCTTCTTTCTTCATTAGCAAGTACCTAAGTGCTGCATGATCAGAAAACAACAACTTTTGTACCAATTAGATAAGAGCGAAACTTTTCCAAAGCAAAAAATAGCTAACAACTCTTTTTCAGTGGTTGTGTAGTTTTGTTGGGCCTCATTTAACGTTCTAGAAGCATAATAAATAGCATGAGGTATCTTCCCCACACGTTGCCCAAGCACCGCACCAACCGCATAGTCACTTGCATCACACATGAGCTCAAAAGGCTTGCTCCAATCCGGTGGTTTAATGATAGGGTCTGAAATCAAAAGTTCTTTCAAACGATTGAATGCCGCCATACACTTTTCATCAAAGTTAAAAACCACATCTTTTTGCAATAAGTTGCAAAGTGGTGATGCTATCTTGGGAAGATACTTGATAAATCTACGATAAAAACCCGCATGACCAAGAAAAGAGCGTATCTCCCTCACCGTAGTAGGAGGGGTTAAAGCACGAATAAGGTCTATTTTAGATTTATCGACTTCCAAGCCTTTAAAAGATATTATATGGCCTAAAACTATGCCATGAGTTACCATGAAATGGCACTTCTCCCAATTTAGCACAAGATTTGTTTCAACACATCGTTCAAGGATTAGTGACAAGTTGTGCAAGCAAAGGTAAAATGAATCACCAATTACACTAAAATCGTCCATGAACACTTCAATTATGTTTTCAACATATTCTGAAAAGATACTTACCATACACCTTTGAAAGGTAGCTGGAGAATTGCACAAGCCAAAAGGCATCCTTCTATAAGCAAAAGTACCGAATGGACAAGTGAAAGTGGTTTTCTGTTGATCCTCCGGTGCTATCACAATCTGATTATAACCTGAATAGCCATCAAGGAAGCAATAGTAAGAGTGCCCAGCTAAACGTTCAAGCATTTGATCAATAAAAGGAAATGGAAAATGATCCTTCCTAGTGGTGGCATTCAATTTTCTGTAATCAATACAAACCCTCCAACCGGTTTGCACACGAGTTGGGACAAGTTCGTTCTCATCATTCTCCACCACCGTCACACCTGATTTCTTTGGTACTACTTGTACCGGGCACACCCACTTGCTATTGGATATGGGATAGATAACACCCACGTCCAAAAACTTGAGTATCTCCTTTTTCACAACTTCCATCATGGGAGGGTTCAAACGACGTTGCGCTTCCCTTGTAGGCTTTGCACCGTCCTCCAAACGGATTTTATGCATACAAACGGCAAGGCTTATACCCTTGATATCAGCAATTTTCCATCCTATGGCCGTCTTGTATTTCCTTAGCACCCTTAAAAGTTTTTGCTCCTGTAATTCACTAAGCTTTTTAGACACAATCACAGGTAAATATTCCTTGTCACCCAAGTACAAGTACTTTAGGTGATCGGGAAGAGGTTTCAATTCTAACTTTGGAGATTTAACAATGGAAGGTACAAGCTTTTCATCACTGCATGGTAAAGAAATAAAAGAGATATTATGAGTTTCCGGGCATCCTTGTAGTGAATTAAGATCACCAAGGGCTTCCTTGACTTCATTACCACACTCTACACCATTATCCATGGATGTAGTTAAAACGGTTTCCAAAGCATCAGCACCATTCAATTCAAACACTTGTTGTGCCAAAGTATCCATAACATCAATGGAGAAACAAGAGTGGACATCGCTAGGATATCTCATCGTCTCGAAAATGTTGAAATGTATTATTTCTCCGTCAAACTCCATATTTAGCGTTCCCTTGTCCACATCAATAATGGTTTTCACCGTTTTCATGAAGGGACACCCAAGTAACAATGGAAGAGACGAGTCTGGTGACCCTTCATTCATCTCTAACACGCAAAAGTCAGCTGGAAATACTAATTGATTAACCTGCACAAGAACATCCTCAATAATACCCATTGGGTAAACATTAGAGCGATCGGCTAATTGCAATACAATTCCATCCTTTTTAAGAGGACCTAACTCAAGTGAATTGTACATAGATGCAGGCATAACATTAACGGATGCACCTAAATCCAACATAACTTTGTTAAATGTGGTGTTACCAATTGTGACTGGAATGTCAAAGCTACCGAGATCCTTACATTTCAGTAGGAGTTTGTGTTGTAAGATTGCCGAAGCATTCTCCCCCACACTTAGCACTTCATTACCTTTGAGCCTTTGCTTATTGGTACACAAGTCCTTCAACACTTTTGCATACTTGAGAACTTGCTTGATAGCATCAATGAATGGTATGTTCACATGGATCTTTTAAAGAACGTCTAAAATCTCCTTTTCTAGTTCCGCCTTCTTGGAACTTGCAAATCTGCGAGGGAAAGGTAAAGGAGGAACATAAGTAGAAACCGGAGTTTTAGAGTTAGGAATAGGTACCTCAGAAGTTTGGGGAGAATCATCACTCTTCTCCTCCAAAACAGGTTCCTTTGGTGTTTCCACCTTGCCCGAATCAGTAACTTCGGGTTGCACAATTTGTGTACCGCTCCTCAATGTAATAGCATTGACACCCTCTTTTGGGTTAATAGGTTGAGAAGGGAGTTTCTCACTATTTTGTGCCTTCAATTTGTTTATATCAACCGCCATGGAGCCCATTTGTGTCTGCAACTCCTTGATAGCACTCTTAGTTTCTTGCTGACTTTCTTTAAACATGGTAGAAATTCCTTGCATAAACGTTTGAATCTTTGCATCGATATCAGAACCTTGATTTTGAGTTGCTTGTTGTGTTTGTGGTTGCTGAAATGTTGTTGTTGCGATTGGAATTGTTGTTGTGATTGAAATCCACCCGAACGGTTGAAAGTAGGTTGTTGGACTGCACCTTGCTTGTTGGCATAGCTAAAATTTGGATGATCTATCCATCTCGGATTGTAAGTGTTGGAGTAGGGATCATACCGTCTTTGCTGATTTTGAAATACCACGCTAGCTTGCTCCAACTCTTCACCATATGAAGGTAAATTAACTGCAGCCATCTTTTCCATCATTTGCTCCATATTATCCATCCTTTGATCACAGTGTGATGATGAATCCGTAACTTCATGCACTCGTTTAACCATTGGTTCACCTCTTGTGTAGAATTGTTGCGAGTTTGCAGTCATGCTTTCAATCAACTCCGTAGCTTGGGCCACCGTCTTGTTCACTAGAGCTCCACCACCCGCTACATCAAGAAGATATCTATCACTTGTTTGGAGGCCTTCGTAAAAGTATTGGATTATCATAGAGTCACCGAATTAGTGGTGTGGAAAACTTGCCACCAATCTCTTGTATCGCTCCCAACATTCATACAAAGATTCTCCTACGTGTTGCTTTATCCCACAAATGTCTTTGCGAATTTGAGTAGCCTTTGACGCAGGAAAATACCTCTCTATAAAGAGTTTCTTCAACCCGTTCCATGTAGTGACACTTCCGGATGGTAAATAATACAACCATTCCTTAGCATTGTCCGCCAAAGAGGATGGAAAAGCTTTCAACATTGCACCATCGGCATTAATCTCCGGTGGTAGCATGGCCGTGACTATGGTATGAAAATCCATGAGATGCTAAGATTCTCCTACGTGTTGCTTTATCCCACAAATGTCTTTGCGAATTTGAGTAGCCTTTGACGCAGGAAAATACCTCTCTATAAAGAGTTTCTTCAACCCGTTCCATGTAGTGACACTTCCGGATGGTAAATAATACAACCATTCCTTAGCATTGTCCGCCAAAGAGGATGGAAAAGCTTTCAACATTGCACCATCGGCATTAATCTCCGGTGGTAGCATGGCCGTGACTATGGTATGAAAATCCATGAGATGCTTGTTTGGATCCTCATTCGCCATGCCATGAAACTTCGGTAACTCTCTAATCAACCCAGGCTTGATCTCGAAGGTTGAATTTTTTTGGATACACCATCGTTGTGTATCAAGCCAATGAGAAGCCAAGTCCTTGAGGGTACGATCACCCATTGTTTCTTCTTCAATTAGTGGTTCTTCTTCAACTAGTGGTTCTTCTACGAATGGAACCTCTTGTTCTTCTTCTAGTTGTAACTATTCTTCCACTTCTAACTCTTGTTATTCCGTTGTGTCTTTACTTGGTTGGAGTATTGTGCCTCTTCGAGTAGCTATCACGCACCTTGGATAGTTCCAATCTTTAGAAGCCAAGGATTAGGTACCTGAAAACAATTCTCGCAAACAAGTGAGAAAAAAGACAAGAAAACAAAAAGCAGAGATAAAAGCAGAAATGATGATAAGAAACTAAAAACTTAATAACAAGCCGTATGCCTCCCCTGCAGCGGCGCTAAAATTTGATCGCAGTCGTATGCGTCAAAAATAATTTCACTTTCTTACTTAACTAAAATAAATGAAGTATGTGATAAGAAAGAGTTTGTTTCCACAGAGAGGCAATTGTTGTTATGCAATTTTCAGATTCTTAAGTAACCAATGGGGGATTTTTGTTTATCAATGCAATAAAAATAATTGGAAGCAAAGTAAATAATTGGAATAATTAATGGAATAAGATATTGGTCACGGGATAGTTTCATTCACAAACATGTATTTTCATCAATGAATAGAATTGAAATTTTAATCTCTCATTTACTAAAAGTCCTAGGATACCTTGATCGCAAGTATATCCCGTTAATTCCCTGATTTCATCACAACCACATTAAAAGATGTATATGTGAATTCTTCCTAGATTGCAACCTAAAGTGTAAAAGCACAATTAAGTTTAACTCCCTAAAAGCACTAAGTTCTATGGAATAAGACTAATCAAGGCAATCAAACGTGTAAAAGCACTAATTCGATTAAACCAAGGTTATGATTCATATGTGACTAGTAGGATATATCACTACAAGCACTGCTCACATTTATGCTACTTGTAATCAGGAATTTATCACTTTTTCGTATAATAAAACCTAATCTAGTAATAGATATGAAGACCAATCTAATTGATTCCGGACTCAATCAAACTAGCACTCAAATCATGAAACAATATTAACAATGAATCATAAACAATAAAGTTGAGACAAAACTAATCCATTGATTTAAATATCATGCTTGAGAAATCAACTTTTATCCCATAACCAATAATATGAGTTTAGTTACTCATAGCTTTTGAGTTCATCATAATCATAATCAAAAATGAAATGAAGAAGATGAAAAATAAACGAAAGCAAACCCTAGTCGCCGCTCTCCAAAACTCCCAATAGAAAAATACGTGATCCCCCCCAAAGTTGTAAAGACTTTTTCTTTTGTAGCTTTTCTCCAACTTCTCAAATTAGGTCCAATCTCCAAAGTCCAATATAAAGATGTCCACCAAGCCCATATGTGAAAACACCTCATGTAGAAAATATGTCTCATTAGAGGCCGCCGGAAAACTGGTAAAGGTGCCGGAAGTTGGCCGTAAAAGTGATCGGAACATAGCTCAGGTGACCGGCAAAGTCCATCCTGGTCACTGGTCAACGATTGAACTCGGTCAGGTCAACTGAGTCAACTCCGAGTCGGTTCAGTGATGTCATCAGGTGAGTCAGAGTCTTGAGTCAGAAACGAGTCAGGTCTGTCTGGCTGATTGGACTGAGTGACCTTGGCCTTGACCATTTGCACTGACTTGACAATGATTGTGCTTCACCAGTTCAGTCCATCCATGATGGTAGTGGCTTCTTCACAGCTGCAGCTTCGTAACCTCGGCATTCTATACTCCCCACTGTAACACAACTCCATTAGCTCATCTTTGCAGACCACCAATTCCTTGGCTATAAACACCATCATGAGATGCCATCAATTCCTTGTTCTTCTTTTGTAACTTCAGCTACATCACAGTTACAAGCCTCTCTTCATCACAGCTCCATCTCCATTCCTGTAGCTCACACCAATTGAGCATTTCTTCGCCTAACTGAACTCCTCACAACCAAAACTGCAACTGCATCCAAGCTTCCTTGTAACCTCATCAGCAACATTGGTATCTCTCTATCTGTTGGCTTCTAAATCCTTGCACTTCTATCACCAGGTACTACTGCATTGCAACTTGAACTGCAATTACCACCTGCAGTTCCACACAACAGCAAGTTCACCTCAAAATCAATTCAACAGTTACAGCACCACCTCATGTCCTGCAACTTCAGACCCATTTGTATCTTCTTTCCTGCGAGTTCAATCCACTACATCACTAATCCCACATCTGCAATACCCATCATCTGCAAATGCTGCCGCATCTTGTGCTTCCACCTAAACCATTTAGAATTGCACATTCATCTTTGTTTCAGTCCAATTGCACCACCAGATTCAATTCCATTTAATCTGCACCTGCACCTGAGTCTTCACAATTAAACAACATCAACACCATTACAGCCTCACTGCATCGAGCTCCTGCAATCATCTTAAAATGACAACAACACAACTCTTCTCTTTGTAGCTTCAATCACTGCTTCCTTAAGCCATAACATCATCACCCGCAGTGTACCTGCCATAACATACATATACAACATTCATAATTCACTCTATCAATTTTGTAGTTCAATAACAACTGCAACAGCAAATCCCATCCTCAGCTGCATTCTCGAGAAATTTCCTTGTCAGGCACTACACAACCTAACCGCAACATTATTGATCACCTCAATCCGCAATCAACCTCCATCCAGACGTAACTCGAGCTACACACACTCTTTGCATCACCGACTGCAGTTCAGCTTCACAATCCCTTCTCATCATAGCCAAGCCAACAACTCCAGCTGCACTTCCTCTTTTCTCCCGCCTTAGCTATAATATCCCCTGAAATCTTCATGTAACAATGGCCACAAACCAGCACCACCAACTTCATCTTCAAAACCATCTCAGATTCAGAAACAAACCCATTAGATCAAAACCCCAAGCTTACAATTACAACTCAAACATCATCCTCTGCAGCTGCACATCAGCACCACAATCCATGGCTTGCTTCCATCTCAACTGCAATCCCAACAAATTCATTTATACATTGCAGCATCACCAACTGAACTGCCCCAGAACACTACTGCCATCACCAGCTTTTATCACCTCGAAAACTTCAATCTCAGTAAACCTGCAATCATCCATACCTACACATACATCTAAACAGCCTTCATTCATTCAGTTCAACTTGCAGCTGCAATTCTTCACTTTCAGATCCATCAGTTCCCATTATCAACATCACCAAAAACCCATCTGGTCTGAGCTATAATCCATCTGCTCAAACCCATTTTTGCTTCCGTTTTAATCTTCACCAAAGACCACCACTGCTTGCCAGCAACAGAAACCCTAAACCATGAGTTTCTTATCTACGATCTCAAATTCACACGAACCCATTACCAATTTCTCTACCATCTTCTGGAATTTATCTTTGAGAACCTTCCATTTCAACCATAATCATCAAATCCGTGAAACCCTTGAAAATCACAATCTCAGATCCTCTTTTCTGTGTTCATCATCTCTTCCACCAGTAGCAGCAAACCGAATCCTTTATCTCCTCTTCCTCTTCTGCAACCAGCATGCTTTTCTACCTCAAATTTCATCTCTGAATCTCTGAAATTCTGCGCCTCTTCCTCTCTCGATTTCTCTCTGAGTAATGATGCCGCCTCTTCTTGTTTCAGGCGAGTAAGAGCAAATAATGATGAAAGAAATTATTGCTCTCTGATTTTTAGGGTAGGTGTAGGAACCAAAACTGCTATCTGCGCCCCACTTTAGTGGTTAAGGGATAACCAGCTCACACATGGCATGTCGATTCCGGAGAACCTACAGCCTAGTGCTCCACCACTTCCTTGCGAAACCTTAGCCGGTTCTACTCGCTTGTGAATTGATCTTTTTGCTCGTTTCGCTCCAAATGGATGATTTCTCCTTCTTTTGCTCCCAAGGACTCCATTGCACTTAATAACTCAAAACTAAACATAAGAGATGCAATTCACAAGGATAATAGCAAAGACATCATAAATACTAGATATAAAATTAGGTGTTTTATAACACCTATCAAACCGTTAAACCCATGATTTGTGATTGAGTGTTTCTTAATCAATCGCATAGTTCTTGAAAGTCAGATGAACCAATTCAAGGTTGTAAGTATGAAACATGACTTACAAAGTAAGGATGTCGGCATACTTTGAACACGTACAGTAATGTTTCTCTTTTATTGTTCAGAGTTATTCCTTAATAGCTACAGGAAGAAAATCCCAGGATCGAAATATAAATAAGTTAAGAATCTTTTAATTAAGGTTGTTAATTTTATTTTAGGAAAATGAGAATTAGTAATGTGCATTTACTAGTTCAGATTTTCCAAAGAGATTTTCCGTCATTATTTCGGACATAGCATTTACAGAAAATATGAAAACCGAATTTGGAATATATTGAATATCTTTGAGAATATTTTCGGTTTTGGAAATTCCTTGGTGTCCAAACTTCCTTATCTATAAATACTTGAAGTTTGCATTTCTAGCAAACTAATACTTCGTGATAGCAAACTTCCTCGGTTGTGTTGTTACTGGTGTAGTCGCTTATTTGGAGAGGAGAGTAACCTAATTAGGTGAAATCTCTCACGACCGCTCAGTTTAAAGTCTTGTTTGGGATTGAGAAGCTTTACGAGTACTGTTGGTGGGGAAATAGATAATTACGGTTTATCTTGTGTTTTCGATTGATTTGATTGACTAACGGTGGTTGAATTTTGATTGCACCTAGTTTGTTTATGCTTGATAATCTTCTCTTCTAATATAATATTCACTCAAACTAGATCGAAGTTTCGACAAGGATCTTTAGATTGTTGTTAGTTCTAAAGACGATCTTGTGATAATCCTTTGTTAACAGACTCCGTTCTGTGCGTGATTGATCACAAGAGATTCAAGTTACTGTGTGCAGGTATTTATTGAAGATTTAAGAAGATTTGAAGACAAAGAAGATATTAAAGATTTCTGATTTGGGGTTCATAATCTTTGGTGTGCACAATACTTGTTTCGATATAAGAGGATCCAACTATAATCGGTTTATCCTTATGGTAGATTCGATTGATTAGTTATGTAGATCGGCATCAATACAATTCTTTGTGATTAAAAGTATTGATTGCAAAATCTTAACAATTACCTTTTGTGATTGAACATAATATAGATCTAAGAACCTGGCGAAGGAGTTTATGTTAAGATAAACAGAAGAGCCTTTGTCCGACTCACATCACTTGGTTGAATAGAGTTGATACCAAATAGATTTGTTGTTCCTTTACTGTTTGGAATACGAACCAAAAGAATTGTTCCAAGTACGTGACTTATTCATGAGTTGAAGGCGTGGGAATACAAACGGAACTAGGTGAACTATAGGTTTAGTTACTTGGTCTCAACTATAGGAAGTTAGTTTTAATTTTATGTAGCGGCTTAATCCTGAGAGTACTCAATTCTGGACAAGGTCCCAGGGTTTTTCTGCATTTGTGGATTCGTCGTTAACAAAATCTTGTTGTGTCATTTACTTTATATTTCCGCATTATAATTGTTTTATTATAATTAAAGTAAATTACACAAATGTTAATTCCTATTTACTTGATAAGCAATCCTATTTTGTTTGGTTAACTACGAACATTTTTATCAAGTAAACATACTTCGTTGTTGTATTGTCTCGATCTCGTATCCATAGACGATCACACGAAGTGTGAACCGATTAGTTGCATTGTCTCGACTCAGTCCATGGACAATCACTTTCGGAGAAAGGACTTATAGGTAGGAAAAGTTTTAGCTTGAGGTATATTTGGCTACCCTCGCCTTTTCAGTATCAAAAACCAATATCCAAGTGTCAATCAATTTAATCAACAACCAAAGGTTGGATTCACAATTGATTGAACTTAAGCAAAACCTGTGATATTTCAATTATATAAACAAATATAATGCGGAAAAGAAATAACATTGACACCAGAAGTTTTGTTAACAAGGAAAGCGCAAATGCAGAAAACCCCCCGGACCTAGTCCAGATTTGAACACCACATTGTATTAAGCCGCTGCAGACACTAGCCTACTCCAAGTTAACTTCCGACTGGAATGTAGTTGAGGCCTAACCAATCTCACACTGATCAAGGTATAGTTGCGCTCCTTACGTCTCTAAATCCCAACAGGACTTTACGCACTTGATTCCCTTAGATGATCTCAACCACAACTAAGAGTTGCTACAACCCAAAGTCGAAGACTTGATAAACCAATTTGTCTCACACAGAAAAGTCTATTGAATAAATAAATCTGTCTCCCACAGATATACCTATGAGTTTTGTTCCGTCTTTTGATAAATCATGATGAACAGGAACCAATTGATATACCGGACTTCTATTCCCGAAGAACATCCTAGAAATATCAATCACCTCAAAATAATCTTAATCGTATGGAAACGAAACAAGATATTGTGGAATCACAAACGATGAGACGAAGATGTTTATGACTACTTTTTATCTTGCTTATCGGAGATTAAATCTCGATCAAATCTTAGAGAAGATAATACTAAATCACGATAGAAAACAACAAGATCAGAACACGCAACTACAAAGAAAATAGTTAGGTCTGGCTTCACAATCCCAATGAAGTCTTCAAGTCGTTAACCTACAGGGTTTTGGAAAAACCTAAGGTTAAAGGAGAATCGAATCTAGTCACAACTAGTATCACACAGGAGGTGTGGGGATTAGGTTTCCCAGTTGCTAGAGTTCTCCCTTATATAGTCTTCAAATCAGGGTTTGCAATCAATGTTACCTTGGTAACAAAGCATTCAATATTCACTGTTAGATGAAAACCTGATTAGACTCAAGCTAATATCTTCCAACCGTTAGATCGAACTTAGCTTGTTACACACTAATGAAAAGTGACTTCATTTAGATATAAGTAACCGTACCTAAACGTGTACACCTTGTTGGCTCAACAATAGTTAACCGAAGTTAGCACATGAACACATTCATTTCAACCTTATTCATCTTAACCATAACTAGTTCAAATGACTCAAATGAAACTAGTTCTAGAGTTGTTCAATTGTTTATATTCTCGTAGAAGTATACAAGACCCAATTGAACCAAAATCGATTTTGATTCACTCGAATCTAGTCATGAACATTATATCCACGGTTTGCAAAAAATTGCATTCCTTATTATATAAATTTATTAGTTCATGAACAAACCGATTTTATAACATAAACCACTCAAGTATGCAAACGGGTACGCATACCTAGGTGGCCGGACTAAGTTTGGGTTCACCAGTATGCGAACGGGTACGCATACCACCAAACTCAGTAAAGTCCCGAAACTTGAACCTCACGCCAGTACGCATACCGGTATGCGTACTTATTTCCCGGACCTCTACTAAACCAATCAGTATGCATAAGGGTATGCATACCATGGTTCCCGGACTTGGATTACACATATGCAAGTACGCATACTATGCTTATATCTAATTGTTCTAAATTCTCATTTCAATCATTGAAACATTCTCAGAAGACGACAACAACTATCTCACACAAACTATACGTTCAAAGCAATTTTCAAGTGATCGAATAATCAATATGAAATATTCCGAGTCTACATCAAATGACTGTCTCACACAAATCATGTAAAATATTACCAGGCGATTTTCACATGATCATCTTTTGACTTTCGTATAATTGAAGTATCAAATGTGTATAATTGAAGTCTATATAGATATACGACTTTTGTCTCAAATAGGAGATAGAGTAGATATACTTTTGAGTGACATATGAGTTCAAGTCTCCACATACCTTTTGTTGATGAAGTTCCACAAGCTCCCCTTAGTAGTTCTTCGTCTTCAATCGATGAACGCCGTGAAGTCTAATGCTCAACTACACTTTCTATCCTAATCCGAGAGTTAGCTATAAGTAGACTAGAAATCAAGACTTATAGTTTTGGAAACTAAACTTGACAAACAAGCTTGAGATAGCAATGCTTGCGAGTTCGACGGAGCAGTTCTCTAACAAAAGTATTTTGTGTTGTAAAGTTACAATATGAAAGAATTTGGTGGTTTTCTCCCAACTCTATCATGTTATCTCTATATCGCTGCTTCGAATTACCTTATAGGTGTCATATAAAATTCCTAACAGGCATAATTTATCCTGATTATTGTATTATTTTAGACATATTTTATATTTATTTTCAAATCTCAATCCATTTGAGTAGAGCTGGGATCCTTTTAGATGGATCCCCCAAAACAATTTTCGCAGTCTAATAGCTTATCGTCAAGATTACTTAAGTAGATATAAAGGAGATGGTAGGATTCTCCGAAGTAGAGGTTTCCCAAGTCTGTTGAATGACTTGGATACAAAATTGTTCTTTCTGCCAAGTATCATAAAATCTAACACAACTTACATAGGTTTTGATCTAGGACCTAGATAATGATATATGACTATGGTCTAAACATACAACTACTAAGTGTGTCAGGCAGGCATTATAATCTTTTGTACCAATGTATGTCGTGATAATGAATCTCTTCACCATAAGTCAAGGAATAAAAACAAGAGCAGACAAAAGAGTAACAAACTAACCAAGAAACCAAGAATGATGATGATTCTTTTTTAGTCAACTGTGAAGAACAAGATAACGCTCACCTCAACACAATTTAGTTGTCTTGAAAAGTGTACCCTCACATTTTTGTTCAACCGTATGAATAGGTAAGGAAGCACATGAAAAATATTACATTATCTCTCGATCATTTTATGACTCTTTGACATCTTTATTCATCCCTTCTCTATCCATGATTCATCAATCGATAGAATATGAGAATTTGTGTTTATGATGCTAATCTTTACAATTCATATATGTGTAGCTCTTGAGTAGCGGTTTAAAACGAACCAATAATCATTGGATCTGTACACTGTATGAAAAGGATATGTATAAAATAGTCTTTGTAGCTAATCCGGTTCTGGAATCGGCCCTGGAACCGGTCCTAGATTCGAGATTGGACCCAAAACTGGTATCCAAACAAAGGGAGTGTAAACTGTTTTTCTCATAACTCCTCTGTCCGAGCTCAGAATGACTTCGTTCTCTTCGTGTTGGATTCGTTTTTTCATTTTCTACAAGATAGAAATGATTAAAGTACTTGATTAAATGTTTAATTTTTCCGGTGTGTTGTTTTTTAGTTCAGTGGGATAAAATTTTGATGTTCAGTAAGTCAATTATTGGAGTTTCGGCCTCAGGTTAACTTACTTTCGGTCTCAGGTTGATTTATGACATTTGATAATATATGAAATCATATAATTATGATTTCTATATATATCAAGATCATAAGAAAGTTGTGATGATATATCTCATATGTGAGTCACATATACTAATATTATGTTATACTCCAGTATTTGAATAATATGGTATAAATATAAGATAGTTTTGGTCTTAGGCCGGTTCCTATGGGCAAGGAAAATTGTTGGATTTGCCAGTTTTGCACCCACTATGGGCAAGGAAAACTAGCAGAATGATTTGCCAGTTAGACCGGAAAGGTGTAGCATTTATTGAGCGGTGGAGTCTCGACCGCTCGGTTGAAACTACACCGCTAAACGACTAGCGGTAGAGACTCGACCATCCAGTGCAGACTACATCGTCCAGTATATCTGATCCAACTGTCATACATGCATTACCCTATAAATACCCAATTCCAATTTCATTTCAGCTCACACCTTTTCTAGTCTTCTCACTCACATTTGTTATAATCTAACACAAATTTCATCATCCAACTCTCATCTTCTATACAATTCACTACTGTGGTGTAATTTTTTGAATAGGGATTATCAGTATTATTCTCAAAAAAACAAGCGTAACAGAATTAGGGGTCCAAAATTTATCGTAGCCGAAGATGAAAGCATTTGCAGAAACTATGTATTTTTCAAACAAGATAGTATCAATGGTGCCCAACAACCAAGTAACAAGTTGTGGGATAACATATTTCATAAATTTCATGAAGAAACTATTAACATCTACTATCGTGATGCAAATGGGTTGTCAGGTCGCTTCGTTACAATAAACGCCTAGGTTGCCTTATATGTTGTTCATATAATGCAAGATATTCTTGGTCGAGCGCGGGGTGTTGTTTATTGGTGTAAAACGAAAGTTTCGAAGTGATTGGCACCATAATTATGGAAAAAATTTTGCTTATAAAAGTTGTTATCATATTTTGTAAGTGTTGCCCAAATATAATCCAGATGTGCTATCAAATTTGCAGCATGTACCTGAAAGGTCACCATACACTTCTTCTCCTTCAACACCAAATTCACAACCATCTCAATCATCTCAAGGTAATCTATTTTCTTCACCTGAAACCACAAAAAACACAAATTCCAACTTGAATCTCAATGTTGCGAATAAGACAAAACAATTAGGAATAAACAATGCAAGACTGGAGAGAGAAGAAGCACAAGAAGGAAAAGATGAAGGTTTTTTTGTTAACTTTTATGGGTCATCAGAAGACCGTCGCAAAACAAAAAGCGATTAACCGGATTCATGACTAAAGAGATAAAAAAACATCGTCAAACTCAAGACAGAATTGTTGCAGACTATGATAAGAATGAGATTCTTGGTGCCAACACCTCAACAATGACCGAGAGACAAAAAATGGTATGGGAGATGAAATTGACAGGTTAGCATAGGAGTTGGAAGAAAAACGTAACAAGAGAAATTTGGAACAACAATTTGGAGATCAAGATGAAGATTGCGATGAGTCGGAACATGATGAAGTAGAACTACTTCATTAATTAATGTATCGGCTTTAATTTTTATTAAAATGTAATAGTTTGGTTAAGAAGAATTAAGTTGTAATAGTTTTTCATTACTTGGATGTTAAATTACATAAACAACGAATGAAAAAACATATAAAAATAACATCCATTAAAATTAAACAACACCCCGTCAAAACTTAAACTTGACAACATCCCATTAAATTTAATGGGTATATAGGGGGATAGGATGAAATAACCATTAGAAAATTATCTAATAAAGATAGACTCTCGACCGCTAGCGGCTGGGTTTCGACTATCATCGATCTTGTCTCTACTATTCGATAGAGATTCCATCGCCTAATAATATTCTCATAGCGGCGCAACCTATTTTCCAGGCCACCTAGCATGGCATATGTGTGGGTTAGCCACCCCCAAGAGGAACCGACATTGGTCTTTCATCGTGGTAGATGAATATATTAAAATCGTGTTCTTAACACTCCTCTGGAAAAAGTTGTCTTGTCGTTGTCTTTTTTGTGCTAGAGGATAACATACACTGAGGGAGAGTCCTTTTGAACTTGTGTTTAATGATACATCTTTATGGGATGCGCGGTTGTAAAAACTGAGCTAATTCTGATCTTAGTAGGTTTTTTGAATCTACGGAAATAATTACTTAGATTAAGTTAATTATTATCCTAATAGGCTCGTCAAATTGATTAACCGACTAAAAATTAAACATAAACCTTTTTTCATATTTTCATTGTTTTAGATTTTTGTTACATTGTATATCGATAAATTTCAATTTATTTTAAAATTGTAGTTATTCTCAAGAGAGATGAAGGTTGTGTCCGGGGTGACAAAGAGGGAAGATGCACACAGAGATTAGGCAACGTCTTATTAACCAATATTATAAGAGCATATAAGGAAACAAAGTTACAAGTTAAAATTCTTGGATCGCCGGATTATATTGCATCTCAAATTTATTTTCTAAACTAGATTAATTAGCCTCGTCCATCCACTTGATATGTATTTTATTTACTGAATGACTGATCAAACCATTTAAACCTAATTCAGTGATTTTGCTGGTTCGATGACAGATCTGGTTCTCAAACAACTGAAATATCCGAAATGTATTTTTTTTAAACTTTATAATGGTGGGTTTGGATGCAGGATTCTAAAAGTGGGTCATCAGATTTTTTTATAAACAAGGGATTCATGAGTACTCTAGGGGATTTGGTGGAAATAGGATTCTCTTCATACGTTTGGTTGATCAAATCCCTTGGATTCACGTTTTTTCTCCGGATTTATAATTCCACTAAATTCATCATTTTGGATACCACCCTCCTCTAAGATTTGCCGCAAAAGTTACAAGGATTTATTTAAACTTTAAAAGTTAAACTACCCTTTAAACAGACTGCAAACAGTACATAAGATTTAGAATAAAAAAATGCCGAGAATTCTACAAATTTTCATTTACTTACCAAATATACGAAAAATTTGCATAAATCCCAATATTAGTGATCCCATAAAATTAAACAATCTCTCCAAATTGTGAATTCAGCAACCAAACACACCATTAGAAATATACGTTGTCGTTGCATTCATAAATATTCCCATTGTTGGTGGGGTTCCAGATGAATTTCTGGTCTATAGATTTTTGTTTCGTGTTATTTGCTTTTCTTATCGCATATGTAGGTAATAAAAGAGTAGGTAAAAATGGGGTCAATGTATGATCATCACCATAGACATGATCATCGTAGTCAAAACAAAGACGAATACAATGAAAATTAGTAATTAACTATAGTCGTCATTATCAATCACCATTATAGTCTTACGTCGCTGCTTTTTTCAATCATCACCAACATCACGTAGCGTATATAAGAAAATATCATCATATATATTTACCAACCAGTATTCTTAGTGAAGATTAAAGATTTGAAAAGGGCTCCAGAAGAAAAACAAGAATAATCTATCTAGGTTTCATTGTGGATTTGGAGAATCAATTCTACTTGTTCCCTTATACGCAAGCAGACTCATATTATATATTTCTTGGTTGTTTTAATTACTCTTAAAGATTATTATCTACTACTTCAAAGTCTTAAATCTTTCCCTACATATTTCAAGAGAAGCGGAATGTAATTAGACAAACTCATTGGTAAAGCACAAACATTACCTAGAAGCACTTCCTAGTTTCCACTCGTTTGTTCAGTTGATTGAGTGGTATATCTGTTATGTTAAGGGGATATTCCGATATTCATGTTAACATGAGATTTCTAAGAACCGGACTTTTAACAGATATAAAGTACATCCTAAAAGTGGAAACAACTAAGAACTGCCTGGAATTCGTGAACCACGCTATGTAAGAAAACAAAGACCAGGAAGTGGTTGGTTTTTGGGTTTGACCATGTATGACTTTGACTACCTAGGAGTTCTGTTTAACTCGTGTCGATACCGCAGCTAACCAAGCGTACGTTATTTATGTTTACACTAGGGGCCAAATTAGACTAGGGAAGAACAAATTCTCCAGCGAATCAGAATTGGTCGGTGCCGAAACCAGCCTGCTTTTGATAACTATTTAGAGTATTCTAATGCTACAGTATAATAAATGGCTAAACACAATTTGGTAGGAGGCGTCCTCAGAGGGAGGGAAAGTGGGATGCATAACTGCTGTGTGTGGCCCTCACACAACTCATCAAGACCTTGACTTGTCCTTAAACTTTGCTAACACCCTAACCAAAACCATGACCAAGACTTTTACTCTTAGATTAATCTCCAAGATAGTAAATCTACCATTATATCTTCATCTGTGAAAATCTTATCTATTCATATGCTGGGGCAATGCCATGTCACATTCATTTGTAAAACACACTTAAGAGACAGAATCTTAAGTATCTAGGCCGTACGGGCGGTTAGAGTATAATTCACCGGCCACATACACATGAGTTGTGTAATGTTGTGACAAATACGTAAAATGAAGATTGGCTTACCACTAATTAAAATTAAATAGGGTTATGAGAATTCATGTTGGGAAATGTGAGAATTCATGTTAGGAGTAAAAAACGGGGTCAAAGATTATTAGCTGTAAACTCGTGTGTGTTAGTGTACAAGCACGTGCATTGGGAGGAAGCAGAGCCAAGTCTGGGCTGGACCCAGCAATCCTGTTTAGTTGACCGCCGACAATGGAGCCTTTGAGGCGTGGGTCGTGGCCCCGCACTTTGTCTCTGCCACCTTTCGCTCTACAAACTTCTATTTCGCACGCGTGTTTGCGCCGCTAAACGACGCCAACTCACTCGCACACTTCTTTTTCCAACTTTAACGTAATCTCATTCCATGTGAGTGAAAGATTGAGAACAACCACATTGGTGCAAAAAAATTTTTTTCATATATCCAAGCAATTTTTCTGTTAAAAAGAACTGAAATGTTGGTCAAAAATATCCTCGCATTTTTAGGGGCCACCCGAAAGGATTTAGGGGTCATCAATTTATACCCAACCAAAGATTCTAGTTAAGTGATACCTTATATGATATTGAAGTTACATAAATGCCCTTCTGGTAAAACTGTATAAAAACCAATTTCATATTATCTTCCGATTGTGGAAGAAAAAAAAAACTTTCCCTCGTTCTTGTGTTCAACCGAAACATCGTCGCGAATCGTAAAATCAAAACATCGTCGATTCGTTTATAAAACAATGGATAAGGGAAATGAAACCCACAGACCTAGAACCAAAAACGTTGCTCGAGGTATCGATCCAAAGATTGGGATTTTAGCAAGAAATAAAGAAATTGTTGCTGCAAATGAAGAAGAACGCGAAGAACGCGAAGAAGAAGTACCCGTCGATGTAGTCGGTGGTGGCGATTCCGGTAGTCAAACACTTCGTCAACTTCAAATGGCCCCAATTAGGTAAGAATCTATCATTTTTGGGGTTTATTTCGCTTTAATTCGACGAATCGAGAAAAAAATTTCTAGGGTTTTCGGTTATTTATCCAGATTCGGGCGATATTCATGCTTATTTACTTCCGAATGTAGTCGTGTTCTTCATTTCTCAAGAACATCGACAGTATTCGGGAGAAATATTTGATGGTTATCGGCCGAATATTGTTGGTCATATCTTCATGGATACAAACTGGTAATAATCGGTAGTTTAATGAATTTTTTGGCTCCCGAATATATTTAAGTAGACACATAGTATTCGGAAGTACACTCACTACCGAATATAAATATTTTCAATATATATATATATATATATTGAAAATATCTCAAAATTTCTGATATAGGAAAAATCTCATTTTGGGGCCAATATTTATTCGGAAGACAATATAATGTTTTATACCTCCGATTGTGTAGGATAAAATTTTAGAGTTTCTGAACTCCAGTTGATGAATATTCGGTTGTAAACATGTTTAAATATATTCCGATTGTTTTTCATTCGGGAAAAATATGTGTCTTCTTACTTCAGAATTTGTTCATTCGGGTTATAGTTGTGTACTTTGTCTTCCGATTGTGTAGGATGAAAAATTTAGAGCTTCTGAACTCTAATTGATGCATATTCGGTTGTAAATATGTTTAGTTAGCTTTCGATTGTCTTGTATTCGGGAATAGTATGTGTCTTCTTACGTCCGAATGTGTACATTCGGGTTATATTTCCATACTTTGTCTTCCGATAGTTTGTAAATATTGTTACTTTCTTTGTTGTTTAGACAAAGTCGAGAAAGGAGGAAGAAAGTGACAGCTAGTACTAGGAGGAAAAGGAGTGCCAAAGATAATTCAAGTGCTCAACAAAGCTTACAAGAACAAAGCAGTCAACAAGGAGTGCAACCAAGTGCTGAACAAAGTGTAGAACAACAAGGCAGTGAACAAGGGGTACAACCAAGTGTTGAACAAACCGCTCAACAAAGTGCAGAACCAACTGCTCCACAAGTTACACCCCACCATGAAATTGAACCAGTTGATCCAGTGCCAAGAGTAGAAGAAGAAGGACAACCAAGTGGTACCCAAAAAGCCAAAAAAGGAAAAGATGGTGTAAAGAAGGATATTGCTAAGAAAGCATCAAATCTTGTCCCTCATCACTTGAAGAAGAAGGGTATTCCAGCAGGCACAATCCTTGGGCTACCGACGGATGGAGGAAAATTCCTATTTGGATACAAAGACTCATGGGCCAGAGAAATATACGAAACTGAGGTAATAAAATTACTATTTTTTATTAATGTATTGTCTATGTGTTATATCGTAATATTTGTATTAAGGATTTTTTTATGTACTTTAATAGGATCATCAAGATGCGGTCCGTCTACTCAAACCTACCGCCGCACCAACAAAAATGCTTGCGTGGCCTTTATCCGGTGAATGTGAAAGGTTCAAGTCAATTGTTGCCAACTCGGGGTTAGCTAATGCCGCCGAGAATTCATTGTTGGAACATGATCGTGTGTCCATATAGGCGTTCGTGGAGAGAATGTATCCTGAGACCGATACTTTCTATATGCCGTTTGGGGAGATGACGATTACCCCGGATGATGTTGTGCAGATTCTTAACCTTCCCGACCAAGGCACAACTGTGAAGTTTAACTACACAAAGCAGTTAAGTTGGGCACAACTTTATGCTCTCACTAAAAAGTGCTTAGGTTGGGATGAAGAGACAACAACAGCAGAGTTTAGGAGGCATGCAAGTTACAGAACAAGACAGATCAACATTACAGCTTTGATGAATATGTTCCGAGGCACCTTGGAGAAGGAAAATAATGGAACGTTAACTGATGAGCAAGTGAACCACGCTGCTACCGCATATCTCCTTTGTGTATTGGGATGTGTCATATTCCCCAATACTTCTGGAAACCGGATCGACGCCAACCTTATACAACTTTTGGATCCTCTCCATGAAGTCGGTGACTATTCTTGGGGCACGGCATGCCTAGCATTCTTGATGGAAGAGTTGAGAAAGGCTTCGAGGCTAGGAACCTGCCAAGTTGTCGGGAACGTGGCTCTATTGCAGGTTTTTTCTTTAACTCTATAACTCACTCTATAGTTATTCGGTAGACAATACATATAATGCATATTCATAACTCCAAACTATGCATATTCGGGAACATGTTACTTAGTTTTACTTCCGATTGTTTAGAATCGTAGTTTAGTATTGGGGAGTTACTTCCGAATATATAGGCCAAAGTATTATAGGTTACTGAAATCCAAATGACGCATATTCGGTACGAAATGATCCATCTCTTGTTCTGAATGTTGGTTATTCGGTGGCTAGGTACTTATTTTGTTTTCCAATTATATATAACCGGAAATATACTTTTGATATTATAACAGAATATACAGGCCAGAAAAACTATAGGTTACTGAACTTCAAATGACGCTTATTCGTTAGGAAATGATCCATATCTATTTCCGAATGTTGGTTATTCGGTGGATAGGTACTTAGTTTTATTTCCGATTATATATAATCGGAAACAATGTTTGGAAATTACTACCGAATATACACAATCTATTTACTAAAACTTGGTTTCTTATGTATATAGGCATGGATCTATGACCACTTCCCTATCCTGAAGTTGGCCGGAGAGAACCCGGGGTGGTGCAAAGGTACTCCTAGAGGAACAAAGTATATATTTGAAGACAACCGTTCTAGGACAAAAGAGCAGCAGTTGATTCGCATGAGGGAGATTTTGGACCGATTGAAGGCCTCGGACGTATGCTTTGATCCATACAAGGAAGATCGAGCCAGTGGGCATATAAATGTTCGGTCGGACTTATCCCTTTATTTTGGACCATTGTGGCACCCCACAGGATATGTGATGTATAACCCCTCTAGGGTGATGCGACAACACGGGTATATACAACATCAACCTGTGGAGGAAATGGGGGATTACTACAAATTGGAGTTGGAGTTGTGCTTTTCGTGGTGACAATCTCACGATTTTTCACACATGCCCACCTACTGTTCTTGATAACTGGGATAAGAGGAATGACTTCATTACTACAAATTCTCCAGACTATATGAGTTGGTATAACAACGTATCACATCCTTTGGTTATCCGTGAAATCAAATCCAACACTACTGCGGCGGGTTCAAGTTATAATTGTATCATCAAAGACAAACCAGCTGGTTATGATAGACTGGTGCGTGTTCTTATATTTTTGTTCATTTTATATTATTCCTATAAATCTTAGGTAATTACTGTTTGATGTTATGTCATTACGTATAAAAAAAACAGGTGAATAGGTTCAAGCGTGTTTCCAAAATGTTAACTGCATGCCTGAAGAGCGGAGATCCCATGCCAGCTGAGAAGATCAAAGAGGCTAGAAACCTAGTTGATAATATGGATAACGAAGATTATGTTGCCCAGTTTGGGGAGAAAGTCACGAAGAGGCATCCGCCCAAGGTGGCAGTATCAAAGATGGGTAAAAGAACTCGAGCTTCATCGAGCACTGAAGGTGCTCTAACTGAAGCTGCTCCAACTGAAGGTGCTCAAACCCGTGGTCGTGCAGGACTGGGAGGTAGTCACGGTCGTAAAGTAAAGAAGAGCAAATAAATGAGAATGATTTGTGTTGTGCATTCGGGACTTTACAAGGGCCAATATAGAAGGTTAGACAACCCATATTCGGAAGTTTGGGTAACTGAGTTGACTTCCGATTATTGCAAGTTCAAAATTTGAAAAGTATCAGTTTTTCCCAAATTCTGATTTTTGGGCCATCGTACATTCGGGACTTTACAAAAAAAAATTATCCCCCGAATATTACAAGTTCAAAACAAACCATGCCATGGCTCTAGGTGGTTCCAAGGGCCAATATAGAACGTTAGACAACCCATATTCTGAATTTTGGGTAACTGAGTTGACTTCCGATTATTGCAAGTTCAAAATTTGAAAAGTATCAGTTTTTCCCAAATTCTGATTTTTGGGCCATCGTACATTCGGGACTTTACAAAAAAAAATTATCCTCCAAATATTACAAGTTCAAAACAAACCATGCCATGGCTCTAGGTGGTTCCAAGGGCCAATATAGAAGGTTAGACAACCCATATTCGGAAGTTTGTGTAACTGAGTTGACTTCCGATTATTGCAAGTTCAAAATTTGAAAAGTATCAGTTTTTCCCAAATTCTGATTTTTGGGCCATCGTACATTCGGGATTTTACAAAAAAAAAATAGCCTCCGAATAATATAGTCGTGTTTAGAAATACCAACCTAATCGGTAGATAAAAATTTAAGTTCGCTACCGAATGTCCTTTTCGGAGGAAATACGTGTATCGTTAGCAACCGATTGTAGTGCATCATTGATACGAAACCTCAACGGCCATATTTTCAGAAACCTCAACGGCCATATTTTCAAAAATTAGAGCCGTTGGAACTCTAATCTATATAAGGAGGGTAACCCCTCTCAGTTATTATTGAGTAAAAAATCAGAATGAAAAACCTTTTCAATGGCAAGTCCATCATTAATAGACAACATACTTCGAAGATGAAAGCGAACAACTACATCAATTGCAGCAATGGAAGAAGAAATACAAAAAAGGAACAAACAACCCAAAAAAATTAAACCATCGTTAGTGGCAACGAAGGAGGAGGAAGAGGAAATCAAGGCTAAGAAGCGAGGTCAAGAACAATTCCATCAAAGAGAAAGATTAAAAAAAGTTGAGGAAGAGACCGAATGGATAAAAAATTATTACATTGTGAAAGATCTACCCAAAGAACAGTAGGACGATCGTAAATTTTGGATTAACGTTTCATTGGGTCCTTTTGTTGGTAAGTACAAGAAGCCACGCCACAATTATGAACCATCCCATATAAAAACCCTTGTCCTTCACTAGTTGTACCGCCATCTTATTTCTTAAATATTGGCATTGGGTGACATCTTCGATATCCGCCTCTCTAAAGTAACACATTTGTTCCGTAGCAACGTGAAACCCACAATTTTCATCCCCATCAACCTCGTCGGTCGACAAAACAAATGGAATGATAAATGGAGGGAGTTGTTCCAAATACTCTTTGTATATTGTATATGTGGATCGATTTGGTCTTCCATTAAGATCTCTAGGGCAACGAAGAGTACCTTTGTCCTCTTTTATAGTAAGAATTTCTATTGGTTGGGTTTGTTGCGAGGCGTTCATTTGCTCAACAACTTCTTCGACAACATTGGGTTGACTTACTTGAGAAGTCTCTGTAGAGATCTTTGGCCTTACTTGTCGGGTGGTTGGTCCACTTTGATCATTTCTTGGACGACCTCTTTTCTTAGGTTCCGGCTCATCTTCAAACTCGCTTCCGAACGCTCGTGCCTAGACAATATTCTTTTATTAGACAAATACTCCTTCAACTCTTTTCTTTGGATGGTCCTCGATACTTCGGTGTTCGGCCTACCGGTGTTCTTTTGCTTAATAGGTTCATCAACCTCCCTTAAACAAGGGTGAAGAGCTTCCTCCAAATTATGCATCAATATTTGATTTTTGGTGCTGTTTGATGTAGCGTAACGCTCGGCATGTTATACTTGTTTGTCTTATAAGTAGCATCTATCAACAAAATTTGATGAAAGCATTGAGCCAATTGGATCATTTCGGGATATGCCAAGAAAATACGAACCACTATACCATCATTTTCTTCCCTTCTCAAGGTGTAGCCGTGTAACTCCGCTAACCACTCCGATTGTTGCATGACCGTTCTACCATCCCATTCAGTCCTTTTGATCGTAGCTAGGGCCGACTTAATTGTAGACAAAGAAGACAAGTTGTCGGGGTCGTCCGCCTTTATTTTACTTAAGATCTCACTCGCTTTTTGGATCCGCATAGACCTCACCGTCTGCATTTGATGTTGTTTTAACTTGGCAACCATTACATGTCCAATTAAATCCAACGGATCATCATGGTTGTGACAACCGTTGTCAACTTTATACATTTTATACTCTTTACCTTTAATACCATCGGGCTTATAGAAGACAATCTTAAATGGGCATCCTATCTTCTTGGTATTGCTTCGGTATTTCCTATTCGTCTTCCGTACGTACTTACTATTCTTTCCCTCGTGACTCTTTCGCGTCCCACCTCGCTCACAAATCATTTCAAATCGAGTGTCACTAACATGATTATTTTGAACTACCACGCACATGTTATATTTTGCCTTGTTCTTAAGCCATTCCTTTTCCTCCTTCTTACTTCCAAATGTCTAAACGTGCATAAAACAAAAAAAAATCTAATAAGCATAACCATTTAACATATAAATTTTGAAAAAAAAAAGTAGTAATGAGTATACCAAATCGTTTGCATAGTATAGGGAAGTGTCGGGCCTCAAATAGAAATCATCAACAAACTCTTCAACGGCCTGCATATGAAAGCAACAAATTATTATACAATAATCGGAGGTTATTAAATAAGTCAAACTGCCGAATATACTATATTCGGAATCCTATCGGTTACCCAAAACACTCGATTTATGCAAATGAATGTACACAGTTTACTGAGTGCAAAAAATGATATAATCGGAAGCTAAAATATATAGTAAAACAACCGAATATAAATAACCCGGAGATAACTTTAATCGATAAACATCCGATTTTCAAGTTTTCGGAAATTTTATTTTGAGGTCACTGTTATATTCGGCAGTCAAATAATGTTAAACTATTACCGATTGTAAAGGATAAGAATACTGAGTTTTGAAATTTTTTGAGGAATTCGTTTTTGGGGCCATTCGGGGGTAAATAACTCTACATAACTACCGAATGTAGATTTTTTTGGAAAACCAGTTTGGGGTTTTTTCTCATATTCGGCAGTAAACTACTATCTTGGAACTACCGAATATACATATTTGGTACTCTGTGTGTTATATTCGTAAGTTTATTCGAGAAATTATCTAACGAATCTGGGTAGTTCATGGCATTCAATGCATGCAATAATCGGTTTTTCTTGTTTACAAAAGCACACAAACGCATGCAAATCGAGTATTTGAGTTTCTTAACACAATACCTGTGTTTTACATGCATCGTTAGCTTCAATATCAGGCGATTCTCCATTTTCTTCCATGAAAGGGTCGTCTAGGTTTTTCTCTCCACAAAAGTTTGGATCATTCAACATATACCCCAAATCGTCTTCTCCATGATTCTCACCTTCTTCTTCATATCCATCCATTTTTGTAGTGATAAAATGGGTTTTCCCTTTTTTCCTTCACCTTCTTCTCTATAACTCTAACAACTCAAAAATGAAAAAGAAATGGAAAAAATGAAACAGAAATCATTCTAATACTGCACCGACTACAATCGGAAGTCTGGGTAATATTTTGGCTTCCGATTGAAATCGGAGGATAAAAATGTTATCATATCCTCCGAATATATAAGGGTAATTTTGCCATTACGAATTACGCGAGATAAGGGCTGGCTACATTTTCCCTTTGGGTGACCTTTTTTTGTTTTATTGTTGGCCCCTAAATCCTTTTGAGTGGCCCCTAAAAACGCGAGGAAAAATATCTCTGATCGAATGGTTCCCTGATTCGTTTTGTACATGGAATTAGAGAATCTTCCAGCGGATAATGAACATCCGGCTCTCATATGACATTTTACCTTTTTCTTTTTCTCTCGCATTTTTCTTCATTGTCTAAGAACATATAGCGGTAAAACGGGTTGTTCTCGTGACCAAACAGTGTAACCTCATTATGAAATGCATATATAGGTACTTCAAAAATATCCTAGCTTAATTGGGGGTCGTGCACTACCGAACAAAAAAGGTCACCCAATCCTAATTTGGGTCACCCCTTAAAAAAAATATTTTCTAAATGGCAAAAATGTCCTTATATGATTAGTATTAGGAATTAATTAGTTTGATTAGTGTGGTAAGTGTATTTAGATTAAAATATGATTTTAGGAAAAAAATTATGGAAAATGTGTTTTATGTGTTTTATGTGTTGAGAAGAAGAGGAGGAGTTTTGAGAGGAAAACCTAGGGTTTTTACAAATGGGTGATTCAAGTGGAGGGAATGAGATTGGTGAAGCTTCAAATAACAACAATGATTGTGTTGATGGTAAGATTGTCTCAACTAATGATATAGGTTGGATGTTTGATGAGGAGATGTTGATAGAGGAAGGCATGAACAACGGTTGGAATGAAGATCCTATTTCTCAAGATGAAGGAACCAACACTCACAATGAGGAACCCCAAGGCCAAAACAATCAGGTAAACTTCCTATACTCTTCAAATTGTCGGAATGGTGCTCCAAGTGGTCGAATCATCCACACTATGGAACAACTCAGAGAAAGGGTCGTCATAGTCGGGGGTGTATACCCAAACGACTCTCTAAGGTCGTCAGTATATTGACACTACCAATAACGACTCAAACCTGCAACTTTTCCAAGTTATGAAAAATCGTTAGGATAGTGTGCTAAACATTGACGACCCTTTTTAACTAGGTCACTTAGAGTCGTTTTGTTGTTTTGTTTACACATTGACGACTCTAAAACCAAAACTCTATGTAAAAAGTAACACTTAGGGTCGTCATACATGTAGTCATATGAAATGACGATCCTAGCTATCAATTACTAATTTCTTTTAGAGTCGTTAGTTTGATTAGTTATATAAAATAACGACCCTTGCACTATATTCTCATAATTTTTGATTTCATAGAATCATTTCATTGAATCGTAAAAGGCATACATCTCGCATAGCGTTGCATTGAAGGAAATGAAATACAATAGATAATAAAGGTGCACTTATACACTTAATCATATATGGCGTAGTTATATCTAGTGCCTTCCAAGATAAAGTAGCAATCGTGGAGCTCAAACTTTTCCCCACGAAGCTCCTCATAATATCGATACGCCTTCCCCAACTGAAAATGCAAATATACTTATTTAGTATCGATCAAAGCTTTTTATAAGTTTTACCTCTTGTTCAAATACTTACTCTTACAACACTCAACATATTCGGAAAGGATTCCCTAACAGCCTTAAGTTCTATTTTCAAAACATCACACTCGAATTGTATCTTCTGGAAGCGTTCCTTGACTTGTTTCAAAGACCTTGAGTTGCAATTTCCGTCCAACGCCACAAAAACGATGAATACGCGGTTCCACCAAGCATCCGATGTTTCATCAATGTCTTTGTCTAGACTTTCAAAGTGGTTAGTGACTATTTTTCAAGCTCTTGTAATGGCACAATTCTCTTCATTAGTGAAGGAGTCATGATGTTTCTCTTTTTTTTGCTCTTAAATGGTAATTAAATGAGAAGGAGAAGAGGAGGTTGATAATTAGGTTTTTGATATGGAATAGGTGAGATATGGGCCTCTATATATAGAATGGAGCGACCAAACTGCCTCAACCACATTTGGTTGAATTAAATTCAAAAATAAATGCACACTAACATGAATCGTTAATCCGTAAAGATTAAAACCAAACGACTCTTCACATGTACCAGAGAACGACTCGTAGAGTCGTTATTTTACATGTATACAAGGTGACGATTCAAGGTGAAAACTGGGAAGAGTTGGTTATATCTATCAATGTAGAGTCGTCACTTTATAAAAAAGAGTTGTCATACATCGAGAAAAGGGTCGTTGGTCTACAGAAAATCTGGGTGACGACTTAAAGAGTCGTTCACCTGTAAATTATGCTGACGACTGTCTGGGTCGTCATATTAACATCTTACAGAGTGACGACCCTATACTGATTTTGTTGTTATTTTTTTGTAGTTGGTTGTACGGGTGAGCTCTCAACCTGAACCCCTCGACACTGTCGGCCCGGATACCTCCCAAGCATATATGACCGATTTGGTACGTTTTTATTGTTTGACTCAATGTATATCCATACGAAAATTGTTTAATTAGTGTTTTATAATTAACGTGTTATTTGTTTAATGTAGACGTGGAAAACAAAGGCTGAGGTCAAGGAATGGATTATTTCCAAGGCAAAAGAGAATATGTGCGTAATTGTTCAAAGCAAACACGTTGATTGTAAGCAAATGGAGATGGTATGCGAGAGAGCGGGGGATAAGGAAGAAAGTCACAAAGGGAAGAACTACAAGTATGTGAAGAAGACGACGAGGGTCTACAAAACTTCGTCGAAGAAGATAAAATGCCCCTTCAGGATTGTTTTCAAAAGGCATCCCGAAACTCTACTATGGTGGATGTATAGTATTCCGGATGGTCGTCACAACTATCCTCCACCTAGTACTCTTTTAGGGCACCCAGCATATGCCCGATTGAAACCACATCAAATGGAAAAGGTTCGGCAGATGAAGCGATGTAGGCCCCTTAAGATTCTAAATGCAATAAAGCCGGAATATAAGTCAAACTTGTCTATTCTTTCCACAATCTACGCTGCCAAAGCAACGATCAAGAGAACTGAATGGGATGGTAGATTAATTATGCAACAATCAGAGTCGTTGGCAGAAAAACATAACTATGCCATGCAAAAAAGGGTCGGTCCGGGCGACAAAGTGACTCATATTTTTCTTTCCCATCCTAGGATGATGGATTTGGCACAGTGCTTTTACCAGGTCTTGTTCATAGATTGCACCTATAAAACCAACAGGTATAACATGCCGTTGTTGAACGTGTCTAGTCATACTTCGGATAAGCAATCATTCACCGTGGCATGGTGCTTTATGGAAAAGGAAGAAATAGAAGACTATGTTTGGGATTTGGAACAAGTTAGGTTGATTTACCGTGTCGAAGAGACACCGCAGGTTATATTTACGGATAGGGATTTTGCAGTCATGAGTGCCGTTCGTCAAGTTTTTCCCCTTGCTCAACATTTTCTTTGTACGTGGCACATCCAAAATAATCTTTTTAATAATTGCAAGAATCAAATCCAAAAGATCAAACCTGCAAAGGGTAATCAACGTTCCAACGTTCCAAGGGTAATCAACGTTTTTGAAGCAATACCTGGAAGACAAACAATTGCTACGCGGGGTTTCGCACTAAGTGTCATGGTGCGCAATAAATCATATGATGGCTGAACTTAACAGATTTCGAGCGAAAGCTTCAAGTGGAAAAGTGATGAACTGTAATTGTACAACTAAGACGTGGCTTGGCCTCCCGTGTAGACATAAGATTGGTGGTTACAAGTCGCTCATTCCTATTGAAGATATCGATACTTTTTGGAAGCAACTTTCATTCACCCCTAATCCCACATGAGCCGCTGATGAACAATTTGGAGACCTTGAGATTGGCAAGTATATCAGTGAGAAATATCAAAAAGCGCATTGTGCAGGAGGACAGATATTGGTTTCTAATTTGTGGCGGGCTGCCCGTAAGAGCTTGGGAGTAGAAGAAGAGGTGGATGCTCTGTTGGTCCTCCTACCCGGATTCGGATCTACCCATATCACCCTACCATGGGAGAATCCTTCATACCATTCGACGTAATCCGGTGTTGCCTCATGACCTTCATCCGCATGCACCCACCATGAGATGTCTACAAACCTAGAGTGTCTATCACTCCAATGCTTGACATCAACTTCAGGTTCATAAGCCACCTTTATACCCGCTTCGTCATCCTCGCACTTTTCCAACTTGTGCTTGAACGGAGGTACATAATCCTCATCGGGTGAATCTTGAATAAAACCAAGTTGACGCATGATTCTTATCGGATTGTACATTGAAAAACCGTTAGGGTGAAACAAAGGGCCATGGTAATAAACGACATCTTCCATTGCGCCAACTCTATTATTCTTGTACGGATTGAAGACTACCTCTTTAGCCGTGATGTTGTCAAGTTTTTGACGCATTTGTATCAACGCGTCAGTTTGTTCCCTATCTTGATAACCAGTGAACAAGTATTTGGTTCCCGTTGGACTACCTCTGATCCATTGTGGGTTGAGTTCCACATCTTCATTATCTTTGATCAGTGATGGGAAATGATCATAAATCCACACCTATAGCAACCAATGAAATAAACATAAAAAATTCAATTTTTAAAATGTACAAAAATAAGAAAACTTTCATCAATCCAAATACCTGGATTAGAGCCAAATTCCCATTAATTTGAGAAGTTAGTTTGCGAGATCCCTGAGAAAGCTGACCATTCAGGTGTGCAATTATGGCAGTCCCCCAAGAGTACTTGCTCACATCTTCCAAGGGATCCAAGAGCTGAAGAAGGTTGGCGCTCACCCGGTTACCTTTGCTGTCAAGAAATATAATAGACGCAAGGACATGCAACAAATACCCAGCCGCCGCATAGCGACATTCCATATCAGAGAGACCTCCTTCTTTTTCCTTATTTTCTGTCCCAGAAAACATGTTCCTAATATCTACAAGTTTGAACTCTTTCTTCGGGTACTTAGGTCCCTTCTCGAAAATCCCATTAGTCTTCTCGGAATCCCAACCAAACAAGTTCTTGGTCCATGTATAGATGTCTTCCCAACTAGGCCTTCTATTGAACTTCTCACCGGTTGATTTTCCTTCGATCTGTAACCCTAATATCTGTTCTGCGTCATCAGGAGTTATCGCCATCTCACCAAAAGGAAGTTGGAATTTGTCGACTTCAGCGTGATACCTTTCATAGAAACTAGATACTGCGACCTTCTCATACACAATCACAGAGTTCAGAACGACATTGTACAAACCTGAGGTTTCAACCAAATCTCTAACTCTTGCACATTCACCTTCTAGCGGCCACAACTCCATTTTCTTGAAAGAAGATTGGTGCCGAAAAAGACGTGCGGCATCCTTATGATCCTACAAAAACATAAAAAAAAAAACACGTATTTAAAAAACAAAACATAAACAAGTTAACACCAACTAATCAAATAGCAAGCAAATTTGGGATTATTACGATTGTCTCACTAATGCAATGAGCCCACGATCCAGGATATCCAAATAGAACTTTGCCCCCATATCTAGGTTCTCCTCTAAGTTTACCACCTCGAAGAGGAGGCAACATCAAATGATTAGCGGGAACGTGTCTCGCACTGGGTGCAATATCTGTTTCATCCTTCTTAACCCTCTTTACCGGCTTTTTCGCCTTTGCATTCTCTTCCTCATCCTCAACAGTGGTTTTACCATCATCACCACCTTCATCATTTCATCATCATTACCTTCATTCTCTTCCTCCTCATCATCATTATCATCACCGCCATTATTACCTTTATGTTGTTCCTCCTCATTACCATCATCCTCATCATCACCACTACCATTACCTTCACCCTCTTCCTCCTCTTCTTGCTATTCTTCTTGTTCCTCTTCTTCTTCAGCACTAGTGTTAGCTGAAACAACAGGAGTGTATGATTCTCACGAATCAGACAACTCATTATCTTTGTCTCTTGGTTCGGTGATAGAAAATGATACCTCACTCGGCCTTATTCCGCGCAAGTAAGTATTTATCGTTGCGGGGAGGTTTCGAAGGAGGAGTTATCGTGATTTCAACCTTGTCTTTCGTTTTCTTGTCACTACATTCCAAACACGAATTTTTTTTTTTATAAGACATCAACTTTATCTCTATCAGTTAAAGAGTCGTCAATGATATGCTCTAACAAAATAACGACCCTTCATTACAAAGTAACGACTCTAATTTATAAGGTAACGACTCTTTACAAAAATTGGACAGTGAGGATGATTTTGGTCCTTAAAGGGTCGTTAAAGATTAAACTTGGATCGTCAAACAAGTAACTGCCGACCCTTTAAAAGCGATGACGACTCTAGGGATTATAGATTACTAACGACTCTAGTCTAGGGATTATATACTACTGACGACTCTATCGTTTTATCCAACAGAAGGCAGTTCAAGTTCAACCCAGAGTCGTTACGCACTAATTTGGGGTCGTCAAACTACAGTCGTCATCTTCAACCTAATATGGCGACGACTCTATTCTAGGGCACAAAAGGTCGAAGTAGCAGAACAAAGGCCGTCATATTTACACTAACAGGTTAACGATTTTTCATAGAAAAACACATGCAATGTAAGAGTCGTTAGGGTATTATTTCTTCGATGCTAACGACTCTCACTCTGTAACTTCTATTTTTCAGTTACGAATCTCGATTACACAATCAAAAAACAACCAAAACATCGAATAGGAGGTGGGTTTAAGTTCACGTACCCTCTAATTGGAGCCATTCCCTTTTTGGGTTTCGATTTGCTTGCTTCAGGAGCTCTTCGCACGTACACCTTTGCATTCACCGCATCTACAAGATTAGGAATTTGAAGTGCTTTGCGAGCGGTTTGCTTTGTTTTAGCCATATTTGTAGAAGAAGTTAATTGTCGATTAAAGTTTTATCATCGACAATTACGCGATGAATCGGTTCGAAGAACTTTCCTCGGTGGAGGTGGAGTCGTTAATGGTGGAGGTGGAGAAGAGAAAGGGAGGAGAGGAAGATGAAGATAAAATAAAAAAATGATTTTCTCTTTGATTTAATTAGGGTATATAGATTAGGGGCCTTAATTAGGGTAGTTAATTAGTGAAACTGATTTTCAATTAATGAAGGGTAAAATAGTATATTCATATTGCGATATTTACACCCCTGAAAATTTTGGGGGGCAAACAAAATTCCATGGCCCCCAGTAGGAAGTTATGGCCCCCAATTAAACTAGAAAAAATATCTCTAATGTTGAATGGTTTTTCGTTGGATTTCTTTACTCCTATAAAAAAAAATTACGCCGAGAAAATAAAATCTCACCATATCTATTTATTTTGGAAATGGAAGGCTTCAAAAGACTTCTCTCTAATGCATCTCAAAAGAACCTTAACCTTTTTATTCAACCGGCTTAACAAGGTTTAAAAACAACTCATCCGTTATTCGCCGACAATTGCATGCTTTTTACAAAAGCCACAGGAAGCTCAATTCTTAACCTAATACAACTTCACTTCATTCTCCGTTAGCTAATAAACCCAGAGAAATCAAGTGTTTTCTTCAGCAACAACATCGGTCAAGCTGCTTGTGATGACATTTATGGACTCCTGAAGATGAAGATTATGAAACTGGAGGAAAAATATTTGGGGGGTTAACTTATTCACTAAGAATTATAGATTAACTTTTTAAAATTTTTGTGGAAAAGATGAATTTCAGACTACAAGGCTCGCAAGAAAAACTGACTAACCAAGCTGGAAGAAGTACAGAGATTCAAGCTACCTTGTGGTCAATTACTTAACAACAAATGAGTATTTTCTCTACTTCTGATAAAGTTGCTACAAAAAATTAACTGCATACAAAAAAAACTACTTCTGGATGAAGGAAAAAAAAGTAGTTTATCTGAAAGCTTGGAAAGGTGTCTGCATTGCTAACAGAAAGTGAGGATTGGGACTGAAAGACAGAAAAAAAATGTAATCAATTTCCACCGAAGTAGGGTCATTTGTATCCGAATAAAAAATGCCTCACCCATGTAATTTGTTGATTATAATTGTATTTACACTGAAACTAGGAATTCCACCACTTCTTAAGTTCCTGTGTTTCGTAGATGTTGTTACGGTAAATTCGTTATTACATCTGTCTTCTGCCAACATGCTTTCTTGTTCAAATAAAACATCATCTCCCACAGCGCAAGATATATCAAGTTGGAAATACAAATATAATGGTGTTGTTCCTGTAAAAACATTAAATTTGTTAACTTTATTTACATTTTCGTATTGGTTGCATTAAAACTATAAATCAAAATGTTTTGACATACCTATTTCGAAGTCTGTAAAATGAAATGTGTGTAGCATACCACCAACGTTCCACCAACACAAATGCCAATTTGGATAATGTTTCTTCACACCAATATGGTACAAAGTAAACAAAGAAAATTTATTGACAATAATTTTAGCATCATGAGGTAGCTCTGCATAATCTTTGTTAACTTCGTACTAACCTCCTCTTGATTTTTTGGCAGATTTGGATTGTTCTCTTTATCAACACTTGATTGTGTTACCGATATAGGTTGAATGGATTTATTTCTAAGCGGTTTTCTTTTTATTTGTCGACTAATATCTTGAGATTGGAACATATTTATTGAGAAAATTTAAAGAAGTTGAATAATAGTTAGAAGAATTTTTAGTGAAGAAAAACAATAAAAAAGATTGAGTTTTTAACCCTTTTTTTTTAAAAATGAACCATTGTCATAGAACATTCTTGAGACAAGTCTCATCTCAACTTGAAACGGTCGTCCAAAAGTCCAATGGTCGACTTAATGTTTTATGATAAGGCATATTCTCACTACCAAAAACTAGGTATGCCTATCTACCTGGCTTAGAAAATGTATGGGTTAGTCCTCTTTTAGACTTAAATTTTAGCTTCACATCGAACCAATATAATATGACGAGTACTTATGACGATGATTAGGAACTGTAAAAAAATAAGTACCTTAAGTATTTATCGAAAGAGTAAGTACCAAATAATAAATGGTGCTAGACACACCGAAAATGATCTTGATATTTCTCCCGAAGGAAAATTCAATGGTATTGCGCAACTGTTTCAACATCAGGATGGATGTATGGGAAGTGGATCCACTTTTTTGTCACTCTAGGGAGATAATTTGGGATTTCTATGAAGTATATCTATCATTTTCGTCAAATAATTAGGATTCAACAAAGTATGTAATTCAAAATATTTGAACATACTAAACCCTTTTTTCTTCAATTTATTATTGATAATCGTGACAATTGTATTTATTTCATTTGTGTAATTGTTTTTGAAAATGAATCTCATTTAAACGAGCTTGATTTGGGTATACCTAGATCAAATACTAAGGGATGTCTAGTGTATATAAAGTTACCTAATTACCTTTCCCTTAATAATAACTAAAATTAGTCTCTTTTTGGTTTTAGATCCAAACCTTATTTTTTTCTTTCTCCTTCTTTATCAATCTAATGATCAATTTCCTTTCCCTTCTCTATATTTTATCGTCTTTAAATGAAAAAAATTCGTCGATTGGATTTTTTTTTTTTTTTTTGATTAATTCTTTCAAAGTCTATCTACAACTTTATTTTGTTGTTGAATGGCATATTAAGTCGGAAAAATTAAAATTGTTAAATTGCAGTTATACCGTCGTCAACTCGTCATGGTTAATTTATTTCCAGTTATTAAGATTGTAGGATGAATATCGTGACGATATTTCAAAGAGTTTTTATTTCTGAAAGTAACATTCACAGAATCGTCATGGTCTTCATCCCTAAATTTTAACGACTAGTGATATAGTATGAATAGTCATCAGGTTTTAAAAAGTTAAACCATAATGATTAATAATTCCCAGAAAACAAGTATTCATGTGTCCAATTTGTTATTGGTCGTCATGGTTTTGTAAAAGTAACATGACGACCATGACGACCGTAAACGCGAAAAACCAATGTGTGGTCGGTATGTTTTGTTTCCGTCCAGCGTGTCGATTAAGTTTGGTCGGCATGTTTTGTTTCAGTAAAGCATGCCGACCTTTCATGGACTAAATTCTGAAAGTACTTAGTCGGTTGTCGGCATACTTCTTTTTCCGGTCGAGCATATCAATTTTTCAGAGACTGAATTCTGAAAGTACGCTTTCATGTAATCATTTGACGAATTAAACCAACAAAATCTTTTACACTTCAATTTTGAGAAGTATTTGACAAAAATTATTCATTTTTATTACAAAATTCTCAAAAACCAAAACTTTTTTAAACCAAAATTTTTCCAAATGTCTTTTTTACAAAATCCATAAACTATATCTAACAAAACAATAATCAAAATATTTGCTAAAACCCCTAATTCTCTAGGCTGCTGCACAAGTGATTTGTGGAATCCAACACCAAAAGGGCTCACTTCCTCACCAGTCACCGCCAAACTAACGAAAGTAATTGAGATTTGGTGGTAAGAAAACACATCAAGTGGGTCTCACAGCGCATTACAACATTGACCTTTGACCACACAACAGAAAGATCCAAATTCCAAACCCACCATACACAATAATACTACAGGCATTAAAAGAAAAAGTATAGAAATTTGCAGTTACCAAAATAATGAAGCACATCCCAATCCAAGTCATCAACCACCACCTCCGTTTCCTTTCCCTAACCTTCACACATTCAAATTTCCAGATGGTGACGGGAGTGTATGATTTCAAAAAAGACAATGTAAGAGCAGGACTAGGAACTAGGACCACTTTTGACCATAGTTTTATTTAACAAACCTTGGGTTAGGTTTATGTAACTCCACACCCACACGTGTGTGAGGGTATTAGAAAGAAATAGAGTCAGATAACAAGTGCAGAGGTTTACAGCAGAAATTGTTGGGGGATTTCAGATTCGTATTATATATATATATAGCCAGAGAAAGAAAGAAGCAAAGTGTAAAACCAATTAGATGAGATTTGGAGACAAAGAAAAAGCAGAACCTCACAATCCGTCCTTTAGAATGTCTCATTTCTAAACAGAGAGAAATACAAAACAACAACAACAACAACAACAACAACAACAGAGAATCATCCAGATCAGATCAAGAAAAAAAAATGAGAGGAGGAAGTATAGAGCCACTAGATATAATTGGAGTTCAAATTCCATATCATTTCAGATGTCCAATTTCATTAGAATTAATGAGTGATCCAGTTACAGTTAGTACAGGTCAGACATACGATAGATCAAGTATCGAATCATGGATTGCAACTGGTAATACTACTTGTCCGGTAACGAGAGTTCCTCTTTCTGATTTCGTTCTTATTCCTAATCATACACTTCGTCGTTTAATTCAAAACTGGTGTGTTTCTAATCGTTCTTTTGGTGTTGAACGTATACCTACACCCAAACAACCTGCTGAACCTATTTTAGTTCGTTCTTTATTAACTCAACTCTCAAACCAGTCAATCTTGTTCGAAACTCGTCTTTCTGCTATTCGGAGACTCAGAGGCTTAGCTCGTGACTCCGATAAAAATAGATCTCTTATTTCGTCTCATAACCCACAAACTCCTCTTCTTAACATTTTTTTCTCTGATTCAGAAAAGAACGAGCTGATTTATGAATCTCTTGCGTTAGTTGTAATGTTTCAGCTCAGTGAGCCAGAATGTAATTCTATTGCATCTCAATCAGATAGAATTCAATTCCTATCTTCTCTTCTATCGCATCCATCTATTGAAGTTCGGGTAAATTCTGCTGCTCTTATCGAAATCGTAGCGGCTGGAACTCGGTCGATAGATCTACGCATTCAAATTGGAAATGCCGATGGACTAATGGAAGGAATTATTGGAATTCTGAATTATCCATTAGCTTATCCACGGGCGTTAAAGGTTGGAATTAAAGCTCTCTTTGCGTTATGTTTAGTTAAACAGAATCGACAAAAGGCGGTCTTATCCGGAGCTCCAGAAGCGTTAATAAATCGTCTGGCAGATTTTGAGAAATGTGATGCTGAGCGTGCATTAGCAACGGTCGAATTATTATGCAGAGTCCCCGCCGGTTGCGCTGCATTTGCGGCACATGCCTTGACGGTGCCGTTGTTGGTAAAAATTATACTGAAGATATCTGATCGTGCAACTGAGTATGCAGCTGGAGCTTTACTTTCGCTGTGTACCATTTCAGAAGCGTTACAAAGAGATGCCGTAGCAGCTGGAATCGTTACTCAATTGTTGTTACTTGTTCAGAGTGATTGTACGATAAGGGCGAAACGAAAAGCACAAATGTTGCTTAAATTATTAAGGGATTCATGGCCAGATGATTCCATTGCTAATTCTGATGATTATAACTGCAGTGATGTTGTTCCGTTTTGAGTTAATTTTAGTCGGAAAATTTAATCGAAGAAGCTTATTTTTTTCTAGAGAAAGTGAGAGAGTTCTATAATGAACAAAGGGTACATAAACATGTGTATGTAATTTATTTCTGTATTTAAGAATTTTTGTTTTGATGATTAAATGGTAGCACAAAAATATTAGAACAAGTTTTTGAGGAGTATTTGTGACAGTCTTGTTTGAGTTATTAACAAGGGTATTAAGAACCTATAATTGCCACAGTTTTTCCAAATTTTGAATTGGTTTTAATTATGTATTCTCGTAATCTCATTTACTATCCTTCGCTATTTCTCTTAATTAGGATCCTTTTGCCCCCAAAGTAGTTGATAATATGTGGAACTGCATGCAGGGCTGAACATGGTGTTGGTTAACCGTTGGAAACCGACCGAACCAGACCAATAAGCAAGAAACCGAACCAAACCATTTAAATTTGGATTGGTTTGGTTAAAAAAGTTGAAAAACCGACATTACTGGTTTGGTTTTGGTTTGACCTGAAAACCGAACCAAAAACCATTGGGGAACCGATTAATTTTTAAACTTAGTTTCTACCGTCGATTTAAAAGTATTAGATTTTACCCATTGATTTAGAGGATAAATAGAAACCCTAAATCTAATATTTCATTATGATACTCTCCCTCTTTCTCTTTCTCCTTCTCTCAGCCGCCTCCCTTCTCCACCCCCAACAACAACTGCTGCTATTCGACTTTTTTCTTCCCGTCTTCCTTCTTTTTTATTTGTCAATAACTAAATTAAGATATATTATATATCTTCTTTTGATCTCTAGAATTAGAGTAAGCTTTAACTATTCTTGATTTTTTTTTGTCTGTATATTTGTGTAAACCAATACTATCGGCAACTACGATTTTTTTATCTGTAAATTTGTGTATTTTTTTTTTGGTTTGACATAATTATTGATTAACCAAAAACCACTGGGACAAACCGAAACCAACTGGAACCATTTGGAAACCGAACCAATGATTAATGGATTGGTTTGGTTTAGATTTTTAGAAACCAACAATATTGGTTTCGGTTTTGATTTGGCTAAAAACCGAACCAAAACCGACCATGAACAGCCCTAACTGCATGAGACTGTGAACGTGAATAGGTATGTTTTGTACTTGCAAAGTGAGGTGATTGTCATTTATGGCGCATGGTTGGCATATAAAAGTTGTCCAAACCTTGGATAGGAAAAAAATGGATGAAACAGTAAATTGGATGGTTGTGGTAGTTATTAAGTTCGGTAGCTTTTAAGAACAGACGCTGTCAAAAGTTAGCAGAAGAGTAAAAAATAAAGAAACCTTAATTACTAATATAATTAAGAACAAATTAATAAAGTTAGTATTGAAAGCATGATTTATAAAGGGGATATCATCGTTACTAAGTGTTGATACCGTTTCATATAGGACAAAAAAAATTCACTGATCCTGACCGTTGGATCGATGAAATGGTATCAATACTTGGTAATGCTGGTATCCCTTTATACATCATGATCGAAAGTTACCAACTCCCTATCAGACCAACGACCAATAGCGGTAGAGAAAGAACTAGAGCACATGCCTGGGTCTTATTATAAAGGAAAAAGGAAGGAAAAGGGTGAGAGTTTGGAACAAAGAAGAAAATGACTGAGATACAATAATGCTATGCAACCCAGCGCCGAAACCTTATCAGTAGATTCAATACTTTGAAATCAAATCATGTGGGCATGCGAGCTTTGGCTGCTAAATTTATGGCTTTCTGCTTGGGTTACATTATTTAGCTCGTTAAGTCCTTCCATGGCTTTCCGCTCAAGGTTACATTATGTATAGCTCGTAAGACCCTACCCCCTATTCGTCTATTCCAGTGTCCGCTCAAGGTTACATTAAAAATATGCTTCCAGGAAAAAAATACTATATAGCTCATAAAAAACCCTATCCCAAACAATTCTCATGTCTCCTTCTAACAGCGGTCCACGACTTCTAACAGTGGTCCACGAAGAAAAAATTGGTTTATGACCTATAACTATAAGGTCTAAGGGCCGTAACAAGATAAGAGTTCGTGCTACCATGCCAAGATATTCTTATAGAAATTTTTTTGACCTACATATGATAATGTAAGAAGCACAAAGTAGAAGGAAGAAGAAAAAGAGAGAGAAAACAATATTACTAATGGAGTAAACCAATCTATCAGGGATGATATCAAATTCTATATAAGACAAATTATTTTTCAGTTTGCCTTATTAGCAGCCATGAAAAAGAAAGAGAGCAGTAGGATAAGAAAGCATCTACAAATTCATCTTAAGCTTTTAATACGAAGACAACCGTTTTTATCGAAATTCACCATTTGTTCACTTAGCGTTTTTCTTTGTAGAACTATTCAAATTCAAAACATAGTGAAAACATCTACGAAGGAACTTAGTGGTACTCTTTGTGGAGTTTTATCTACCGCCATATTTTTCACTACATAATGATAGATGATACTCGTCATATTCTTAATACATATTTATAGCTAGCATCCTAAATCCATTAATAGCAACACCGACAATCATGGTAGATTTATCAAAGCTTGACAATAACTGTTTATTTCTGCATATGTCAAAATTTAATCAATGAGTCCCCTTCGATTTACTAGAATTTGGAGTAGATTAAAATACATGAGATGGGTATTTTTTTTTTCTCTAATACTTTAATGATATTTGTAGGAATGGTAGTATCTTTGTCAGTAACACCATCTGCAACACTTGTATTTTTCGCATGACACAAACTCTAGAATGCGTTATCCCATGAGATGAAGCTTCCCTTCAGGTTCTGTTGGGTACTCTGGGATGTGTCATTGAAGCATCTCCTTAAGCCTGTGATGCACACTTGGTAAATTGATGCATCTTGTCCCGAAGTTCACCATTCGGCAATAGTTTGCCATTTATTACGTGTCCTTGAAAAAGATGCATCAGCTCGAACTTGCGATGCACACTTGGTGCAAGTGATTCATCAGCTTGGTATATTTCTACTAAGCTTGTTCCTTGATCGAAGATGCAACATTTCTCTATGAAGCTTACCCAAGGAAGCATTATGATGCTACTAAATCATTATGCTTGTTGCTTACAAAGTGGTGTGACATTTTACTATGTTGCTTGCCGAAGATGCATCCTCTAACATGTATCATATCACAAAAAAGACGGGACTCGGTGGTGTTTAACATCTCCCAAATCTTTTACTTTTATAAATCTCAATGGGACATATATATATAAAAGGGTTTTTGTTGAAGGTGCATCAAGGGGAAATGCACTTTTAAGCTACGAAGTTTAGGCGATAAAGCACATTTGATCAAAAAGCACATCATTATGCCATGATACTTACTCAAGAAATCTTATGAGTAGGCATCATTGTTACTACATTGCTAAACCTACCATTGTTACTGCACCGCTAAACCTAAATTGCATGTTTTTGATGGGATTCGAAGGAAATATCAATGTTGTTCCAATTTGCATGTCCCAGACAAGAGAATGCATGTATGATAGCACAATATTGTGTATGTATCTCTTGCGAAAGTCCTCTGGCCTATATGAAATAACATTTTCTCGGACTTTGGCTTTGCAACATGAGTTGGTTTTGGGTGCTAGTCTCGACTCTGATGAACTATGGTATGTGTTCGAAGCCTTCATGGTACATGTAGGGTGCATAGGCAGCCACAATATACTGCACTTATGGTCTACCACCTTAGGCATCTCATATCATATGTCTCGCATGCGAGACAAGAGATGCTTGTTTCCACACTTGATGTGGTAATTGCATTCTATTTCCTGGATTTTCATACTGCCTATCAAGCTATGCGTTGTTGACATGCATCCATTGTGAATTGGCATGGACAAAAAATAAATCTAAACGAATGACATAAGTCCAATTGCTTCACCAAGATAATGCACAACATGGATGACATAAGCTTGGATGTTGCACCTTTAGCACGACAAAATCAGTGCATGCATCCAGTGCAGGACTGAAGCAGAGTAAAGACTCAAAGTTAGGGTTGTAATGGCCTAAGCACTAGCCCAAGGCAGGACCAATGCCTCGACAATACTCGAAAACCTGTGATGCATGTCAAATGCATCATCATTAATCGGTTGTGTCCTTGCACCTTTAGTAGAACAAGGATAAGTCAGAATGGTATGGAACAACGTCTGGAAAATACATTTAAACTATCATGCTTACAAATCATGTCTAAAAAGAAAAATCGACGTGCATTTACCTGGTAAGTCTTTAAGCTTTATGGCACAGTCATTACATCAGTAAGGCGCATAGAAAGTTTTGACATGTACGACGGGGCGCTGCCGGCTAGTTTTTACGGTTCATCACACCGTCAATCAATTTTTCAACATCTTTAGAGGATGCCTCATTGACGAAGAGTTACTAATGTAGCCATCTTCACAACTACTATGGTGTAAATTTCCCGATACTATCATCTTTACTGGTAGAACTACTTGTTATGTTCACAACTGTAAGTTTCTGGATTGTTTTCTCGACTATCAAATAACCTTCCCTATACCAACATATCTGGTTTGCGCCTCAACTTGTTGAAAGTGATCAGCCTTCTCAATGTTTTCTAAGTGTTATCTACGTTTGTATTCGTATAACCTATCACTACCGTGTGATATTACAATACAATACAAGTAGGTCTGACAATGAAATATTTGTTTGGTCATTACAATGCAAGTATGTCTTCATGGAATACACTTGCAATGTTGAAGACATATTTGTATTGTAACGACCAAACAAATATCCCACAATCAAGGAGGACTAAACTCGAAGCGGATTGTTTCGACACTGGAATATAAGTAAATATTTAATGTATTCCAATATCATTGCAATATCAACACAACTAATTTTAGACTTAAGAAAAAACTCTGCAGTTTTAGGAACAAACTATGAATGAGTAACTGTAACGCCAGTTCAAAAATCTCATTATTTTGGATAACAATAGTGGCTAAATGTAAACAATATCACTGGATCTGGTCATTTCCTAATAAACTCAGGAATTTTCTGATTGATTTCCCAAATGAAGTGGCATTTTCATAACAAAAAACTAACACCAAATCGACATAAAAATCCATAATTTTTGAAATTCATTTCTAAAATGTCTTCAATATTATCCATGCAGGTTAAAAAAATATGATAACATATTATTGCATCTCATAATACTATTGTCATTATAAGAAGAGGTCTTCAAACACATATTCGTGAATTAGGCTTTGTTCCATTGAGAAGCTACTCTTTATATGTAAGTCATCGATTTGTATGAAAGATCAATTTATATGGTATACGTGATTTTTGCAAGTTTTTTCATTTTTTCCTTATGAAAGGGTCATTTCAATACATGTAACCCTTTTGAGCTGGCGGACTTACAACCTTTTTTACTTCAGCTCTATATACTAAGTCAAATGACGAGGTTACTAAGTACACCATCATCTTTTGTATACCAACCTATTCAAAACCTTGTGTAATCTAATAAAGGCACGAATTATCATAGAGATTACTTAAACACGATGTACACTTGTTATATAGCGTAAGTTCGAATCCGAACCAAAATACGGATCAAACCAAGTGTCTGATTAACGTATAGTGCTAGTACTTAAATTAAAACTATAACAATAATTATAATGCAGAAATTAACATAAAGGCACACAAAAAGATTTTTTTAACAAGGAAAACTGCAAGGCATAAAAACCCCGGGACCTAGTCCATCTTTGAATACTCTCAGAAATAAGTCGTTGTACAAAGTCTACTACAACTTCGTATGGTTGAGACCAAGTAAACTAACTCCGAGTTACTTAGTTCCTTCAGTATCCCTACGCTTACAACCAATATGGTATATGCACGTGATTCCTAAGATATAGTTCACTATCTTAATTCGCTTCACCTGCGGTGAAGAATTGAACATCTCAACTCCTTTGGATCGTAATCCGAAATAGTAAATGACTAATCTGTTTCAGTAACCGCTCTATCAATCTCCCAGATCAACAAGTTAACCAGAGATATAATTGAGTACAAAGGTTCTTACGTTTAACCAATATAAACTCTTTTGTTCGGTTAGAAAAACTAAGATCAAGATTATCGAAATAATCAATCTTAGGTACAAACTATCAAAGTAGATATCAAAGAGAAACAAAACGATAGATTGTCAATCTATACAACAAAGCTTAACAAGCTACACGAGATAAACAAGCTATCACAAAATACCAAAAATAAATCTTCTAGTCTTTAAAGTACCTGAACAAATAACTTGATTCCACCAATTATCGATCACGCACAGAACGGAGTTTGTTAAAAATGGATCGAAAGTATTATTTTCAGATCTAGATGCATTAAAGCAGATCTGAAATCGTTGATCCATGAACTACTTTGAGTCACCTTATATTAGAAAATAAGGATAACAAAATAAACAAACTAGATCTATCAAGGTTCAATTTTGCCATTAGTCAACCAAATCAATAATCAAAAAATAAACGACAATACGATTCTACTTTCCCACCAAATATTGTTATGCTGAATCTACGAAGTCCAAATAGCTAAACTATACTTCGTAATCTGATATACCAAAGGTGTGTAAATCAACTAGTATATGCTTCCTTGACACTTTGATCATAATGAAATGTCAAGCAACCAATATTAAAGATTCATAAATATACTTCGTATGTTATGTTTTCTATCTAAACAACTTGAAAAAAACGTAGGTAAAACTGGAACAAGTCAATTCTGTGTTTCTAACCTCGAACAAGAGGATGATGTGTTAGTTGATGTCGATACGTCTTCAGGTTTTTCGGAGTAAAAGGAGCGAGTCTCAAAATTTTATTGTTCCTATCCTAACCTAACGTAGTTGACTCTAGTACTCTAATCAAGCAACTTCGAGTTTTGGAGCTAAAATATGACAATCAAACTTGGCATACCAACGATTGGTGGGTTCAATATAGAAATGCTCTAACATTAAGTACTACCTAGTCCAGATTTTTTGTTCTAGACTGCATTAGCATGTCATAGCTAGAAGTTGCATTTTAGTGTCCATACATGTTGCTCCTGGTATATAATGTATTGTGCTATAAAACTAGGTTATATATGCTTTTGGATGCTTGAATATTCTCTTATATGTAATCATATATATTAGCATCTTATAAGCATTTAAATTCCTTAAACTTATTAGTTTACCAATCTTTTAAAATTTTCAGCTATTTTTTTTAATGTTTTGTTTTTTAACTTTGCCTGTGCGCAGCCTTTTACATGCGCTTTGTTCTAAGGGTTCTTCTGCTCTTTTCTAACTACTCTAAGTTATCTAACTGCTTAATATAACCACAACTTTTATACCTGAACCTACTCCACATCCTTTATGCAACCAGCTAAAAATTCAATCAATATCTCGACCCAACTGTAAGAGCTACATGGTAGTAACCACCTAAATACATTTAAATTCTCAACTCTTTAAGAAATCTAATACACCATTTTATTCAATTCTTCCCCTTTTAAGTGTTAAAAAACCTTTCACCTTCCCTCAATATAAAACCCAATAAAGAATTACCCGTCATCATTTCATCCAAGCCCAATAGTTTTCCTCTTTTTTTTTTTATTTATCACAAACCTAAACCAACTGCACCTTCACTCCAATCTCTAACTCCTATTACTAACTGCTTCAGTTGTTCTCTTTTATCCGTCTTAAGAAGAAATCGCTAAGGTCACTCAAAAAGAATTTTTTTCTTACCAGAATGAGTATTCTGGGATGGAATTTCTAAGGGATCAATCAACAAACCACAATACAACATCTTCGGGGATTGATATCGCTGTATAAACCAAAAATCACATCAATTTCATAGCACAATCTCTTCAATTCCATAACTAATTTTCTATCCCAAAATTAGTAGTAAAGGAGTACTTTGCTTAATGTGGAAAGATACCCATGATGTACAAATCATCCTACAATCCAAAAGTTATATTCATGCCCGGGTTACTCTTTCAGCGCCTGAACATCCATGGTTTTTCACAAGCATCTACGACCCACCATATCCCGATATGAGAAAAGATCCATGGGACTATTTTCCATTAATTTTTCCGAACTTCAATGCACCTTGGGTCCTGATTGACGACTTCAATGAAATCATGGACCCCCAAAAAAAGGAAGATAGGTAACATATAGACAAACTTAGCATTTCCTTAACTTAATTGATCAAATTACGCTCATAGACTTAGGGTTCCAAGACGACCTGTTCACTTGGAAAAACAACCAACAATGACAAGACAACATTCTAGAACGACTCGATTGATCTATCAAAACTCAATACTAGCGGATGTAAAATCTGCACGCAAGAGTTACTCATTCACCTCGAATAGCCTCCGACCACGCCCTGATTTTACTCTAACAAGAGAAATTGACTGGAAAGGCAACAAAAATTATAAATTCGAGAATCTATTGCTTACTTACCCTTAACTGCAACAAGCGGTGAAGTTGGCATGGGCCAGACTTAATGACACAGAACCCGCGACGAATTTACATATCATGCTCATATTGACCAGCGAAACCCTCACTGATTGGAACAATGAAAATTTTGTCCACACCCTACTATTTTAAAGAAATAAACTTCTCAAATCAAAATGGCACAACACCAATATGCGTCAAAAAGAGGGAATGACTTAACATACTGGTTGCTCCAAGAAAAACAACTAAGTGAACAACTATGACATTACTTAACTGTAATACAATTTACTGGCAGCAAAGATCAAGAATCAATAAATACAATTGGGTGATCATAACACCAATTTCTTCCACAACAAAACAACAATTCATCGAAGAGCAATAACATTCAACAACAACAAGACCAACAAATAATTGAATTCCATATAAAGATGACATAGTTTGACTCATGATCGACCACTTTACCGAGTAATATACGACACTGAACACTGTAATAGATGAAAGCCTATTTACAGTTATAACCCACAGGTTAACACCAAGTCAGTGCACCTCACTCACAGAAGATGTATCTCCTTGAGAGATCAAGCAAGCCTTGTTATCCATCGACTCCGAATATGGTATAGGTCCGGATGGATACACCAGTAAGTTCTTCAAAGTTTTATGAGGAACAACCCATACACATCTAATAGATATGGTACACAATTATTTTAATTCTCTCAATATCCATCCCTTCATGAACCACATGAACCTAACTTTGTAAAATCACATATCCAGACCTTCACAATTCAGACCTATAGGGTTATGTAACGTCACCTATAACATCATCTCAAAAATCCTATTCAACAGCATACAACCACTCTATTTTCCGATAAACACTTACCAAAGCGTCTTTGTGCCACAAAGATCCATTCATGACAACATATCAATCGTTGGAGAACTCTTTCGCCACATCGAAACCTCAACCAATAAGATATATATTTAAAAATCCTATGATAGCTTGGATTGGGGTTTTATTAGAAATCCTTTTCCAAGCTAGGTTTACCCGTAATTTTTATATAATATATCATGTTATGCATAACGGTCACGTACTCGATCAACATAAACGACACACTGTATGGATACATCACTACGACGAGAGGAATAAGACAAAAAGACACATTTTGTTCCTATTTGTTTATTATCCGGCGGAAATTTTAAAACAACCTTGTGAAATATGGAAAACCAAAAAGCTATGCGGATTACACATCTCACAAAATACCTCGCCAAATCTTCATCTTATGTATGCGAACGATCTTCTCATCACATATAGGGCTTCAACTGAGAGCACTAATCAGCTCAAATATCTACTCCAAAGGTATAATAATTCTGCAGGGCAACTAATTAATACATCAAAATCTATCACCATTCATCATTCGAGACTTGATCAATAACAATTAACTATTATTCACTAAGCCTACTATATGCCTACAAATAAACTCCCCCAATATACTTAGGAGTCAAATTCAAACAAGATAGATCCTCTTGCGACATTTTTGAACCTCTGATTCAACGGATAACACGCATGGAAAAAATGATGCGTAACGAAAATATTAACACCGGTGGGGACATTAGAACTCATTAAATCCTCACTAAATCCCACTGCCAACCTCCTCATGGTAGCACAAATTCTTCCTACCCATGTCTACAAGAATATAAACCATATCACTAGAAATTTTTCTAGGGACGTGATGCCTCCGTCGTGAAACTTCACCCCCTATTATGGGATAAGATGATCAAACCCATTTTATAAGGCGGGCTGGGCATCCAAAGTAGTAGCCAAAATAACAACGCGCTAATAATGAAACGAGTCTGGAGCATCCATGAAAAACTGGACTCAGTTTGGGCCACCCTCTACAACAAAAAATATCTTAAACAACAACCCATTTTTCCAGAAATTCCAAACAACCTATAATCAACCATCCCACGATGAGGTCCCAGCCCGCCTTATGAAATGGGTTTGATCATCTTATCCCATAATAGGGGGTGAAGTTTCACGACGGAGGCATCACGTACCTTAGGTCCTGCGCGTTGTTATTCAATCCACATGGTGGCCGACCTCATCGATCCTTTAACTCTTACCTGGAACCATGAAACTTAAACCTCCTCTTTTCCCTCACAGTCCAACGAACCATGAATATCCATCTCTCCCAAAATAACCAGACCGAAAGAATCATTTGGCCTTTCACCAAATATGGAAAATATGCCACAACATTTGGATACAAATGCTGGACCTCCATACCAGATCAATTGCATCAAAACCTTGTACCATCTTCTAAGTTCCTCTGGACTCTGCCATTTCCCCCATATTAAAGGAAATTATGAGCCGTCAACACTTGGTTAACAGGTGAATTAAAGGACAAAAAGTTCACTCCTTGAGCCAGGCGTTTTCTACTTTTACAAATTGGAAGATTCTATATCAATTCTGAACAACACCCATCTTTCCCAAGAACCAGCAAGTGAGAGCTGCCATCCTGGAGTTGTCGAAAGTACAACTTTTTTTTTTGGAAAGAAATTAACGAGGTCCTCTTGACCCTACATTCTAAACCTCCAATATATGCCCAAAATGTAACTCAGCTACGAAAGCTGTTGTGCATACTACTTGACTTTCAAGTTGCAGTAGATTCTTGGAACATCCTCTTAAGAAGTCTATCTAACCACTGAAGCACTATCCAGAATCTTCTGAACATTGTGAACCCCCAAACAACAATCTTTCAAATTTTTATCTAAAAAACAACCAAACCCAGGAGGCATAACTCATATAGATCTCAGTGTTCAACATGAATTTTCTTGGGCCCATGAAAACCTACCCCCTGTGTTATTTGAATGCTAGCTCACATAAACCCCAAAAATGGAATTCGAGCATCTGCAACAATTTTGATAGGCGGGGTCGAACCTAACTTAGACTTGATTAAGATCCGCATGGATGGGGTATCTCCAAGACATCTGGGAATAGCATGAGTAGATTTCTTCTGCACAAGCGTGACTGTTAGAACCATGTTAGCGGGAGCGCAACCTTTGGGAATCACCACGGCCCTAAAATCTAAGACATGGGCCATGCTCATAGCTTCAAAGACAAAAACAAATCGGAATCCGCCAAAAGTACAATTTGAAACTAACTCGAAAAACCTTCTTCGATTTCTAACATCAGATACTGAACCACCATATATAATATATTTCATAAATGACTATAAAAATCAAATTTAACATGAACCAAATTCCTCATCGCACCGTCCAACAAAGCTACAGGGAAGGAAATCAAACGACAAACACATTAGCGAAACTTACTACGAACACCAGCTTGTAGGGAAACCTGTCAACTTCGATTTGGAATCGTATAAACCAATCTTGAATTAATTGCAATTAAAAACCAAATTGTTTTTAACCAAATTGTAATATAGTAGAAACTCCATTAATTAATACTCGATTATTAAATAAACTCTCTTAAATATTATTTTTAACCCGCCCGAGTCGGGAACAACGTGCCAAATTAATAATTCGTTAAAATTATAAAATAGTACATTTTTAATTACCTTTGCTGATCGGGTTTGCCTGTACCCGCCCGAGCCCGTCTGTACTCGAAGTAGCCCAAAACCTGTTATGGCCCGTCATGGGCCACTCGACCTGGCCTGGTTTAATTTATTGGGTGGTCTCGGGCTTTGCAATTAATTATGA